>NC_061514.1:267545795-267598835 GCF_022539505.1 Lolium rigidum
TATTAACATTCCGGGACGGAGTTAGCGAGCCAGGTAGGATGCACAAGAGATTGATATTTGTGCAATCACACGAGGCTCACTAACACCGCCACTGAGTGTACGGTGACCAAGCATTTTAATCATCGGCATTTTGAAAATCTCAAAGCAAATGGAATGACAAAATGGAATAAGTGCCTCATACATTGTTGGTCGAAACAAATATGAACATCCCGGGATGGCGTTAGTGAGGCCAGGTAGGATGCACAAGAGATTGATATTTGTGCCATCACACCGAGGCTCACTAGCGACACCCGGAGTGTACGGTTGACCGAACATTCTAATCATCGGCATTTTGAGATACCAAAGCAAATGGAATGACAAGGGCCTCATACATTGTTGGTCCAAACAAATATGAACATCCGGGATGGTGTCGGCGAGGGCAAGGTAGGATGCACAAGAGATTGATATTTGGACATAACATCATCATACCTAACATCGTAGCTTCATACAATTTAATATAGAATTCAAACAACACGAAGCAACGAAGATAGAGTTGACAACACTCTAAGTTCTAACTATCGGTGTCCAGAGCCGGATTCGCCGGTGTGGGGGTAGTGCACACGGCAGGCGGTGTCGTCGAACACCTTGACGATCATCTCGCCGTCCCCCTCGTACAGGGAAGGTGAGCTGGCAGCCGGGCTCGAGGTGGAGGTCACGGGCGAACTTGTCCCACCCCGTGTGCGGTACATCTTGCCCTGCCCGTCGAACAGGACCTCCACGGACCAGCGGCAGAAGTTGCAGCTAGCCTCCCGTAGGCTGCAAGTGCGGCGGCTCGACGCCGTCGACGAACTCGGCGAACTTGTCCGGTAGCCTCTTGATGCCGAGTGGGTCGTCGTCGATGCGGAGGAGGAACTCGAAGCAGCGTTCCTCATCCGAAGACGAGGAGGATGCGGGTGACGGTGACCGTGGGGCCCTTGCTGCTCCACCGCGGCGGCCCCTTCCCCGGCCGCGGGGCGCCCGGGACCGCGGCCTCGACCGCCTCGCCGGCCACCGGGACCGGCCATCCTACATGTTTACATTTTTGAACCATATTACGATCCATTCCACTAACAAAATTGGGCATGACCTATGCTAATTTATGTACATATGAGTGCCCCATTTTCGCCGAAACGGAAATGAATCAACATTTCGGCGATAATGGGCAACTCTGTCGATCCTGCACAAGAATATGTCACCATATACACCAGCTCAGCACCATGGCACATGTACAATTGTTCCTCATATACACCAGGCTGAGCACCATGGACTAGAACTAGTGTTGTAAACATCAAAATAAACAACTGTGAGCATCAACCCTTCACTCGATCCCAAATTATATGCATTTGAATGGAAAAATAGTAAAAAATCAGTATAAAATGTGAACTTGAAGAACCTAGCAGCAGCAGTAATCAACCTAGCAACCTAGCAGCAGCGACAAGCAAAAAATACACAATTTTACAGCTCTAGAGCGACGGCAAGCAAAATATACCCAATTTTACAGCCCTAGCAGCAAGCAAGCAAGCACGGCGAAGCAACACTAGCAAGCACATGGCAGCAAGCAAACAACCTAGCAAGCACATAGCGACGGCAAGCAAGCTAAACCAACTCTAGCACAGCAACATATCGCAATGCAGAGCAAGCTAGTGATCTCTTGTCTCACATACTGATGCCAAAGCTAGATTTAAAACTTTCAGTCCAACACACTGTACACTCACAAATAGCGCAGATAGCTACTATGGCTAAAATGTATTCACTAACAGAGTCATATATTCACTCAATGTAATTTTTGGGTAAATTGGTTGGTGCATTCAAATTTTTCAGTCTGCTAAACCTACTACATATTTACCATGAAGTTCTTTGATCAGCCAAATTTTCAAACCACTAAACCTACTGTCAAGAGAGAACATTTACAAATTTCCATTTCAACAGAGAACATTTCCAAATTTTAAAACCACTAAACCTACTGTCAACAAAGAACTCCAACACATACAGTACAAGACACTTGTATGCTTTCGAGCCATATTATATATGGAACTATAAATACAAGAAACAGCAATGCAAGTAGCATATGTGGGAAAACCATAGACTTCCCAAAATAACATAATATACATGTAAACATCAAAATAAAGGATGGGCTCAGTGAGCTAAATGATACACATATGCAGCAAGAACATCAAGCTTTCATCCAGTAAGCTAAAAACTATCATGGTAGCTAGGATTAATAAAAGAGCAGAGAGCGAGCCAGCTTTTTCATCGTCTACTTGCATATGGATATTCAGAAAGTTCACAACTAGTCCCAAAGATAGATAGTCCCAAAGCTAAAACGGCAAAAGCAGAGCTAAACAAAAAATCTGCGAGATGGAATTGCCAATGTTTAGTTTTGTGCACGAGCTGCGAGCACTAGCATACATTATATATATTCAGTCTCTTGTGATAAAGGAGCAACTAAATATCTTGCACGAGTATTTCCAACAATAAGTAAATAGATGAAAACTCGAAATCTCGGTAAGATTCGAGTAACCTAGGCATGAAAACTACAACTACCTATCAGCACTCTGCATTGGCAAGTGAAAGCACATAGTTGAGTGAAGCATACGGAGCACGAGAGAGTTAACATTCATCTCCGAAGACACCCATCACCATCGTTGAGAATACAGAGCATACGAGCAAGTGAAGCACATAGTTAACATTCATTTTTGAAGACACCCATCACCATCGTTGAGTGAAGCATACAAAGCATCATTGCATAGTGCATACGAGCATCAAAAATCAAGCGGCGCTCATACCACGATGCTTCACGGGGCTCCTATAGCTAACGAGCGGCAACACTGGACGGAGAAGGAGAAGGAGGAGGAGAGGCTACCTTGGAAGGATGCGGAGGCGGCGGCAGAGGTCGAGGGCGGCGGCGGCGTCAGAGGTCGAGGGCTTCTCCTGCTGCTGCTCCACGGCGTGACCTCGAAGACCTTGGCGCAGTCGAGGGCAGCACGGTGTGCTTCTCGTACTGCTGCTCCGGCGCGTGTGGCGTGCTGCTCCTCGCGGTGAGGTCGAGGACGAGATCGTAGACGGCGTCCTTCTCCACGGCGTGCAGCTTGGGGAGCGACGAGGCAGGGAGAGGTGGTCGCCGGCGGTGGGAGAGGTGGTTGTCGGCAGGAAATCGAGGGGGAGTGGCGGTCGCCGGTGGGGAATAGAGGGGGAGTGGCGGTCGCCGGCGGGGAATCGAGGGGTGGGGGATGGAGAGGGGAATCGTGCTGCTTCTACTCCTGCTCCGGGGGCACGGCAAGCGGTAGAGGAGCGGTGGAGGGGTGGCGGCCACCGGTGGGCGGCGTCGCGAGGCAGATAGACGGACGGGGCAGCGTCGCGAGGCAGATCGAGGGAGGGGCGGCCGCCGGCGTCGGAGAGGATTGGGGAATGGGGATGGGGAGAAGAAGAGAACAAGGATTTTAATTTGGCTAAGTCCCGAGCCCCCTAAGCAATGAGCGCACTTGCTCGGGGTGCGCCACGGTGACTCTTAGCAATGGCGCACCACTAGGGGTGCGCCACTACGACTTAGGATAGGGTCAAAAACAAAATGGATGGTACCTTGACAAGATCCGCACCGTACCGCAATGGCTAGCTATCCGTCCCTGTTTGGTTTCCCTGGCCGGCCAGGTTCGAACCACAGCGGCCCCAATTTTTTAACTTTTTTTTATAATGATTTAACCCAGCAGTAATAAATAGCATAATACACCAAAATAAAAGGCATAAATAATTATAATTATGTAGAATATTTAAAATACTATAGAATCTAGAAAATATCCAAAAATATAAATTATATGTCTATTTTGATCGGTACAATGTGTAGATTAACAATATGACATCCATTATTCATACAAGAAAATGATACATAATTATCTTTTCACAATCTTCTTGCCCTTCTTTCTCGCGGTTGAATAATTTAGCCCGGAACTCCTTGACTTCTTCTCTTGAATGGACGGCCTTTAGGTAGGGTGGTCCTGCTTCTTCTTGTTGTGTATGGTTCTTCATCATCGTCGTCGTCATCTTCCATCTTCGGATCGCCGTACTGGTCAAAGTCTAGCTCGTTGGCGGCTCCATCCATTCCGATGATGCTCCTTTTGCCTCTCCTCACGACAACACGGCTGGGCTTTTGCGGGTCGGTAATGAAGAAGCATTGGTCCACTTGGGAAGCTAGTACCCATGGCTCATATTTCGCGGTGACCTTTGCGCCCGCTGTCTTGGATTTGGCTTCGGGTATAACCATGGTGGTGAAATGCCGGTCTTCTTTTATGACGTTCTTGGCCCACCGACACGGAACATCGGCACATTCTCTCCGGCGTAGCTCAGCTCCCAGATCTCCTCGATCTTTCGTAGTATCTCGCGCGAGCGTCACCGGTGTAGGACTCCATCGTTACCCCGGAGTTCGATAATCGCTCTTCATGTCCTTTTCCTCGGTGTAGAATGTGTAGCCGTTGATATCGTACGCACTGAAATGTCATCGGGTTGTGTTCGGCGCCACTGTGACAAGGCGAATATGAGTTTTTCTTCCGCAGAAGAATCCTCGTCTATAGGGTACGTCGGCATCTTGTCCTTGAACCACCGCGTGAAGGTTGAGTTGTGCTCTTTGATTATATCTCCGTCCGTCCTCTGTTGGCCCTGATCCTTGTACGTCTTTGCGATGAAGGTTTTGTGCTCTACCACCCAAGGATCGACCACGTCTATGTGTTGTAGCGCGACTAGGTTTGCTCTTTCAAAGTCGGCGATTCGACCCTTGAAGTCGACATGCATTTCGCGGCTACCGTCGCGGTGACCCCATCCGGCGAGCTTCCCGAGATGCTGTTTACGGGCGAGGCCAACGGGGTTCTCGATTTCTAGATAACTCGTGCGAAGGAGATGCACTCTTCGGTCGAGAAAGCCCTTGGCTATGCTTCCGTACTGGACGTGCCCTGTTGCGAACGTACCCTTTGATGACACCATTTATCCTTTCGAACGGCATCATGCTTGTGCAGGAACGTCGGCCCCGGTTGGATGATATCCTCCACGATATGTACCGAGCGGATGCACCATAACGTCGAAGAAAGCGGGCGGGAAGTACATCTCAAGCTCGCACGAGTATCACCACGATCTCTTCCTGTAGCCTTCTAAGTTGCCTCACGCCATCGAGACTTCGAGAGATGACGTCGAAAAAGTTGCATAGGCCAAAAAGCGTTTCACGGACGTGCGCGTCCATGATCCCACGGATTGCAACCGGAAGTATCATGCGTCATCGGCACGTGACGGTCGTGAGACTTCATCCCGCTCGAACCTACGCTTCGCTTTGTCTAGGTACTGCTTATCTTCCCCGCGTAACCGTAGGGAAGTTTTACTCCTAGGAGACAGTCGAAAAAGCTGCTCGATCTCCTTCGACTTAGAGTGAAGCACGCGGGGGCAGTAATATTCAATCTTTTTGGCATTTTTTCCCTTGCGACGACTTTGCGTGTCCTCCGCCTCATCATCGTCATCGTCATCATCATCATTAGGGCGTCCCGCGTGAAGCTCCTCCCTGATCCCAATTGATTGCAAGTCGTACCTTGCTTTCGGCCCATCTTTGGTCTTCTACGGCATGTTCGGGAGGGTACCAAGCAGACTCTCGCACACGTTCTTCGTGATGTGCATGACATCAAGGCTGTGAGGCACACGGAGGATCTTCCGGTACGGCAAGTCCCGGAAACGAGACCTCGTCTTCCATACCTTAAGCAGCGGCTCCGGCGCCTTTCGCTTCTTTCCCGGCGGTGGGCACTCTTTCCAATTTTTCAATAGCTCGTCTATTTGCTCGCCGCTTCTCGTACGTGGCCGTCTTCGGGGTTCGTCTTCACCATCGAACGAGATCCTTGCGTTTCCTCCATGGGTCGTCCTCGCGAAGCCACCTTCGATGTCCCATGAACACCGTTTTCGAGGACCCGGGATCTCTATCTAGCTGGCGGTACGTTGTGTCGTCCATGCACCTTACGCATGCATTGAATCCGTGGACCACCTGCCCCGCGACATATCCGTAACCGAGAAAGTCGTGCACCGTCGTGAGCAGTGCGGCTCTCATAGGGAAATATTCTTCCGCGGCGGCGTCCCACGTATTGGCGGGCGTGTCCCATAGCGTGGCTAGCTCCTCTTTCGAAGCCCCATATACGGATTGATGTCGTTCCCTGGTTGTTTCGGCCCTTCAATTAGCATACTCATTTGAATGTACTTCCTCTTCATGCACAACCGAGGGGGAGGTTGTACATCCACACAAACACGGGCCGGGTGCTATGCGTGCTTTGCTCGGCTGCCAAACGGATTGACTCCATCGGTGCTCGCGCCCGGCCTTATGTTCCTAGGATCGTCCCCAAATTCTGGGTACTCGAGGTCCAACGCATTCCACGGCTAGCATCCGAAGGGTGTCTCAACATCCTGTCCTTTTTCTTTTTCTTCGGATCATGCTGCGTCATCTTCTCCCTTCCTCATCTCCGCGTGCCAGCGCATTAGCTTTGCTTGCTTAGGATCCGCGAAATACCGCTGCGGACGAGGAGTGATCGGAAAGTACCACACCACCTTCCGAGGAGCTTTCTTCCCCTTCTTGTACCGATTGACGCCGCACTCCGGACATATGGTACACTCTGCGTGCTCGTTCCGATAAATGATGCAATCGTTCAAGCACACATGGTATTTCACATGCGGTAAATCCAGAGGACACACGATTTTCTTGGCCTCCTCGATACTAGTCGGACACGTGTTACCTTTGGGAAGACGTTCACGCGAGAATGACATGTTGTCGTTGAAGGATGTGTCGGTCATTTTGTGCTTTACCTTCATCTCCGAGCCATGAGCGTTACTTTCGGGCGGGTATCCTCCGGCCTGCATCCTTCATACAATGGAGTAACGGCGTCTACCTCCGAGTTGATCCATCTTGGCTTTCTCTCGGGCGGCGGCTCTTGCGTTACTCGTACGCTTGAGAAGCGGCTCTTGAAGATAAGGGTCCCGCACCCGGTCCATCGACGATGGTTCATCGTCTTCATCTTCATGATCGTCATGATGACCTCCATCTTGATCTTCCTCATCATCGAGGTCCGGGATCTCCTACATTGTGGTCATCATCATCTCCGGGATCTTCTACATCCTGATCATGCCCGAGATCTTCTACATCCTGATCACCTCGGCCTTCCTTACTTCTTGTTGAATTCCCATGGACAAATTCATAATCATCTTCGTCGCCTTCCCACCGATAGCCATCCATGAAACCACGCATGAGAAGGTGGTCCCGCACCATATCGGCTTTAGGGTCCATAAGGCTCGTTAGCTTGCATCTTCGACACGGACATCTTATCTCCTTTTGGTTATTTCTAATCATCTCGGCTGTCGCGGCTTTCAAAACCTAGCCACAACGCCTTCGCTCATCATGCGGACCATGGTCGCCTGCGGATATAGAGAAAATGGATATCTTAGCATACCAAAAGAAAATTTTGGCATGACCTTCCCTAAAAATAGGACATGTATATGCGTAGTATGCCCAACATTCGCCGAAACGGAAATGAATCAACGTTTCGGCAAAATATTGGCAACTCCATCGCATTTCAAATCCCTGCAAACAAAAACACATGCAACACATGTGTGGAGGCTTCGCATATACAACACACATGTGGATCCGGAGGCTTCGCATACAACACACATGCACGTGACGCTTTTCGCGCATGCGCACGTACACATGATATCATCGAGCTTCGCACATAACATATGTGCATGACGTGTGTGCAAGACGATCGGAACCGTTCACACACAAAGCATAAAACCAACAAAGTTACCGATACGGCGAGACCTAGAGTGTTGGATGAGGTAAAAAGTTGAGATTGAGTAGGGTATTGAGCTAAGAAAGCTTCACCATTAGTTACCTATGAAGAAAATTAAGTTTACCAACTTAATTTTGGTGAATGAAGAGGTGAAAATGAGGTGGGAAGGAGGGGCAACACGACCAGATCCAGATTTGGTGGGAGGTGGTGGTGGAAGAGTGTTTGGGGAAAGTGGGTGGCACATGTGAGTGGAGGGTGAAAAGCAGGAAATGGTCCCGGAGTTAGCGGTGGCGCACCACCTAGCCGTGCGCCCGCTGCTAGGGTGACATAGCAATGGCGCACTTGCTAAGTGGTGCGCCACCGCTCACCTATTACACCGCAAACCCACGCCCTGCCCAACTTAGCGGTGGCGCACCATGTCGGCGGTGCGCCATAGCTAGTAGTGGCGCACCAAGCGATGCGCCATTGCTAAAGCCCTCATCTCTAAAGGGCCACTGGCCACCTCCTAGCAATGGCGCACCACAAAGACATGCGCTATAAGTAAGCCATGTAGCGGTGGCGCACCATGGAGACGTGCGCCACTATTAGTTTTGGGTGGGAGCTGGCCTCCTGCCAGGAATTAGTAATGGCGCACCACAAACAAGGTGCGCCACTACTACATTTGTAACAGTGGCCCACCATTTTGTGGTGCGCCACTGCTAAGTAGTAGTGGCGCATGGCCATCATGGTGCGCCACTGAAGTCAACCTTACGGCTAGGCCTTTTCCTAGTAGTGACACCAACTCTTCGGCGCCGTACCTTCTCATGGACTCGCGCAACAACTTGGGTCAGATCAAGCTTTGAGTGGCAGATCTGAAGCATGATAAGAGCAAATCTGGCGCCAGCTACCAGTTGAGCTTTGACAAAGTCATGGATCCTGTGGGCATCCTTAAACTTTTCCATTAGCTCGAGAAGAGTCTTTGGTTGAACGTTTCGAGGAAACATGGAATTATAAACCATAGACAAGGTCTTGGTACAGAAGTCAAGGAAGTCGCGAGTTTGGGAGGCGCGATCTTGAAATCTGACAATTTGGCGGGTCCTCTCGGGGTAGCCCAAAACAGAGAGCCATGATCAAGGGAAAGGTTAACAAGGAGGTTTGTCCTAGTATTTACCCTTTCCTCTTCGACAACGATATCGAGTAAAGGAGCCTATGAACACAAAGAAACGAGAAAACTTCAAGAGACGTAGAATGAAGACGGAAGATAGTGAGAACGAAACAAACATACCCGACATATACTGCATTGGCTTCATTCGGTATTTCGAGCATGAAATTTTCTCGAGTAGTTGCCTTTTCAGCCTCGGAAGCAGCAACCTCCCTGGCAGCCATGGCCTCGTGAGCTTGTTGAAGTGCAACTTTTTCGGCTTCAGATGACTTGCGAGACTTCTCCATCATCACAAGTGTTTGCTTCTTCGCATACTGAAGTTGTTGCCGAAGTTCATCCAACTCTTGCGGTAAAGAATCTTCGGCAGGTGTAGTACCAGCAAAAGCTCTCTTTAAGTGAGAAGAAGGCGAGATATTGGAAGGACAAGGAGCTGGAGCTGGCGTATAATTGTCAAAAATCAACTGGAAAAAGAAAATATTTCGACATCAATCACTGAGTAAAGATAGGTTTCCATTCATTCCCATAATATATACATGTCTATTACAAAAGAAGGACCTCCTACGGACCTACGGAAGCAGTTATCGCCAAAGAACACTACGGCGACAACGCCAAAAGGAAGAAGTACGCTAAAAAGAAAAAGCAAAGAGGCATTCAACTAGACCTCCGGCCTTGATGAGCTAGGAGTTGAAGACGGCTTGATCCCGAGATAGGCCAGGATTTTCTTCGTATTGGGCTTAGCTGCCTTGATCAGCGACTTCCACTTCGATTGCTCTATCTGCTCAGTGTCGCCAACTTTTGGCTCGGTCGATAGTTTGTTGGCTATCGGCAACCAAAGCAACGAGTATTTTCAACGGCGACCTTCATATTCTCATGACGCAGCTTCAGCCCAAGATCTTCGGTGGATCAAAGCATTTGGCCGGATTAAGGAAAGTTGCGGGTTCCTCTTTCTTTGGGAAGAAATAGGGAAAAAGCCGCGACAGCCCTGCTTTAGCGCGATCAATGCCTTCGCGTGCTTCTGACCCATGAAACTCGAGAAAAGAAAGGGCGTCGAGAAGAGGATCATCGTCGGGATCTTCAAGTTCAAACTCTTGACCCGTTCTATCTATCAAGGAAGAAACTTCTTGAGCAACAAACGAGTGCAAAAAGAAAACACAAAGGATATGAAATGGTTCGGATACTTGCGAGAAAGCGGCGACTTTGCGTCTTTATACGCTTAAGGATCGCTTCCTCGCGAGCAGATTGTGCAGTTATATGCTCGCTCAGTGAAGTCTCGGCAGCGTGAAGTCTCTTCCTAAGATCTTCGACACTAGCAGCTTCAGTCTTGGCTTTGTCAGCTTCTGCTCTAGCATTAACGGCATCTAATTCGGCCTTCTTACGAGCCTCTTCACTTTGCTCTAGTTTTTGAGCAAGTGTATTGGCACGCTCGTTAATAGCCGCCATTTTTTCTGCCAAGAAAGGCAAAACTTCATTCAAATATCGACAACAACGAAGTAACGAGTAATGGTAAAAAGAAAGCGAGCAAGGCATCACCTTCCAGTTTTGTTGGCATTATCACGATACCCAATGAATTGAGCACCGATGCGAATAAGCTCTTTGATCATGGGCTGTTAAGAAGAGAGAGGGACAAAGCAAGAAAATTTCGGTATGAGAGAAATATAATGGCATTCAGAAGCAAACAGAGGAAGTATAGACGGTGACAAAAGTATGGAGAACTTACATCATCCAAAAGAGGGTTAGAAGAGCTACTCAATTGGAGACTCGGCTCCGGAATCGCTTCAGTCCTTGCCCTTTTTGGCGAAGGGACAAGGGTGCTCGAAGGAGGAGTAGACACGCCGACGTTTTGTTGAGGAGGCGAGGATTCCTCTCCTTCAACTCGCGGCTCTGAAATAACTAGGGTACGTGACGTACTCGTTCGAGCAGCCACATCCAAAGTTGGTGTTTCTTCGTCATCATCACTGTAGAAAAAGAGGTGGCAGCATAAAAAGCAAGGCAAAGAAAATTCTTCGAACAGAAAAATAAAAAAAGAGAAAGACAGGGAACTCACGAGCTGATGAGACTCTCGAGATATGGGTCATATGCTGCCTTTCGCGGTGAAGGAGCAACTTCTTCGGGTTGGGAGGTCCCGGAATCTTCGACATTACTCCTTTTCCTTTTGTTCTTTGGAGAAACAGCAGGAGGAGGAGATTGTGCTGAGGTAGTACCTTCAGAAGCAGCATCCTTTTCAATAGATCCCGCAGATTTTCGAGAGTCTGCGGGTTCATTCACAAAAGAGGGGGCCTCCTGGTTGTCATCGGCGACAACGGCCCTTTCCTCGACATCTCCACCTTCAGGAAGAGGAGGAAGAGAATCCATAGTAGGATGGTTACTGCAGAAATATAACGACAAAAGAAATATTAGAGAGATATCAAAACAATGAGATGCAGGAAAAGTTCGGAACAAGATAGAAATTCGAGAAGACAAAATACCTTGGGGAGAGGATTGGTGGAGCTGTATGGTTCCACGCGGCAAGAGGAAGGAATAGGATCCCTCTTGCTCAGCGAGGAAATTCTTCGAATAAGCTTTTCCAAGTCCTTCACGAGCAAGATCTTTCGACAACCTATTGGCGTCATTTTCACCGACATATGTCCAAAGGGGATTTTTGCGAGCACTGAAGAGGCTGCACTCTAATCCGAAGAAAGTAGGCAGTGATTTGAACACCAGAAAGCTCTTTGCCTCGAGTATTTTGAAGCTCATGAATACGAGACATAAGCGCTTCTGTCGCCTTTTTCTCTTCTTCGGAAGCTTCAGCATCCCAGGAGCGGCGGCGTTGAATTTTGGCATTTCCGTCAAAAGGGATTATGTTGTGCTCTACAGAGTTGGCACTTTCTTCGTGTATGTAGAGCCACCTTTTGCGCCATCCTTGGACAGAATCAGGAAATTTGACGTCGAAGTAATCAACGTCAGTTCGGACACAAATAACAACACCACCTATGTTATAAGTGGCGTTGTGGGAGCCATTGCGGCGGAGGCAGAAAATGCGTTTCCAAAGAACCCAATTTGGAGTGATTCCAAGGAAGCATTCGCACAGGGTGATGAAAATAGAAATATGAAGGATGGAATTGGGGGTCAGGTGGTGCGGCTGAATCCCATAGACAAAGAGAAGGCCACGGAGGAAATCGTGAATTGGGGTAGAAAGGCCGCGGATGAGATGATCAACGAAACTAACCCGGTACTCCATTGGAGGGTTGGGGTAGCTTTCTTCGGCTGGGAAAGCGAATGGCGTCTTCTTTCTTCATCAAGCCAAGCCTCTTCGGCATGTTGACGTCTTGGTTGGAGATTTTAGATCTCTCCCACTCAAGATCTTCAGCGGCCATCTTGGATTACGGAGTGCTGTGGCGAGTGAGTCGCGTGCGCGGTGGCATCAACGGCCTTGGAAAAGCAATGCTCGTGCGTGCGGAAGATCACACAGAGTTGGGCGCAAGGGAAGTTTTTGCAGAGGGGAACAGATGTGCGGCGCAAGCGAAGGAGTGGACCGAGGTTGAAGAAAGGTTTATATAGGCTTCGGGAGAAGTAATGAACCGTTGGATGAAGAAATCGTGTGGTGAAAAAGATCTAGTAGATAAGAGGGTAAAAAGGTATTTTTACTGAAGTGGAACAGCACAGGCGTTACCGTACGTGCGCCAGGAAAAGCGGAGGACGTGTGTCCCCCACTTGCACGACGTGTCAACGTGGTGGGAACAATGGACCCACAAGGCAGAAAAATCCCGACTATTAATAGAGCTGAAGTGAATTTGACAAAGGAAAGTATGTCGACAAGGAAAATAAAAGGAGAATGGCGACAGGAGAAGTTATTTGAATACTTCGGAAGCCTTTGGTCAGAAACAAGTTTTTGCCCAAATGCTCGGGGGCTACTTCGATAAAAGTAAAATTTCGACTATGGCAAATATAGAAATTGCGGGAGCCTACAACCAAGCACAAGTTCTTGGCTGTAGCCTCGGGGGCTACTCCCATCGGGAGCGCTGTTCGCGCACCCGAGAGATAAAAAAAAAGAGAGAGAGAATATCGGGAAATAATGGCAATATAGCGACAAGGTGGACTAAAATGTTGAGCCTACAACCAAGCACAAGTTCTTGGCTGTAGCCTCGGGGGCTACTCCCATCGGGAATGCTGTTCGCGTGCCCGATGAAATTTAAAAAGGAAAAGAAAGAAAGATAGAAAAGCAAGAGAGTATATTTCGAGTTATAATTAACTCTACATATACTCCCATCGGGGAGATTAATATAAGTCATATTTGACTCGATAAAATGTGCCATTCCAACAGCCGGAAAAGCACTCGACAATATATTCTCAGAACGCCAAAGTTGCGATCAATTTCTGAATGCCGCAAATTTGCGAAGGTAAGACCCCAGATCCGTTCTGCTGGGCGTGGCATCGCCGAAGACTGCGCTACTGCTACTTTTATCCGTATCAACAGATACGAAGAAAAATCCTAACGGACGCGTTAGGTACTCGATAAATTTGACTGGGACTCGACAGAATGGTAAGACCTTAAGCGGCACCTGTCGAAGTTTGCACCGGTATCCCGAGATCATGTCCAGGGACGTGATCTTGAAGTAGATTTTTACGGATTGCCACTAGAGCAGTTAACTAGTACCTGATCCGTCAGATGAACTAGCCCCAACTACCAATATCCCTGTACAAAATAGAAATTTATATAAAGAAATATAGAAAAGTTTAAATTGTCGAATAAAAATAAACAGTGGAGATTTTCCCTGACTCTACGATTCAAGCAAAATCTCGGGGGCTACTGACATAGGCATCCCAAATGGGCCTGCCAAAGATAGTACCCGGGTTTAATGAAGGCCCACTACCCGAAGAATAAGAAGGTTCGAGAGCCCAAGATATATTAAGGAAAGTAGAGTTGTAATAGGAAGTGTTGTTTGTAATCTGGCGGGATGAGTTAGAAACCGTCCCAAACTCTGTAACTTGTACAAAACGAAACCCTCGGCTCCACCTCTTATATAAAGGGGGAGTCGAGGGACGAGGAGATCATCGAATCATTGTTCACAAACCTTAGTTTTCGTAATCATCGAGTACTTTTCGGCTGAAACCTTCGAGATCTACTTGCCCTCTACTTCTAACTAAACCCTAGCCTATAACCCGTAGGCATTGACAAGTTGATCCCTTGTCAATTGGGTTCCAGATGTTCTAAATTCCAACCAAATATAGATTCAGAATTGGCACACCAGATTGAAAATGTGCACACTCATGACAATGGTTTTGATATGTTCACCAACATGGTGACAAGAGACAAGGCCTAAGTATATCGCATGCAATGAAAACCTTGTGTGGGAGGGGTTTTGGGCTAATCCCTATGTATTGAGGAGTGTTGGTAGCTCATAAGTACAACATGCGTGAGCCGTTGCTTCTGTCTCCATCCAACGACCGAGGTGCCCTCTTGAGAGAAAAGGGAGAGGAAGGGGAAACCCTTTTACTCTCATACAATGACCGGCAACATGTTGAAGTGTGTTTTAAAGCTCCAGATAATCTAGATAAGATTATGTACTCTAGTTTTTCATAGCGGAAATTTGCATGACAGATCGGTCCACATCTTTTGTTTTTATCCCTCAAGTTTTTTCCACGTCAATCCTTGTGTTATGTGTGCACGATTGTGTTGTTTTCGTTGTAATTTTGTTGGCTGAAACTATTTTCAAAGTTCACTACAGATTCAAGCGGTTATTGGTTTATCGTGTTGCCTTCTATCCCAACAGGAAGATGCCGTTTTATTTTTCCTCCCTAGAGCCTTTTGGTGAAAAGGAGGCGTTGTGCCAGCTATTAATTAGATACTACTCACTTCGTTCCATAATATAAGTTGTTTTAGAAAATTATTTTAATTAGCTATAAAACTGCTTGTATTATAAAACAGAGTGATAGAATATAAGGTTCATATACAGAGTTTAAAGTTCACATAGGCCCCATAGAACACTGTCCGGAGGTTGAAGACCAAGGACATCTTAAGAATTTCGTTGTAATTTTCATTTTTATTGAGTTGTTTTGTATTGTTCGATGTTTCTCGTAATGCTATGATCCTATTCGCAAAAAATATAAAGCCTTAACACTTTATGCTTTAGCTGGCAAGAACATTACCGCCAGGGGCGGGTGCAGCGCTCCTATTCCCCGGTGATCGCCCGGGCTTCCGGCCGGCCGGTAATAAACATTTTATATGTATTTGATGTGTATTAACCGTTGTTTGACACTATTTGACATTATTTGCCCGGGATTTTAAAAATATTTTTGGGTCCGCTTCTGATTACCGCAGCAATATGAAATGAGTTGGCACGGTAGCTGACCAATAAGAGGCTTGTACATTTCGTGGAGGAGAAAGAGCTTGAACTCCAAATGCAAGTCCATTGGCATCTGTAGAACGTAGCTTGTATCGTTTGATCATGTTCATCCCTCTCTATTGAAACACTGAGTTAACGATTCGGAGAAAAAATCAGAACTGCTATTCGATTTTAGCTGATACTCGCGGAAATGCTATACTCCCTCCATTCCTATTTAATTAACGCGAGGGAAACAAAACTAATGAACAAATAATATTTTTGTTAAAATCAATTAAATATTAACAGAGGTAGCACGTGTCTTGCAATGTACTCCGATGGACGGGGTTCAGAGTAAATTGGACAAAGTTTAGATTCAGTGGTTGAGTCCGTGCAAAGAACTACCTCCTGGCGTGTGCCACGTATGCATATCCTGTAATGCTAATCATCGTCATTTCTTCGTGGATATAGCAGGCACATATCATCATGCCGATACAAGTATACCTCGCGTGCCAAATGCAGAGCGTGCCGTCCAATGGCGTGCCTCGGCCCCGATTTTCATCAGGAGCCCCAGGATGGCCTCCACGTCAGCATGGCCCCGGGACGGCGGAGCCAGGGATTCGGATTCTCCCTGCCGCGTGGCACGCCGCGGCCGCGCTCGCTATCTCCTCCGGGATAAGCCAGGGCCACCCTGCGCCGCGCGGCTAGATCACCATAAACTGCCGCGCACACCACACGCTCAATTCCACTCCCAGCACCACGCACGCGCGCGCCTTCTCCACCAGCGAGCGTACTGGTACAATGGCGTTAGTCTCCTCCTCCTCGGCTGCCACCGTCGCGGCGCTCCCCAGCAATGGGCTGGCCGGCGCACGGACCTCCTTCCTCGGCGCCGGCAAGGCGGCGTCGCGGTCTTCGTTTACCGTGCGCGCCGCGGCGCCCGAGAGGCCCATCTGGTTCCCCGGGAGCACCCCTCCCCCGTGGCTTGACGGCAGGTTGGTGCTACTTTGGATCTTGGACACATGCATTGCGCGCAAGCCAAATATAATCGACGATCTGACACTGACAGTGTGCACACATCGTTGTTTGTTCTTGATGCAGCCTTCCCGGAGACTTCGGCTTTGACCCATGGGGCCTCGGTAAGTCCTGATCACCAATCCTTACTAGTGATTCACTGTTTGTTGGTGTCATCGATCGACCACCTACGTGAACAGACTTTGATCGGTTTTGTTGCGAATCTTGTTGCAGGATCGGACCCCGAGAGCTTGCGGTGGAACGTGCAGGCGGAGCTGGTGCACTGCCGGTGGGCGATGCTGGGCGCGGCGGGGATCTTCATCCCGGAGCTGCTGACCAAGATCGGCATCCTCAACACGCCGTCGTGGTACACCGCCGGCGAGCAGGAGTACTTCACCGACACCACCACGCTCTTCGTCGTGGAGCTCATCCTCATCGGCTGGGCCGAGGGCCGCCGGTGGGCAGACATCATCAAGCCCGGCTCCGTCAACACCGACCCCATCTTCCCCAACAACAAGCTCACCGGCACCGACGTCGGGTACGCGCGCGCACACGCGTCAAGCAAAACATGTTGCTCCTTGCATGTGCTATTCAACTGACGTATTTGCCCGTTGGAAAATGTAAGGTACCCCGGTGGTCTGTGGTTTGACCCACTCGGCTACGGCAACGGCTCGCCAGAGAAGCTCAAGGAGTTGCGCACCAAGGAGATCAAGAATGGCCGCCTCGCCATGCTCGCCGTCATGGGCGCGTGGTTCCAGGCCGAGTACACCGGCACCGGCCCCATCGACAACCTCTTCGCCCACCTTGCCGACCCCGGCCACGCCACCATCTTCAGGGTACGTATACACGCATAATACACACAAAAACATGTTCATTGTTCAAGTCCATCTATGCGCTAACATTGATATGATTTCAGGCCTTCGCCCCCAAGTAAGGAGCACGTTGGAGTTGGCAACTAATCCGAGGAGTGTGCTAGCTGCCACGGGGAAGAAGATCGCTGGTGCAACTTGCTTTTTCGTGGGGAGTAGTGGATTGTTGATGATGGTATGTAATTGTGGAGCAATGCATGCTTGTTGGATGTGTACTTGTACTATCATGTGACCCATTGTAAAGAATGAATACTCTTTTGAAAGCTTATGTTAGTATCACCGAATCAGAGATTATCTCGATGCCGTGAGATGATCGTTAGGGAGATCTTATATAAGAATAGTTTAGAACAGGAATGCTGACATCAAATCCGGGCTAGCCTGGATCGTCAACCCCGCCGCTCTTACCCGTTTAGCCGCCGCCTCCCACGGCTAGTGGTGTGCACAACCCCACACCAAGCTTGAAGGGGTTTCCCCCTAAGCTTGGCCATTTAAGTCCTTTTTTTTTAAACAATCATCAATGGATTATTTACCGCCAAGGAACGGTATGAAAGAATCTGACCTTGATGAACATGCAAAAGGAAAGCACGAGAGGTTGAGGTAGGGTTTAGAGAGGTTGAAGACCAAAAGAAAAAAAAACTCTTCTTGTCGTCGGTTCCCTTTGTCGATAGCCACTCTAGTGCAAGGAGGAGGAGCCGGGGATGAATTTATCAGGTAGGTTTGGATAAGCTCGAGCCTACCCTCCATTTCCAACAAAGAAACCATCAAATATGTATGCTTCAACCATGGTTGATGATGAAATGTCAAAATTTTGTTAATGAGGGGAGCAAATAACCAGTAAAATGAAGTTAAACTAAATCCGTTAACAACGTAAGCCTTACATTGTACGTGCATGGCCAATTGTGCAGCTAAGTTTAGAAAATCCATTGTAGACCTAATTGTGCTTATAAATGGTCCAACACAACCAAACATGTCTCTTGAAAGTATGCTCTTAGATCATTGACCCAACCCTACATTTTCATGCTAGATTTGTCATTGGGCGGAGGATCCCCGGATCTACATCTATATTATAGTTTATTTTTTTATTTAATGTTGGTTTGTGTCTTGGTGACAATATTTCCACACATTTTCGTAGTGGATTTGCCATTGCATGAAATAAGTCCTGCAACTCTATCCATATTTTGGTGCTGCTGTCATGGCAACACAACCAACATTAGGGAGAGTTCAAGTGTTTTATCCCCATATTTTAATGGCTCTTTAATTTTCCTAATTAAGTTGAAATCACCTCCTATTACAGTAGGCCCATCCCAAGCAGCGACAACATTTTGCAACTCAATGGTGAATTCTAGCTTGAATTCATCATAGGAGGACCCATTAACAGAGAAAAATCTCCAAATACTATCATAATTTTTTTACTTTTGATGATGCAAGAAACACAATATTTATAAATATTCTAGGAGATTATCTCAAAACTAACCTCTTTTATACCAACCGGATACCCGGTTGTGCCAATAGTAGGCAACCAATTCCATACATAAGCATCATGAATATCAATTGGATGCAACTGCTCAACAATAAAATTTGCCATTTTTGGCTCGCAAATACTAATTAAATTAGTGCATGATTATCTAATGAGCTCATGAACCCTGGGCAGTTTATCTGTTATGACCTCTTGAATTTCATATAAGGCCTACTACCGTTGGATCTAAACACTAGCTTACTCTTGCTACTACCTCTTTTAGGAAACACTTCAATCCAAGGGGGTTCCTCCGAGTTTGTTTCTTCCACATGAGGATCAATGTCAGACTTACCAACAACGGTAGAGTGTTGTTCAACAGTACTAGCATAATCCTCAACACTATTATCAATATCAGAGGGAAGAAACATCCCAGGGTTGTCTTCTTTAAAGGTAACTAACCCTACTAGATTCAATATGCTTAATAGCAATAATATGATCATCAATAGTTTTATTATCCCTACCTAGACATAATCCAGCATTACTAGCCTTATATAGTAGAGATTTATTATCTAGGACAAAGAGAGAATTACCAGAGAAAAGACTATTGTTAAATGTAGGTGTTGTGGGTATACTTCATGGGTGTACCATCGACAGTGGCGAGATCCGGCAAGCCCGGGTGACCCATAGACGGTGATGGTGGCATATGGCCCATCGGGCGGCCCAGTTGCTGTAGATCAAGATGGATGAAGTCCAGCCCAGGAACGAGGAGCCGGATCCACCGACCAACTCTAGAAGTCGGATCCGGCTTGGCCCATCAGGGGTAGCCGGATCCGGTACGGCGTATAAGGAAAGGCGGATCCTTGACGTGCACGGCAATGTAATATTCTATAGTTAGGCAATTTGTATTCCGGCTAGGACTCTCTGTGGAAACCCTAGATCCTGGCGTCTTTATAAGCCGGATCTCGGGAGCCCTAAAGGCACAACCACAACTCACTGTTACAACGCAAAAGCGCCCTGATAATTCCAGACAAGCAGCAGTAGGCCCTGTCATCGAGCAGGTGTTCTGAAGCTGGGTAAATCGCGTACCACCGTCCCGAGGACTCTCCGCCCGATGGCCCCTACTTCTTCTCCCCCTCGTGAGGATCCCTCCTCCGAGATACCGTCGAATAGGCAACGACAGTTGGCGTCCACCGTGCGGCCAGCGGCGTCTGGAGGCCGGAACCGGGAGGGTTCCGCCATGGGAAGCTTCAACGACTCCATCGCTGTGGGGCATGTCCTTTACGCTGGGAATTTTCTGATCGTCCCTCAGGACAAGTGCTGGATTCCGGCTAAGACGAACCCCATCAAGCTCTCCATCGTCCCAATCGGCGGCATTCACATCTTCATCGGCGAGACCGTCGATTCCGATGGAAACGCCCTGATAAGTAACGCTGACGCGACCGCCGCTGAGCAGGACGCAGTCGCGAAGATCCGATCTGAGTCGCAGGAACTTCCTAAGGAAGATTCCTCCTTAGATCTAGAAATTTCACAACCCACCCAATCCGCCACTGAGCAGGAAATTACGGTGGAAGACCAATGCAGATCCGTCTGGGTCTCCCTGGTGTTAGAGAAGCAAAGGTGCCACTTCGTGCACTTCCTCGCACATACCGTAGGAGCCGCCCCTCCTCAGGATGGAGCTGGTCCCATGCAGGTTGAGGCTGCCGGAGACAGCGATACTCCGGATCAGCAAGAGGTTGCTGGAGACAACAACATTCTAGATCAGCAAGAGGATGCCGGAGACAAAGAAGAGTCAATTCTCGACAACCTAAGCCCACTATCTGACGATGCGTCCTCCATGGACACAGAGGAATACAACCGTGTTATGAAGGAGTTGGAGGATGAGAAGAAAGCTGAGGCAGAATCCGCCCCGCCAAAGCAGGTCCTCGCGACCCTAACTGGGCTGGAGCAAGGAACTGACGCAGACGAAACTCCACCCAACGCTGGAATCCCGGGCCCGTACAATCCGGAGATCCCGCAACGGGTGCGCTATCGCATCATGCCGGATCCTGGAGAAGGACGTGTTCTCGAACACGGGGAAGACATGTCCATAGAAGAGCTCGCTAGGACAGCAGGCCGGGGTGCCATAGCAAACTCAGAAATCTTAACCAAGTCAATAACTTCGGAAGAAGCCGCGGACCCGGAAGCTCTAGAAGCCAAAAGGAAGGAACTGCTGGCTACCGCTGAGAGGTTTGCCAATACAGCAGTAGTAATGCTGGAGGAAAGGCAAGATGCAGAGGAGTTGCTAGAACGGGTCGAGGAGAAAGAGCGCACAACCGTAGAATACTTGCAGAAGGCCAAAGCACTTAGGTAGCGGTGGGAAATGATCATAGGTGATGCCAGCAGGGAAGCAGATAGGATCCGACAGGAAGCCATTCGCCCTCGCAAGATCAACTTTGACAGCCCCACCAATCATCATACCCTCGCAACTCCAAAGGATAACATGAAGAAGGCTGCGGAGCTTCTGGCCAAGAATGACGAGAAAATCGACATCAACTACCTCCGCACACTTGTCGCTTCAGCAATGAAGCAACAAAGTAGGGCAGATACGCAGGATGGAATCCAACCCGGATCTATGTGTATCCACCGCGTAGAAGAACGCCCCAGGAAGGGAGCGTCATGACGAAGAATCGCGCACTGGATCCACGGAGCGCAGAAGAAGAACCAAGGAACATCCAAATCTGATCCCCGTACCCTCGGAAACACCTCCAACGGATAAAAACAAGGGAAAGGATCCGATGTATGCTAGAAGGGACAAGTACCGGAACCCGCGTCCTCCTCCGCCACCTCGCCGATAGAGTCCAGCCGGAAACACCAGACCCCATGGGGCTGGTGGAATTAACACCCGAGACAACGTGGTCCCTCAGAGGAATCGGAATAGGGAGCACACGCTCGAGCCCCGCAGGAGCCAGAACGAAGAACGCAAGCTGAGCCCCGCAGAAGCCGGAACGAGGGAGGCGACCGCCATCATGGAGAAGGCAGCCACCGAAGCTGGAGTAAGCAGCAAGAAGGACGCAGAGGCCAAGAAGGTGGAAGCAAAAGGTCTCATCGGCCCCCTCGCAGATCTCCCTCCCCACCACCTATTGGAGGAGGTGGAGGCAAAGGCCGGAGATCCCGTTCCCGCTCAAAATCTCCCGCCCGCAACGGTTCGCGCGACGCATGGGAACGCCTCAACGAATATAGAGTTGAATACATCGGCCCAAAGTGCTTTGGCAGGATGATCCGAGAGGAGCCAAAGCCAAAAGTCTTGAACCTCAAGCTACCCGAAAATCTGAAGCATTATGATGGCAGTGAAAGGCCCGATACCTGGATCGATGACTACTTCAATGCAGTCAGCTTTGCCGGAGGGACCCCCAATGTAGCCTGCCGCATGCTCCAGTTATTCCTTGTTGGTCCAGCTCGTACTTGGCTCAGCGACCATGAGGAAAACTTCATCTTTTGCTGGTTCGACCTGAAGATTGATACGTCCAAAACGTATCTACTTTCCCGAACACTTTTGCTATTGTTTTGCCTCTAATTTGTGTATTTTGGATGCAACTAACACGGACTAACGCTGTTTTCAGCAGAACTGTTCTGGTGTCTCGTTTTTGTGCAGAAATCCAACTTTCAGGAAAAACCTCGGGATTTTGACGAAAGGGCCTATTTTCCCAGAATACTGACGGTGCCAGAAGGACAAGTAAGGTGGAGGCCCGAGGGCCCCACACCATAGGGCGGCGCGGCCCAGGGGGGGGCGCGCGGACATGTGGTGTGGCCCCCTCGGCTGGCCTCCGACGCCCTCCTTCGGACTACTTATTCGCCTCGACCTAAAAACGCACGGGGGAGAAGTCGAAGTCGCCAGAAACCCTCCAGAACGCCGCCACATCGCGAAACTCCGTCTCGGGAGCCGAAGTCTCCGTTCGGCACTCCGCCGGGACGGGGAATTGGAGGAGATCATCACCGCCATCACCGCCAACGCCTCTCCATCAACCAGCCATGTTTCCCCCATCCATGTGTGAGTAATTCCCCCGCTGTAGGCCGAAGGGGATGGTAGGGATTGGATGAGATTGGTCATGTAATAGCATAAGATTGTTAGGGCATATTGCCTAGTGTCCGTAGATGGTACTTTTATGATATTGTTGCAACTTGTTATGCTTAATGCTTGTCACTAGGGCCCGAGTGCCATGATCTCAGATCTGAACATGTTATTATTTCATCATGATATTCATTGTTTACGATCTTACCTGCAAGTTGTATACACATGTCGCTGTCCGGAACCAATGGCCCCGAAGTGATAGAAATCGGGACAACCGGAGGGAATGGTAGCGATGTGAGGATCACATGTGTTCACGGAGTGTTAATGCTTTGCTCCGGTACTCTATTAAAAGGAGTACCTTAATATCCAGATAGTTTCCCTTGAGGCCCGGCTGCCACCGGCTGGTAGGACAAAAGATGTTGTGCAAGTTTCTCATTGCGAGCACGTACGACTATAATTGGAACACATGCCTATTGATTGATTAGTACTTGGATACAGTTTTATTATTATCTGCAAATGCCCTGCTATGATTGTTACATGAGTTTCTCTCATCCATGCAACGCCCGTCATCCGTCCCCGTGCCTACAGTATTTTAATCCTGCTGTTTACTAAAATCACTACTCGCTGTCTCGTTACTCTGCTGCTGTTATTTTACTACGCTCATCGCTATAAAACTCATTACTCTTGATAAACTCTTGCGAGCAAGTCTGTTTCCAGGTGCAGCTGAATTGACAACTCCGCTGTTAAGGCTTTCAAGTGTTCTTTGTCTCCCCTTGTGTCGAATCAATAAATTGGGTAATACTTCCCTCGAAGACTGTTGCGATCCCCTATACTTGTGGGTTATCAAGACTATTTTCTGGCGCCGTTGCCGGGGAGCATAGCTTTATTTGGAAGTTCACTTGGATTGATATTGTTCGCTGCAAATTCTCCATCATGGGTAAAACTCGCGATACTAAGGTCGCCATATTACCATCCACTACAAGAAAAGGTACAACTCACGAGTACCTCCGCTGCTCTTGATTCACCATCCGTGATTGATAAACTTGTTTCACCGCCACATGCTTCAAATGCTGGTACTTCGCTGAATCTGAAAACTCTCATAATACTGATAATATTTCTGCTGTGCTTGATGATAGTGGTTCATTGGGAACTTTTCTAGATGCTTCAATTGCTAGATCTAGACAAATTGAAAATACTGAAACTCCTGATGTTGCTACACCTGTTAATTCACGTGAACTTGAATACTCTAGTGATGATCTTGATGAAGATTATGTGGAACTTGATGATGATTTTATTGAAAAATGCAATGCTACTACTGATGCAAGAAAAAATAAAAAGTTGCTTGCAGAACGTACTGTTAGATATAAACTGTCTCTCGATCCTAAATTTGCCACATCTCCTATAAACATTAGGGATAAAGATTATGATTTTTCTCTTGATCTATCTCATATAGCTATTGTTGAGAAAACACCTTTTTGTGGTACCGAAAAAGAAAGTGATGTTGAACACATGACTCGAGTTATCTACTTTGAGTAGCTTGTTTTCTCGATGATGTTAAGAAGCGTACTTACTTTGTTGCTAAAATCTTTCCATTCTCATTAAAGGATGACGCTAAAACTTGGTATAATAGTTTGCCACCTAGTTCTATTAAAAGTCCAAAAAAATTGCTTGTCTGTTTTCTTCCGGAAATACTTTCCCGCTAGTGCTCAACATGCTTGCTTTGCGGAGAGTTTGTAATTTTGATCGTGGAGATGAAGAGAAATTGCATCGAGGCTTGGGCGAGATTTTGCTCTCTTATTAGAGCTCTGCCCGACCATGATTTAGAAAAGCATGATTTACTTGATATATTTTATAGTGGACTAACCATTGAGTCTAGGGCATACCTGGATAGTTGTGCTTGGTTGTGTTTTCGGAAAAGAACTCCAGACGAAGCTGAAGAATTATTGGCTAAGATAGGCCGGAATTATGATGATTGGACTACGCCTGAACCAACTCCAACGCCAATAGTGAAGAAGAGGGGTTTAATTAAATTGAATGATGAAGATATGAGGGAAGCCAAGAAGTCTCTCAAGGAGAAAGGTATTAAATCGAAGATGTGAAGAATCTACCTCCTATAGAAGATATATGTGAGATAATTCCCCCTTCATCCATGATTGAGGTAAACTCGCTTCAACGCTTTACTAGAGAAGATATTCCGTATTCAAAACCTCCTGCGCAATGCTTAGATGAGTTTGATAATTATATTGTTAAGCAAGAAAATTTTAATATGAGAGTAGAGAATCATCTAATGGAAAATTCTCAAGCTATTAGTGAATTGCATGATATTGTGGAGAGAACCTCCAATGATGTTAAGATGCTTGTTAAACATTTTCATATGGTTCAAACTCAAATTGATCAACTCACCTGAAGTGCAAAATGACTTGCTAGGAAATAATTCTAAAGAAAAACATGCTTATGAAGTAACAACTAGAGGTGGTGTCTCTACCCAGGATCCTCTATATCCCGAAGGGCATCCCAAAAGAATTGAACAAGATTCTCAACAAACTAAAACTAGTGCTCCATCTAAGAAAAAGAAGAAGAAACATAAAAATGTTGTAGAATCCTCTCGAACACTGCTAATGATCCTAATAGTATTTCTATTTCGATGCTGAAGCCGAAAGTGGTAATGAACATGATAAAGATATTGATAAGAATGATACTCCCGATAAAGAAGAGGTTGAAAAAGAACCTGAAAAGCATGCTAAAAATAAAAAGTATACTAAAGAAGATTTTATTGTTGAGAAACATGGTAATGAAAGAGAACCTTGGGTGCAAAAGCAAATGCCTTTTCCTGCTAAGAAACTAAAATCAAAGGAAGAAGAACACTATAATAAATTCTGTGATTGGATGAAACCTTTATTCTTGCAAATCCCTTTGATCGATGCTATTAAATTGCCTCCTTATTCAAAGTATATGAAAGATATTGTTACTAACAAAAGGAAAATCCCCAATGAGGAAATTTCCACTATGCTTGCTAATTACTCTTTCAATGGCAAAGTTCCAAAGAAGTTGGGTGACCCAAGTATACCTACTATTCCTTGTTCTATTAAAAATAACTATGTTAAAACTGCTCTATGTGACTTGGGCGCCGGTGTTAGTGTTATGCCTTTTTCTCTTTATAAGAGACTTTACTTAGATAAGTTGATACCTCACTGATATATCTTTGCAAATGGCTGATAAATCTACTTGCTATTCCTGTTGGTATATGTGAGGATGTTCCTGTTCAAGTTACTAATAACTCGCTTGATATTAACTGATTTTGTTGTGTTGGAAATGCCTGAAGATGATAATATGTCTATTATTCTTGGGAGATCTTTTCTTAACACCGCAGGGGCTGTTATTGATTGCAATAAAGGAAAGGTTACTTTCAATGTTGATGATAAGGAACACACCGTCTATTTCCCCAAGAGGATTGAAAAAGCGTGCGGAGTTAATACTATTTCTCATGTGAGAACTATCAAAGTGGGAACCATCGATTGTCCTATATATGAGCCTAAAGAAGAATATCAAACTCTTGTGATTGGATCCATAGCAATACAATTCAAGGTAACATGATTGATTTGAGGTTTATTCCTTCATATGCTATGTAAAATTTATTTGGTGGCAAGACTTGATCAACCTTGTTAACAAATACTTTTTATATGCATAGAGGAGGTAAACAACATCTCTTTCTTCCTCCTCTTGCTTTAGTTGCTGTAGCATTTTTAATTTGCATAGTTTCTTAGTTGATTTGAGATTTCAAAAATTTTCCTGGCCAGTAATAATAAACTTAATACCCAGAAATGTGCATTTTTCAAAGTTTTCAAAAATTCGCGAAAATTACACCGTTGGTCCTATTTTTCGACGAGGCACCTAGGAGCACCAGAGGATGACCTGTGGGGCACCACGGGTGCCACACCACAGGCCGGCGCGGCCAGCAAGGGGGGCGCGCCACCCTGTGGTGTGGGCCCCTCCTTGCCCCACTACTTCATCTCTTTCTCCCAGCATCTTCTCTCTCCCGAAAAAACTCGAACCAACTTTCTCTCACTCGCGTTTTTGCTCAAGAGCTCAGGATTTTTCGATCTCTTTGCTCAGCCTAGATTTCTGTTTGAAATTTGGCACATTTGCTCTCCGGTATGTGACTCCTTCGATTATCCAAATAGAATTTTGTTTGGTTGAGTATATCTTGAATATTTTGCTGCTGTAGGTAACATGGTTAGTGAGCTTGCATGCTTGTTCTAAGTGGTAGAAACTAGTTTTGGTGCATGATTAGTACTCTAGCAAGTTCCTATGGTAGTTTCCCTCAATTATATGTCACCAAATCAAGTTTTATATTGATTGTTGAAAATTTCAGAAGATGAAGAAGTTCAAATTTGGAGAATTGTTCAAGGAAGGAACAACCAGCACCGGGAGGCCTTCTAGGACCGCCACCCAAATTAGGCGGTCATACAATGAGGACATCATCGCGCCTAGCTTCGCGCCCGAAGAGGACAATGGGGCTCCTAATGCCTCATCCTTCCCATGTTATGATTTTCTGACAAATGCAGGGATATTGGATGATTTCTTCACCCTTGTCAACGGGCGGGCTTAACCACCTACGTTGGAGATGAAAGGGAGCAATACTACATGCTCACCAAAATTTTTGTCGAGAGCTTCAAGTTCCAAAACACGGAATATAATCCGACAGTTGCATTCAAGATCTATGGTACTCCTGTTACTATGGAATTGGAAGAATTTTGTCGTGCATTGGATATTGCCCCTGTAGGTACAACAAGGAGGATCGATAACAACCCCCGGGACTTGTTGGAGCTCTATCGAGGGATAACCAACGATGATTGTCACACCATTCAGCGGGGCAAGATAAGGAACATTCAACTCCCCGCCATTAAATATTTTGCATATTACGTTGCCACTAGCATACTTGGTAGGGAGAACACTAGCAATATTTCTAGTTACCATCTTGCTTTCTTGAATATTGCACTTACTTGGGCGGACATCTTATCATCTTGGTTCTCTTATTGCTCGCCGCTTGTCTACCAAGGGGCCTATTTTTGGAGGAACTATTGCACTCGCGCATTTTAACACATTTAGAGCTTCCTATTGATCCTAATGATGTGCCATTAACCCCTAGGAGGCTTGATATCATTGCTATGAAAAGCCATCAATTTGTTACCACCGAGTCTACTTTAGATAATATGGCCTATAGAATGTTGTTTGCTGACGGGGATGAGAAAGAAATCCCTCTTCCCCAGCCGGGTTTGTTCGATATTGACAGGCAACCATGGTCACGCACTAAGGAGGAGGTGGATGAACATATGAAGATACAAGATTTCTATCAGCAGCATGACTCCGAGGACGCCGAGCCCTCCTACGATTACACCGTCACGTATCCGGGTGCTTCTTCTAGCACATACCCGGAATATGATCCATCTTCGTCGTACCACGGAGATACTACCTCATGGTCTCGATGGGATTGAACTCCACTTAGGCCAAAAGCCTAAGCTTGGGGGGAGGTATACCGGCATCACTCATTTTTTGCATATTATGGTTGCTGGATACTTGTATATACTTGTTTAGTTTGTTTGAGTGGTTTTCTAATGAGAGGAAGATGATATTTGGGGAAGTGCTGCCTGAAAAAACAGATTCTGGGCTGTTACCGTAAAAATTCGTGCGCACAGCCAAAACAGTATTTTGCGAAGCCAATTTTTGTGCATGTTCCCCAGGTTATTATCTAACTTTCATTAGTTGAACACTTTTTGAACTGAGCAACGTAAGATTTTTGTAAAAATCGATTTCTGTACTGCTGTCAGGTTTTGGCAGATTTCTGCCATCTCGCTTTTCCGTGTTTCTTTTAGTTTGCTATTTCTTGTTTCCACTTTGTTTCTTTCCCAAAACACAAAAAGACCAAAAATATTTCTGTTGTTTCTCTTCACCATTTGTTTATCTTGGTTTCTTGCATTTGTTTCGCTTTATTTGCTATTGCTAGTTTGCTATAAGAAAACCCAAAAAGATTTTGCTTTGTTTGCTTGTTTCCTTTTGTTCTTATTCTCAAATTCGAAAACACCAAAAATATTTGCTGTTCTTCTTTGGTTTGTAAAGTTCATCTTGAGTTCGATGGTCTTCGGTGGCTGGAGCGTGGTTTTCATTTCATATTATCCAAGCTACACAAGTGAAAAGGCAATAATGACGATCTACGACAATCTGATTGTGGTGAGAGGCTGGTATGAACTCTATTTGTTTTCATTTTTGTACATATACTCATCCATGTGAGCATGCTTAGTTGGTTCATGTGAGGTATATGTCATTTAAGAAAGTCTAGTAGTTCATGATCTCTCATGATTAGCTCCAATTTATTAATATGAGTAGCATGTCATGGATCTTTGCTTGCGTTGTTTTATTCATAAGTAAGTATGGCATTGTGGTATCCTCCTCTGAATAATTCATTTATATCGACTTGGCACATGCTCACGCACGCATATGACTGAACAAAAGTCCATTAAGCCTCAATGATTTACATTGCTTCAGAGTTCTTGTATCACTTTTATGCCTCAGTTAATTTATTTTGCCGCAAGCATGATTATGACAAGTCATCGCTCTCTTGATTTGTCGCTCCCTAGTCTTTTGCTAGCCCTCACTTGTACTGAGCGGGAACGCTGCTCGTGCCTCCAAACACATGAAAACCAAGTTATTCCAGAGTGTCCACCATAAATACCTATGCATGGCATTTCAAACCATTCCAAGTAAATTCTCATGCGCTACCTTTAAAATCTTCAAAATGCTTCTTAATTTGTGTTAATGTTTCATAGCTCATGAGGAAGTATGTGGTGTTTAGCTTTCAACCTTGTCATTTACTTTTGACGGACTCTCATATGGAATAGTGGCACATCCGCTTATCCAATAATTTTTCAAAAAGAGCTGGCAATGGGATTCCCAGTCCCGAATTAATTAACTTAAATAGATACTCCTCCATGGTTTGTGATTGTTGGACGGCACCCGAAGGATTCGGTTAGCCATGGCTTGTGTAAGCAAAGGTTGGGGGAGTGTCATCATCATAATAAAACTAAACTAAAAAGGCACTCCTTCATGGTATGTGATTGTTGGCAGGCACCCGAGGATTCGGTTAGCCATGGTTTGTGTAAGAAAGGTTGGAAGGAGTGCCACATAAACATGCAAATAATTCATGGGAGCCGCTCTTGAAAGTCCGGTTGGCGAGGTAGTTGGTGTACTGATACGTCCAAAACGTATCTACTTTCCCGAACACTTTTGCTATTGTTTGGCCTCTAATTTGTGTATTTTGGATGCAACTAACACGAACTAACGCTGTTTTCAGCAGAACTGCTCTGGTGTCTCGTTTTTGTGCAGAAATCCAACTTTCGGGAAAAACCTCGGAATTTATGCGAAGGCCCTATTTTCCCAGAAACTAACGGAGCCAGAAGGGCAATTGAAGTGGAGGCCCGAGGGCCCCACACCACACGGCGGCGCGGCCCAGGGGGGGCCCGCGCGGCCATGTGGTGTGGCCCCCTCGGCTGGCCTCCGACGCCCCCCTTCGGACTACTTATTCGCCTCGACCTAAAAACGCACGGAGAGAAGTCGAAGTCGCCAGAAACCCTCCAGAATGCCGCCACATCCCGAAACTCCGTCGCGGGAGCCAGAAGTCTCCGTTCTGGCACTCCGCCGGGACGGGGAATTGGAGGAGATCATCACCGCCATCACCGCCAACGCCTCTCCATCAACCAGACAATGTTTCCCCCATCCATGTGTGAGTAATTCCCCCGCTTGTAGGCTGAAGGGGATGGTAGGGATTGGATGAGATTGGTCATGTAATAGCATAAGATTGTTAGGGCATAGTGCCTAGTGTCCGTAGATGGTACTTTTATGATATTGTTGCAACTTGTTATGCTTAATGCTTGTCACTAGGGCCCGAGTGCCATGATCTCAGATCTGAACATGTTATTGTTTCATCATGATATTCATTGTTTATGGTCTTACCTATAAGTTGTATACACATGTCGCTGTCCGGAACCAATGGCCCCGAAGTGACAGAAATCGGGACAACCGGAGGGGATGGTAGTGATGTGAGGATCACATGTGTTCACGGAGTGTTAATGCTTTGCTCCGGTACTCTATTAAAAGGAGTACCTTAATATCCGAGTAGTTTCCCTTGAGGCCCGGCTGCCACCGGCTGGTAGGACAAAAGATGTTGTGCAAGTTTCTCATTGCGAGCACGTACGACTATAATTGGAACACATGCCTATTGATTGATTAGTACTTGGACACCGTTTTATTATTATCTGCCAAATGCCCTGCTATGATTGTTACATGAGTTTCTCTCATCCATGCAACGCCCATTAATCCGTCCCCGTGCCTACAGTATTTTAATCTCTCTGTTTACTAAAATCACTACTGCTGTCTTTGTTACTCTGCTGTCGTTATTTCACTACTGCTACTACTATAAAACTGTTACTACTCGATAAACTCTTGCGAGCAAGTCCGTTTCCAGTGCGGCTGAATTGACAACTCCGCTTGTTAAGGCTTTCAAGTATTCTTTGTCTCCCCTTGTGTCGAATCAATAAATTGGGTAATACTTCCCTCGAAGACTGTTGCGATCCCCTATACTTGTGGGTCATCAAGACTATTTTATGGCGCCGTTGCCGGGGAGCATAGCTTTATTTGGAAGTTCACTTGGATTGATATTGTTCGCTGCAAATTCTCCATCATGGGTAAACCTCGCGATACTAAGATCGCAATATTACCATCCACTACAAGAAAAGGTACAATTCTGAGTACCTCCACTACACTTGATTCACCATCTGTGATTGATAAACTTGTTTCACCGCCACATGCTTCGCATGCGGGTACATCTGCTGAATCTGAACACTCTCATAATACTGATAATATTTCTGCTGTGCTTGATGATAGTGGTTCATTGGGAAATTTTCTAGATGCTTCCATTGCTAGGTCTAGACAAACTGAAAATGCTGAAATTCCTGATGTTACTACACTGTTAATTCACCCGAACTTGAATACTCTAGTGATGATCTTGATGAAGATTATGTGGAACTTGATGATGATTTTATTGAAAAATGCAATGCTACTACTGATGCAAGAAAAATTAAAAAGTTGCTTGCAGAACATACTTGTTAGATATAAAGCTGTCTCCTGATCCTAAATTTGCCACATCTCCTATAAACATTAGGGATAAAGATTATGATTTTTCTCTTGATCTATCTCATATAGCTATTGTTGAGAAAATACCCTTTTGTGGTACTGAAAAAGAAAGTGATGTTGAACACATGATTGAGTTATCTACTTTGAGTAGCTTGTTTTCTGATGATGTTAAGAAGCGTACTTACTTTGTTGCTAAAATATTTCCATTCTCATTGAAGGATGACGCTAAAACTTGGTATAATAATTTGCCACCTGGTTCTATTAAAAGTCCAAAAGAATTACTTGTTGTTTTCTTCCGCAAATACTTTCCTGCTAGTGCTCAACATGCTGCTTTGCAGAGAGTTTATAATTTTGATCGGGGAGATGAGGAGAAATTGCTCGAGGCTTGGGCGAGATTTTGCTCTCTTATTAGAGCTTTGCTCGACCATGATCTAGAAAAGCATGATTTACTTGATATATTTTATAGTGGACTAACCATTGAGTCTAGGGCATACCTGGATAGTTGTGCTTGGTTGTGTTTTCAGGAAAAGAACTCAGACAATACTTGAAGAATTATTGGCTAAAATAAGCCGGAATTATGATGATTGGAATACGCTCGAACCAACTCCAATGCCAATAGTGAAGAAGAGGGGTTTAATTAAATTGAATGATGAAGATATGAGGGAAGCCAAGAAGTCTCTCAAGGAGAAAGGTATTAAATCTGAAGATGTGAAGAATCTACCTCCTATAGAAGATATATGTGAGATAATTCCCCCTTCATCCATGATTGAGGTAAATTCCCTTCAACGCTTTACTAGGGAAGATATTCCGTATTCGAAACCTCCTGCACAATGCTTAGATGAGTTTGATAATTATATTGTTAAGCAAGAAAATTTTAATATGAGAGTAGAGAATCATTTAATGGAAAATTCTCAAGCTATTAGTCAATTGCATGATATTGTGGAGAGAACCTCCAATGATGTTAAGATGCTTGTCAAACATTTTCAAATGATTCAGACTCAAATTGATCAACTCACTAAAGTGCAAAATGACTTGTTAGGGAATAATTCTAAAGAAAAACATGCTTACGAAGTAACAACTAGAGGTGGTGTCTCTACCCAGGATCCTCTATATCCTGAAGGGCATCCCAAAAGAATTGAACAAGATTCTCAACGCATTGAACCTAGTGCTCATTCTAAGAAGAAAAAGAAAAAGAAACATAAAAATGTTGTAGAATCCTCCGAACTCTGTTAATGATCCTAATAGTATTTCTATTTCGATGCTTGAAACCGAAAGTGGTAATGAACATGATAATGATAAAGATAATGATAAGAATGATACTCCTGATAAAGAAGAGGTTGAAAAAGAACCCGAAAAGCATGCTAAAAATAAAAAGTATACTAAAGAAGATTTTATTGCTGAGAAACATGGTAATGAAAGAGAACCTTGGGTGCAAAAGCAAATGCCTTTTCCGGCTAAGAAACTAAAATCAAAGGAAGAGGAACACTATAATAAATTCTGTGATTGGATGAAACCTTTATTCTTGCAAATCCCTTTAACTGATGCTATTAAATTGCCTCCTTATTCAAAGTATATGAAAGATATTGTTACTAACAAAAGGAAAATCCCCAATGAGGAAATTTCCACTATGCTTGCTAATTACTCTTTCAATGGCAAAATTCCAAAGAAGTTGGGCGACCCAGGTATACCTACTATTCCTTGTTCTATTAAGAATAATTATGTTAAAAGCTGCTCTATGTGACTTGGGAGCCGGTGTTAGTGTTATGCCTTTTTCTCTTTATAAGAGACTTTACTTAGATAAGTTGATACCTACTGATATATCTTTGCAAATGGCTGATAAATCTACTTGCTATTCCTGTTGGTATATGTGAGAATGTTCTGTTCAAGTTACTACTAAGCTGCTTGATATTAAGCGATTTTGTTGTATTGGAAATGCACGAAGATGATAATATGTCTATTATTCTTGGGAGACCTTTTCTTAACACCGCAGGAGCTGTTATTGATTGCAATAAAGGAAAGGTTACTTTCAATGTTGATGATAAGGAACACACCGTCTATTTCCCCAAGAGGATTGAAAAAGCGTGCGGAGTTAATACTATCTCTCATGTGAGAACTATCAAAGTGGGAACCATTGATTGTCCTATATATGAGCCTAAAGAAGAATATCAAACTCTTGTGATTGGATCCATATCAATACAATTCAAGGTAACATGATTGATTTGAGGTTTATTTCTTCATATGCTATGTAAAATTTATTTGGTGGCAAGGCTTGATCAACCTTGTTAACAAATACATCTTATATGCATAGAGGAGGTAAACAACATATCTTTCTTCCTCCACTTGCTTTAGTTGCTGTAGCACTTTTAATTTGCAAAGTTTCTTAGTTGATTTGAGATTTCAAAAATTTTCCTGGCCAGTAATAATAAACTTAATACCCAGAAAATGTGCATTTTTCGAAGTTTTCAAAAATTCGCGAAAATTATACCGTTGGTCCTATTTTTCGACGAGGCACCTGGGAGCACCAGAGGATGACCTGTGGGGCACCATAGGGTGCCACACCACAGGCCGGCGCGGCCGGCAAGGTGGGCGCGCCACCATGTGGTGTGGGCTCCCCTCTGCCCCACTTTTTCATCTCTTTCTCCCAGCACCTTCTCTCTCCCGAAAAAACTCGTACCAAGTTCATCTCTCTCGCGTTTTTGCTCCAGAGCTCCAGATTTCTCGATCTCTTTGCTCAGCCCAGATTTCTGTCCGAAATTTGGCACATTTGCTCTTCGGTATGTGACTCCTCCACCCATCCAAGTAGAATTTCGTTTGGTTGAGTATATCTTGAATATTTTGCTGCTGTAGGTAACATGTTTGGTGAGCTTGCATGCTTGTTCTAATTGGTAGAAATTAGTTTTGATGCATGATTAGTACTCTAGCAAGTTCCTATGGTAGTTTCCCTCAATTATATGTCACCAAATCAAGTTTTATATTGTTTGTCAAAAATTTCAGAAAATGAAGAAGTTCAAATTTGGAGAATTGTTCAAGAAGGGAACAACCAGCACCGGGAGGCCTTCTAGGTCCTCCACCCAAATTAGGCGGTCGTACAACGAGGACATCCTCGCGCCTAGCTTCGCGCCCGAAGAGGACAACGGGCCTCCTAATGCTTCTACTTTTCCATGCTTTGATTTTCTAAGGAATGCGGGAATATTGGAGGACTTCTTAACACTTGTCAACAGGGCAGGGTTAACCACCTATATGGGCGATGAAAGGGAGCAATACTACTTGCTCACCAAGACTTTCGTCGAGAGTTTCCAGTTCAACAACAAACAATATGAGCCAACGGTTGCATTCAGGATTTATGGTAATACTGTGACTATGCCATTGAAGGATTTTTGTTGTGCCTTGGATATTGCCCCTGTAGGTACAGCAAGTAGGATTGATGACAACCCCGGGACTTGCTGGAGCTCTACCGAGGGATCACCAGACGATGACTCGTCGCACCATTCGGCGGGGCAAGATAAGGAACATCCAACTTCCCGCCATTAAGTATTTTGCATACTACATTGCTACTAGCATTCTTGGTAGGGAGAACACTAGTAATATCTCTAGCTACCATCTTGCTTTTCTGAATATTGCACTTACTGGTCAAACCTCCTATCACCTCGGTGCTCTTATTGCTCGCCGCTCGACTACCGGGGGCCTATTTTTGGAGGAACCATTGCACTGCGTGTTTTAACATTTCTTAATTTTCCTATTGATCCTAATGATGTGCCATTGGCCCCTAGGAGACTCGATATTACTGCTATGAAGAGTCATCATTTTGTTACAACTGACTCTACTTTAGATAATATGGTATATAGAATGTTGTTTTTCGACGGGGAGGAGAAGGAAATCCCTCTTCCCCAACCTGGTTTGTTAAGTATTGACAGGCAATCATGGTCGTGCACTAAGGAGGAGGTGGATGAACATATGAAGATACAAGAGTTCCACCAGCAACATGACTCCGAGGACGTCGGGACCTCCTACGACCACACCGTCACATATCCGGGTGCTTCTTCTAGCACATACCGGAATACGACCCATCTTCATATTATGGAGATACTACTTCATGGGATCGTTGGGATTGAACTCCACTCAGGCCAAGAACCTAAGCTTGGGGGAGGTATACCGGCATCACTCATTCTTTGCATATTATGATTGCTGGATACTTGTATATACTTGTTTAGTTTGTTTGAGTGGTTTTCCAATGAGAGGAAGATGATATTTGGGGAAGTGCTGCCTGAAAACAGATTCTGGGCTGTTACCGTAAAAATTCGTGTGCCCAGCCAGAACAGTATTTTGAGTTGAAAATTTTTTTTCATGTTCCCCAGGTTGTTATCTAACTTTCATTAGTTGAACACTTTTCGAACTGAGCAACGTAAGATTTTTGTAAAAATCGATTTCTGTACTGCTGTCAGGTTTTGGCAGATTTCTGCCATCTCGCTTTTCTGTGTTTCCATTAGTTTGCTATTTCTTGTTTTCGCTTTGTTTCTTTCCCAAAACACAAAAAGACCAAAACTATTTCTGTTGTTTCTCTTCATCATTTGTTTATCTTGGTTTCTTGCATTTGTTTCGCTTTATTTGCTATTGCTAGTTTGCTATAAGAAAACCCAAAAAGATTTTGCTTTGTTTGCTTGTTTCCTCTTGTTCTTATTTGCAATTCGAAAACACCAAAAATATTTGCTGTTCTTCTTTGGTTTGTAAAGTTCTTTATGAGTTCAATGGTCTTCGGTGGCTGGAGCGTGGTTTTCATTTCATATTATCCAAGCTACACAAGTGAAAAGGCAATAATGACGATCTACGACAATCCGATTGTGGTGAGAGGCTGGTATGAACTCTATTTGTTTTCATTTTTGTACATATACTCATCCATGTGAGCATGCTTAGTTGGTTCATGTGAGGTATATGTTATTTGAGAAAGTCTAGTAGTTTATGATCTCTCATGTTTAGCTCCAATCTATTAATATGAGTAGCATGTCATGGATGTTTGCTTGCATTGTTTTATTCATAAGTAAGTATGGCATTGTGGTATCCTCCTCTCGAATAATTCATTTATATCGACTTGGTACATGCTCACGCATGCATATGACTGAACAAAAAGTCAATTAAGCCTCGATGATCTATATTGCTTCGAGTTCTTGTATCACTTTTATGCCTCTCGTTAATTTATTTTGCCGCAAGCATGATTATGACGAGTCTTTGCTCTCTTGATTTGTCGCTCCCTAGTCTATTGCTAGCCTACACTTGTACTGAGCGGGAACGCTGCTCGTGCCTCCAAACACATGAAAACCAAGTCATTCCGAGTGTCCACCATAAATACCTATGCATGGCATTTCAAACCATTCCAAGTAAATTCTCATGCGCTACCTTTAAAATTTTCAAAATGCTTCTTAATTTGTGTTAATGTTTCATAGCTCATGAGGAAGTATGTGGTGTTTAGCTTTCAACCTTGTCATTTACTTTTGACGGACTCTCATATGGAATAGTGGCGCATCCGCTTATCCAATAATTTTGCAAAAAGAGCTGGCAATGGGATTCCCAGTCCCGAATTAATTAACTTAAATAGACACTCCTCCATGGTTTGTGATTGTTGGACGGCACCCGAAGGATTCGGTTAGCCATGGCTTGTGTAAGCAAAGGTTGGGGGGAGTGTCATCATCATAATAAAACTAAAATAAAAAGGCACTCCTTCATGGTATGAGATTGTTGGCAGGCACCCGAGGATTCGGTTAGCCATGGTTTGTGCAAGAAAGGTTGGAAGGAGTGCCAAATAAATATGCAATAATACATGGGAGCCGCTCTTGAAAGTCCGGTTGGCGAGGTAGTTGGTGTACCCATTACCATTCGTTGACAACAACAAACACCTCTCAAAATAATTTTACTCCTGATTTATAAAAATGAAAAGCTCTAGCGCATGTTAATCCCCTACTTCCCTCTGCGAAGGGTCAATCTTTTACTTTTATGTTGTGTCTCCATCCTTTCTTTGAGCACTTTCTTGAGAGCACAGCTTGTCATTCTTAGTATAATATGCTTGTCTCAAAATATGATTGATTGTGGTATAACTTTGATGCTTTTATCTTTGACAATCACTACTTCTAGTCTTTCTATGAACTTCAAAGGTGCCGGGCATTTATGTTTTGCCAATCAAATACGGGCAAGCGAGATACCACTTTATCATACTCTCTTATGAACATTGCAATCCTGCTTATATACATGATTCATGATGCTTATTATTAATTGTTGGTACCTCTCCATGATTGACATAGTTCGTTAGATGATCTTATTTGCATGTGTCTCATTATGAAGCTGCTCAAGTATTAGCCATATCATGAGAATATATACATCATATGAGCAAATGTGTTCGTGGAAGTTCTTTTATCGCTCAGTTGTTAACTGAATTGCTTGAGGACAAGCAATAAGCTAAGCTTGGGGGGAGTTGATACGTCCAAAACGTATCTACTTTCCCGAACACTTTTGCTATTGTTTGGCCTCTAATTTGTGTATTTTGGATGCAACTAACACGAACTAACGCTGTTTTCAGCAGAACTGCTATGGTGTCTCGTTTTTGTGCAGAAATCCAACTTTCGGGAAAAACCTCGGAATTTATGCAGAAGGCCCTATTTTCCCAGGAAACTAACGGAGCCAGAAGGGCAATTGAAGTGGAGGCCCGAGGGCCCCACACCACCTGGCGGCGCGGCCCAGGGGGGGCCCGCGCGGCCATGTGGTGTGGCCCCCTCGGCTGGCCTCCGACGCCCCCCTTCGGACTACTTATTCGCCTCGACCTAAAAACGCACGGAGAGAAGTCGAAGTCGCCAGAAACCCTCCAGAACGCCGCCACATCCCGAAACTCCGTCGCGGGAGCCAGAAGTCTCCGTTCTGGCACTCCGCCGGGACGGGGAATTGGAGGAGATCATCACCGCCATCACCGCCAACGCCTCTCCATCAACCAGCAATGTTTCCCCCATCCATGTGTGAGTAATTCCCCCGCTGTAGGCTGAAGGGGATGGTAGGGATTGGATGAGATTGGTCATGTAATAGCATAAGATTGTTAGGGCATAGTGCCTAGTGTCCGTAGATGGTACTTTTATGATATTGTTGCAACTTGTTATGCTTAATGCTTGTCACTAGGGCCCGAGTGCCATGATCTCAGATCTGAACATGTTATTGTTTCATCATGATATTCATTGTTTATGGTCTTACCTATAAGTTGTATACACATGTCACTGTCCGGAACCAATGGCCCCGAAGTGACAGAAATCGGGACAACCGGAGGGGATGGTAGTGATGTGAGGATCACATGTGTTCACGGAGTGTTAATGCTTTGCTCCGGTACTCTATTAAAAGGAGTACCTTAATATCCAGTAGTTTCCCTTGAGGCCCGGCTGCCACTGGCTGGTAGGACAAAAGATGTTGTGCAAGTTTCTCATTGCGAGCACGTACGACTATAATTGGAACACATGCCTATTGATTGATTAGTACTTGGACACCGTTTTATTATTATCTGCAAATGCCCTGCTATGATTGTTACATGAGTTTCTCTCATCCATGCAACGCCTGTCAATCCGTCCCCGTGCCTACGATATTTTAATCCTGCTTGTTTACTAAAATCACTACTGCTGTCTTTGTTACTCTGCTGCTGTTATTTTACTACTTCTGCTACTATAAAACTGTTACTACTGATAAACTCTTGCGAGCAAGTCTGTTAAGGCTTTCAAGTATTCTTTGTCTCCCCTTGTGTCGAATCAATAAATTGGGTAATACTTCCCTCGAAGACTGTTGCGATCCCCTATACTTGTGGGTCATCATGTACCCATTACCATTCGTTGACAACAACAAACACCTCTTAAAATAATTTTACTCCTGCTTTACAAATGAAAAGCTCTAGCGCATGTTAATCCCTGCTTCCCTCTGCGAAGGGTTAATCTTTTACTTTTATGTTGTGTCTCCATCCTTTCTTTGAGCACTTTCTTGAGAGCACAGCTTGTCATTCTTAGTATAATATGCTTGTCTCAAAATATAATTGATTGTGGTATAACTTTGATGCTTTTATCTTTGACAATCACTACTTCTAGTCTTTCTATGAACTCCAGAGGTGCCCGGGCATTTATGTTTTGCCGATCAAATACAGGAAAGCGAGATACCACTTTATCATACTCTCTTATGAACATTGCAATCCTGCTTATATATATGATTCATGATGCTTATTGTTAATTGTTGCTACCTCTTCATGATTGACATAGCTGTTAGATGATCTCATTTGCATGTACCTTATTATGAACTGCTCAAGTATTAGCCATATTATGAGAATATATACATCATATGAGCAAATGTGTTCGTGAAAGTTCTTTTATCGCTCAGTTGTTAACTGAATTGCTTGAGGACAAGCAATAAGCTAAGCTTGGGGGAGTTGATACGTCCAAAACGTATCTACTTTCCCGAACACTTTTGCTATTGTTTTGCCTCTAATTTGTGTATTTTGGATGCAACTAACACAGACTAACGCTGCTTTCGGCAGAAGCGATTCGGTGTCTCGTTTTTGTGCGGAAATCCAACTTTCGGGAAAAACCTCGGGATTTTGACGAAAGGGCCTATTTTCCCAGAATACTGACGGAGCCAGAAGGACAAGTAAGGTGGAGGCCCGAGGGACCCACACCATAGGGCGGCGCGGCCCAGGGGGCCCGCGCGGCCATGTGGTGTGGCCCCCTCGGCTGGCCTCCGACGCCCTCCTTCGGACTACTTATTCGCCTCGACCTAAAAACGCACGGGGAGAAGTCGAAGTCGCCAGAAACCCTCCGAACGCCGCCACATCGCGAAACTCCGTCTCGGGAGCCGAAGTCTCCGTTACGGCACTCCGCCGGGACGGGGAATTGGAGGAGATCATCACCGCCATCACCGCCAACGCCTCTCCATCAACCAGCCATGTTTCCCCCATCCATGTGTGAGTAATTCCCCCGCTGTAGGCCGAAGGGGATGGTAGGGATTGGATGAGATTGGTCATGTAATAGCATAAGATTGTTAGGGCATAGTGCCTAGTGTCCGTAGATGGTACTTTTATGATATTGTTGCAACTTGTTATGCTTAATGCTTGTCACTAGGGCCCGAGTGCCATGATCTCAGATCTGAACATGTTATTATTTCATCATGATATTCATTGTTTATGATCTTACCGCAAGTTGTATACACATGTCATTCGTCCGGAACCAATGGCCCCGAAGTGACGAAATCGGGACAACCGGAGGGAATGGTAGCGATGTGAGGATCACATGTGTTCACGGAGTGTTAATGCTTTGCTCCGGTACTCTATTAAAAGGAGTACCTTAATATCCAGTAGTTTCCCTTGAGGCCCGGCTGCCACCGAGCTGGTAGGACAAAAGATGTTGTGCAAGTTTCTCATTGCGAGCACGTACGACTATAATTGGAACACATGCCTATTGATTGATTAGTACTTGGATACCGTTTTATTATTATCCGCAAATGCCCTGCTATGATTGTTACATGAGTTTCTCTCATCCATGCAACGCCCGTCATCCGTCCCCGTGCCTACAGTATTTTAATCCTGCTGTTTACTAAAATCACTACTGTTGTCTCTGTTACTCTGTTGCTGTTATTTTACTACTGCTACTGCTATAAAACTGTTACTACTGATAAACTCTTGCGAGCAAGTCTGTTTCCAGGTGCAGCTGAACTGACAACTCCGCTGTTAAGGCTTTCAAGTGTTCTTTGTCTCCCCTTGTGTCGAATCAATAAATTGGGTAATACTTCCCTCGAAGACTGTTGCGATCCCCTATACTTGTGGGTTATCAAAGATCATCTTCGAGAAACACTTCAGGGGCACCTACAAAAGACCCTCCACAACCAGCGACCTACACACATGTACCCAGAAGAAGAACGAAACCTCTCGAGCTTTTATTACTCGGTGGTTAGAAACAAGAAACGAGTGCCAGAACGTGGATAACCGTACATCAATTCTAGCTTTCATAAGTGGCTTGCAGCGGGGAGGGCTGCTCTGACACAAGCTAACTTGTCTCGTTAACGAGCAAAAGCTGACCTTGGATGATGATCAACATCGCCAGCACTCACGCCGCCGCTGATGATGACGTAGGTGGAGAACTTCCAGCCACAGCCATACCCCTGCATCAGTAAAAGAAAACCGTGATGGCGGCAGCAGCAACAACAGGCGGAAGAACCCCTTTGACGACCAGAAGAGCGGCGAATCCGACATGGTTGCCATGACGTTCCAACGCGGAGGTCAAGGAGGGGAAGAGGCTGCAGCGATGGTGGCGGAGCCGACAGGGGCCAGCAATGCACTGAAGAAGTCACCGTCACTGGGTCCCGCACTCCCCAAACCTACGAAGAATACAGGGATATGCCATGCTTAACCCACATTGATCCGGCTACTGGCAAGTCCTCTCACACCAATCTCAACTACAAGTGGGTCAACGATCTCAAGACTGACCCGGAAGTAGGATACAAGCGCGTTCTGAAGCACCGCCCACGCGGCAAAGGAGGCAAAGGCAAGAACAAGGAGAAAGACGAGGACAGTTCCGAGGCAATGGAAGAGGGTGAATCTTCGCCGGTTCCCAAAGAGGGTTTCGCAGCTAACAAATCCAATCCCTTCGTCAAAAAGAGTGCAGGTGCATACCACACCTTGCCAGAAACCCCAATGGTTTGGGCCAAGAAATCAGCCCTCCGGATCTTGAATGCCACGCTTCCGGCTGTGCCACAGTACGTCAAGTGGTCGGAAAACCCGTGCACCTTCGACCGGGCAGATCATCTGACTGTCATCCCTAAAGAATGTTACGCTTTGGTTTTTAGTCCCCGCATCGACGGGTATGACTTCTCCAAGTGCCTCATGGACGGCAGAGCCAGCCTGAACATCATGTACCTGGAGACTCTAGAGAAGATGAACCTTACCAAGGAGCAACTGAAGCACAGCACCACAGAGTTCCATGGTGTGGTTCCGGTAAAAAGGCAAACTCTCTGGGCAGCATCAAACTTCATGTGGCCTTCGGCGATGTCCATAATTTCCGCGAAGAGATGATCACGTTTGAGGTTGTGCCCTTCAAGAGCTCCTACCATGTCATTTTCGGCAGGCCCACCTACCACAAGTTTCACACAAGGGCGTGCTACATCTACAATAAGCTCAAGATTCCGGGTCCTAATGGCATGATTAACGTATTCGGAGACTACAAGAAAGCTTGAGACTGCGAGGGGGCGAAGCCGCCTTTGCAGAATCTGTACTATTTGGAGAGGAGCTGCAAGGCTACAGGGCCGCGGTGGATCCGAATAAGATGCACACCACCAAGAAGCAGATCTCCGAACAAAAGACCTCGTTCAAGGCCGCGATAGACACCAAGAAGGACGACCTCAAGGTAGGCCACTGCCCCAAGCAAGTGTCTGTCGGAGCTGGCCTGGACCCCAAATAGGAAGACGCACTCGTCAAGTTCCTGTGAGCTAACATGAATATATTCGCATGGCAACCTTCTGACATGTCCGGAGTACCAAGGGAACTCGCCGATCACTACCTCAACGTAAATCCGGGTGCAAAAAAGGTGGAGCAAGATATGCGGTGCTTTAGAGATAAGAAGCACCGTGCCATAGGGATGGAATTAGCAAAGTTACTAGAGGCAGGATTTGTAGTAGAAGTTATCCATACTGATTGGATCGCAAACCCCGTCCTTGTATCCAAAAAGAATTCTGAAATATTAAGAATGTGCATCGATTACTCCGACTTGAATAAGCATTATCCAAAGGATCCGTTCCCCTTGCCGCGCATTGACCAAGTCATTGATTCGACAGCAGGAGCAGAACTTCTGTGTTTTCTTGACGCATATTCCGGGTATCGCTAGATCCGGATGAAGAAGTCCGACCAAAAGGCGACCTTGTTCATTATACCCTTTGGCATTTACTGCTATGTCACCATGTCTTTTGGTTTGAAAAATGCAGGTGCCATTTACCAGCGTACGATGCAGCGATGCCTGAAGGACCAAATTGGTCAGAACATGCATGCTTACGTCGACGACATCGCGGTCATGACCCGGAAAGGCTCCGACTTGATCAGCGATCTCACGGAAACCTTTGAAAATCTCCGACGGTACAAGATGATGTTGAATCCGTTGAAGTGCGTCTTTGGCGTGCCAGCTGGAAAACTCCTTGGCTTCATTGTATCTCACAGAGGCATTGAAGTAAACCTGGAAAAATCAAGGCTATCCTGAATATCAAGAGGCCAACTTGTCTCAAAGATGTGCAACGATTAACTGGTTGCGTTGCTGCAATCAGTAGATTTGTTAGTCGTCTTGGCGAGAAAGCACTACCTTTGTACAAACTGCTGAAGAAAAGAGACAAATTTGTCTGGGACGACGCAGCAGATGCAGCAGTCCAGGGGTTAAAAGATATACTCTCTTCCCGACCTATTTTGGCGGCTCCGGATGAGTCAAAGCCTATGCTCCTCTACCTCGCAGCTTCTAACAAGGTCATCAGTCTCGTTATCGTGGTGGAGCGAAAGGAAGAAGGTCATGAGTACGGAGTCCAAAGAACAGTCTATTACATTAGCGAGGTCCTGACGGAATTCAAGCAAAGATACCCTCACTTTCAGAAGCTAGCTTACGGAGTATTCCTAGGTAGCCGGAAGCTGAGACATTACTTCCAGGAGCATCCCATGACAGTTGTGAGCAAAGCTCCATTGTCGACAATCATCAACAACTCCGGCGCAACAGGGCGAGTAGCGAAGTGGGGGATAGAACTTTCCGCCTTCGACATCAACTACAAAGCCATGTCTTCGATCAAGTCCCAAATTTTGGCGAATTTTTTTGTCGATTGGACTGAAGCGCCAGAGGGTACACCTGTGCCGGAACCTGAAGCTTGGGTCATGCACGTTGACGGATCCAAACAGCATCAAGGCTCGGGGGCTGGAGTTACCCTGAAGTCACCAACCGGAGAAGAACTGTAATATGTTCTGCAGATTGACTTCGAAGCTACAAATAATATGGCGGAATATGAGGCTCTACTACACGGTGTGCGCATCACTAAGGAAATTGGGATCAAGCACATCATATGCTGCGGAGATTCCGACCTGGTGGCACAACAAGTAGCCGGAACCTGGAACGCCAGAAACTCCCTTATGGCGGCTTACAGAGATGAAGTTGACGAGATCGCCAAGTGTCTCCTCGGATACGAAGTCAAGTACGCCAGGAGAGATGACAACACAGCGGCAGATATGGTGTCCAAACTCGGATCTAGCAGGAAACCCATTCCGCTTAGAGTTTTCCTTGAGCACCTACGAACACCCTCAATAAAGGGCCCTAACCCAGAAAACCCAGATGTGGCAGTGTCTCCGGCTAAGAAGGTGATGGTCATCACTCCGGCTTGGACTCAGCCTTTCCTGGTTACCTCATCGACCAGAAGTTGCCAGATGATGAAGTCCTCGCATGACAGGTCGTCAGACGATCAAGGTCTTACACAATAGTCGATGGACAACTCTATAAACGAAGTGCAAACGGGGTATTTCTGAAATGCGTCTCAAATCAAGATGGCATCGAAATCCTCAGAGAGATCCACCAAGGTGATTGCGGGCATCACGCTGCTCCCAGGTCCCTCGTTGCAAAAGCTTTCCGGCAAGGTTTCTACTGGCTAACAGCTAAAGAAGATGTTGAAAAGATAGTCAAAACTTGTCAAGGTTGCCAGTACTACGCTACTCAACCAAATGCTCCAGCTCAGGAACTGAAGGCCATCACTATCAATTGGCCGTTTGCGGTCTGGGGGCTTGACATGGTCGGAAAATTGAAGAAATCATCTCTTGGCGGTTTTGAGTACCTCTTGGTCGCTATTGACAAGTTCAGTAAGTGGATCGAGGCAAAGCCATTGATAAAAGCCGATGGTGCTACAGCACTAAAATTTGTTTGCAGCCTCGTAGTGAGATACGGCATCCCACACATCATTATCACAGACAATGGCACAAACTTCGCACAAGGAGAACTAAAGGATTATTGCAATGATGTAGGGATCCGGCTTGACCTTGCTTCTGTGGCTCACCCACAATCCAATGGGCAGATCGAGTGAGCCAACGGCCTCATATTAGCCGGAGTCAAACCTCACCTTGAAGAACCACTTCAACGAGCAGCCGGAGCTTGGGCTGAGGAGTTAGATTCTGTTCTGTGGAGTTTACGAACTGCCCCAAACAGATTGACTGGATTCACACCTTTCTTCCTAGTATACGGATCTGAAGCTGTGCTCCCCTCCAACATCATCCATGATTCCCCGTGGGTTTTCGCCTACAATGAAGAAACTGTTGACGAGGATCGATAGCTATCTGTGAACCTGCTCGAAGAAGCTCGGAATCTAGCTGATCAATGTTCCACCATCTACCAGTAGAAACTCCGATGCTATCATAGCCATCGAGTTCGGAACCGCTCGTTTAAGGAAGGTGACTTGGTCCTCCGCCTTCGGCAGGTGAAAGCGCATAAGTTGCAATCTCCATGGGAAGGACCTTTTGTTGTCAGCAAAGTGCTGCACAACGGATCTTACTACCTCGTTGATATCCGCAGGTTAAAGGATAGACCTGCCAATTGGCATCGGAAACTCAAGGGGGAGGATCCGGGTGACGTATACGATGAAACAAATCGTCCCTGGAATATAGCACAGCTACGTCCTTTCCACACTTAGCAATTTTTGAATTACATACTTTGTAATATTTATGATACATGATCAATGAAATAAAGCATATGGTTCACTCTTTGAGTCTTTTACCTCCTTTACTTGTTCATTTTTGGATCGTGTATGTTTTTTCGACTAAAACCGCAGAGCTGGATGTTTCCGCCTAGGCGTATATGAAAGTTGTGATTTTCAAAATCGTCCTTTAGGACGTGAGCTTAAGTTTTCTGGTGGATATGTTTTTTCGTTGCGAACTTATGGATTCATGATAGTGATTTCCGGCACCATGGCTGGGGGTTTGTTTCCGCGGTTATTGACGGATCGCCATTGGGCTTCGTCGCCGTCGGCGAGCATTCCGGCTAAAGATCTTTCGGCTCATGGAAGGTCAAATAAGTAAGCCGAAAAAACTTAGAAACTAGCACTTGCTTTTCAAACAAACGAAACATGCATATATAATTTAAAAGAATTGCAGGATAAGTTTTTTCCGCCCACATGCATACTTAAAGGTTTATTACAAACCCACACAGGGGCCAAAATGATGCATCTCATTGTTTTTCAGAAATCACTCGGAACATTGCTGATTATCGTCAGAGGCTTGGTACGTGTCGTCCTTGCCGGAAGCATCGTCTGAATCATCATCTGACTGATGCGTGCTGGACCCGGAGCCTTCCGCCTCATCATCTTCATCATCGTCGGAGAAGCCAGCCGGAATGTCGGGGGGAAGACCCCGGGTAGGGAAATGGACGCGGAGCAGCCGGCTAGAGGTTGGCCGGCTCGCGGCAAAGGCCGGCTGAGGTGCAGCCGGCTGGAGCCGTGGCCGGCTGTTTCGGAAGCCGGCTGGCTCTAAGTCCTAGTCGGCCTGGCTACAGCCATCTGCGCTGTGGCTGGACCGGCTTCTACAAGCCATATCCGACTGGGGTCTGTACCTCAGACCGACTCGAGGCTGGCGAGTCCTGCATGAGAAGGAACCGGGTAGGTGGTCCGGGTTCAAAGGTCCACACTGACCTCACTTTCCGTAAAGCGCGGGGCACTATAGAGCAACAGTGCCACGCTGCGGACAGGCCATCATCGCCTACGACGGTCCGTACCGGCTACAGGACATGATGGCGACAGGGACACCTCCTCGCCATGCCGCTGACCCCCTCTGGCGGACGGGACAGGCCACTACGCCTCAACGGCTCCGTGACGTCAACGCCTCGGGAAGGAGCGGAAGCCGGAGCCGGCCAAGCCGGCCAGTAGACCATAGGGACTTCTATGTAAAGTGCCAGCGCCTATATAAGCTGGGCTACCCCCCTCGTGCGGGGGACGATCGATCACTCTTACTTCACTCTAGACTTAGCGCTACTCGAGGAGAGAGACCTTCGTCTACCTTAGCCTCCCCGAGCAGCCGGACACAGCTCTAGGAGCACCATTGTATTGTGTGACTACCATATACACTCATAGCAGGAGTAGAGGTGTTACCTCCATCGGAGGGCCTCGAACCTGGGTACATCGACCGTGTCACTCGTGCCCATACCCGCTTCCGGATACCACCGTGAGACCATATAGGAACCACCTTCGATTAGCCACCCTATGGCATATGCCGTGACGATACCACGACATTTGGCGCCCACCGTGGGGCCTTCAGCGTCCGCGGCCGGTGTCTTCATCCGGACGGGCCTCACCATCACCACCGGCGAGCGGGTCGCTCGGGCTTGATGCGGAGATTCGGCTCCCTCGGCCGCATCGGCGACAACGGCGGCTGCGCCGCCGACGAGGCCATTTCCTGCTGGCGGCGACATCATCGGCTTCGGCGGCTTCGACGTCTACGTCGCCACCGTCGCACCACCGCGCTATCCGCGCCGGATCCTGCGCTGCGCAAGCCCTCCCCCGGAGCCGGCGCCGGCCTCACCGCCGCCAGCCCACGCATCATGCACGAGGTCATGGCAGCCGGCGACGAACAGCCCACCAAGTCCACGCGCGTCCGCGGCCCCGACTTGGAGCGCAACGTCGGCGGGCACGCGTCCGCATCAGGCGCGAAGCCGCCACCACCACCATCCCGGCTGGAAGAAGTCCGGGCGAAGCTGAGCACTCCGCTCACAACCGGCGCCGACGCCGCCACCGTCGAGGCGGACCTGGAGGCGCACCGCGTGCTCCTCCTCAAGCAGACTGAGGAGCTGGCTGCTGCTAAGCGCCAGTGGGAGATCACCCAGCGCGAGTACAACCGCGCCCACGGCCTCACCCAGGCGGCGACAACCCCAGCAGAGCCGGCCGGATCCGCCGCGAGGCCGCGACCTAGGCGCCGAGATCGACCGCGACGGCGCGGACGCGCCGGCTCCGTCAATGGAGCTGCCCCTCTACAACACCCCCGACAAGAACATGCTCGCGGCCGAAGCCGCCGCGGAAGAGCTGCACCGCCTCGAAGGCGAAGAGTTACGCCGCCAAACCGAGCGGGTGACTGAGCTGGTGAAGGCTGCCAACCGGCAGTCGAAAGACCCCAGGTACGCCCAAGATCCTAGAGCTTCTCACGCTCGTGGTGCCGCAGGCAACGCCAGGGACACGGCCGAGTCCATCTCCCCGGCGCCAAGCCGGCGCAACGACTCCCGCGCCACGCACGCGAGCTCAAGCCGGCCGAGCCGCCGGCCCGGACGGCGGCAGCAGCCGCAGCCGGCCTCCACCAAGCCGGAACCAGGAGCAAGACTCCGAGCCTCGACGCCGGCACCGGCCGGCTCCGAGAGCCGGCGGCGCTCGCCGGCCGGCACGTTCCCGGCCGGGCCCGCGCATCGAGCCGGCGGACGCCCGAGATCGCCTCGACCGGCTGGTCGAATCCCGCATTGCGGAAGAGGAGGATCTGCCGGCCCCAAGTGCTTCGGGCCCCGCATCGCCAGCGAGCCCATGATCGACGGCTTCCGGCTCCCGCGCGACACCCCCAAGTACGGCGGCACCGCCAAGCCGGAAGGCCCGGCTGCTGGACTACTCCACCGCGGTCGGCATCGCCGAGGGCAACAAGCGGCTGGGCGGTACGCTATTCCCCCCGATGCTAGTCGGCTCCGCCCGCACCAGCTCAACAACCTGCCGGCCGGCGAGCATCAACGGCTGGCTGGACTTCCGGGGAGGCCTTCATCGGCAACTTCACCGGCACCTATCGCCGGCCGGGTCGCCCTCGGCGGCTTGAGATGTGCAAGCAGGGCCCGGACGAGACGGACCGCGCATACCTGACGCGCTGGTGCGAAATGCGCAACTCCTGCGAGGGTGTGCATGAGATCCAAGCCATCAGCTTCTTCATGGGAGGCTGTCGACCCAACACCATGCTGTGGCACAAGCTACGCCGCAGCGACCCCAAGTCGATGGCCGCCTTGATGGCCATCGCCGACAAGTACGCGCTGGCTGAGGAAGCCGGCAAGGCGCCGGCTGATATTTCATCGGCCCCGGCAAGATGGGACAACAACAAGCCGGGTGAGCACAAGCCGGCCGAGGGCGCCTCGCATGGCAGCCGGCGGGATAATTACCGCGGCAAGCGGCACAGCGACCAGCCGGACCGCCGGTACGGTTCCGCCCATGTGGCAGCCGTGTCGGACCACGCGGCGCCAGGCGGCAGCCGGCGCCAGAAGCAAGACCGGCCGTGGAAGCCGAGTACACCTTCGAGCGGATGCTCGACTCGCCGTGCAAGTACCACGGCGGCAAGAACCCCTCCAACCACACCACCCGCGACTCGCCACTTCATGGAGCGGGCGACAAGCGGCGAACCCCTCCCGCCCCCACCCCCGCCTCCTCCGGCCGGCGGGCCGGTAGCCAAGCCGGCGCAGAGAACGCCAACCTCGAGCACCACGAGGCTAACCAAGTGCAACATGGCCGCTACTTGGCCGAGGATGCCACCTACATCATCTTCACCTCCGAGCCCGAGGACAAGACGAGCCAGCAGAGCCGTTCCCTCGAGGTCAACGCAATCATACCGCCGGTCCCCCAGTACCTAAACTGGTCAGAGCAGGCCATCACATTTGATCGCCGCGACACACCGGCTGTCCTGCCGAAGCCGGGCAGCTACGCCATGGTCCTTGACCCCACCATCGGCACGACTCGGCGCAGCGTGCGCTTCTCGCGCGTCCTCATCGACGGGGCAGCAGCATCAACATCCTCTACCGCGACACCGCCCGCAAGCTAGGCATCCAAGAAGCCGAGCTGCGTCCCACCCCCACCGTCTTCCATGGCATCATGCCGGGCCACCGCTGACCGGCCGATCGGCCGGATCACGCCGGAGGTGATGTTCGGGAAGCCGGATCACTTCCGCACCGAAAGGATCGGAGTTCGAGGTTGTGGACCTCGTGAGTCCCTACCACGCGCTCCTGGGCAGGCCAGCCACGACCAAGTTCATGGCGGTGCCCCACTACGGGTACCTGAAGATGAAGCTGCCTGGCCCTAAAGGGGTCATCATCGTAGCCGGCGACTATCGCCGCTCCATGGACTGCGCCACGCAGAGCTCCAAGATGGCCCAGACGCTGGTCATCGCCACCGAGAAGCAGCTCATCCACGACGCCGTCGCCACGGCTAAGGCCGCGCAGGCGGACATGCCGGTTGTAGGCAACCCGGCTGGGACGACTCACTTCCAGCCGGCCGACAACACCAAGAAGATCCTGCTCGACCCGGCGCAGCCGGACAAGTACGTCACCATCGGTGCTAGCTTGAGCAGCAAATAGGAAAGCGAGCTCACCAGCTTCCTCCGTGAGAATCGGGACATCTTCGCATGGTCTCCAAGGGACATGCCGGGTGTGCCGAGGGAGTTGGCTGAGCACCACCTCCACGTCAGGCCTGAAGCCAAGCCGGTGAAGCAGCCCCTCGGGCGCTTCGCCGAAGAAAGAAGGAAGGCCATCGGTGAAGAAATCGCCCGGCTCCTCGCAGCCGGCTTCATCATGGAAGTGCTGCACCCGGACTGGTTGGTGAACCCGGTCCTGGTTTTGAAGAAGAACGGCTCCTGGCGCATGTGTATCGACTACACCAGCCTCAACAAGGCGTGCCCGAAGGACCCCTTCCCCACGCGCGCATAGATCAAGTTATAGACTCGACTGCCGAGCCGTGAGCTGTTGTCTTTTCTAGACGCCTATTCGAGCTACCACCGGATTCCTTTGAATCCGGCTGATCAAATAAAGACTTCGTTCATTACACCGTATGGGGCTTACTTGCTACACGACTATGCCATTCGGCTTGAAAAATGCGGCGCCACCTACCAAAGGTGCATGCAAAAGTGTTTGCAGGATCAAATCGGCAGAAATGTTCACGCATATGTGGATGATGTCGTTGTAAAAACCAAGGAGATGCCTACCCTCCTTGATGACCTGAGAGAAACCTTCACCAATCTGCGAAGATTCCGGATGAAGCTCAACCCGGCCAAATGCACGTTCGGCGTGCCAGCCGGCCAACTGTCTACCTCATCTCTCAGCGAGGAATCGAAGCCAACCCGGAGAAGATCAGTGCCATTGAGAAGATGGAACTGCCGCAGTGCCTCAAGGACGTCCAGAAGTTCACCGGATGCCTGGCCTCCTTGAGCCGCTTCGTCAGCCGGCTGGGAGAGAAGGCACTGCCCTTGTACCAATTGCTGAAGAAATCGGACAAATTCGTCTGGTCACCGCAGGCGGATGAAGCCTTCCGTGACTTAAAGCGCGTGCTCTCAACCGCGCCCATCCTCGCATCGCCGGCTTCAATGGAGCCGATGCTGTTATACATCACTGCCACCAATCGTGTGGTTAGCGTCGTCCTGGTGGTGGAATGCAAGAAGCCGGCAAGGAAGCCGACAAGGAGCGATCGGTCCGGCGCCCAGTCTACTACCTTAGCGAAGTGCTGCCCCAGTCGAAGCAAAACTACCCCCACTACCAGAAGGTCACCTATGGCGTGTACATGGCGGCCAAGAAGCTCAAGCACTACTTCCAGGAGCATCCCATCAAGGTGGTGGCCACAGCACCCTTGGCGGAAATTATTGGCAGCAAGGACGCCAATGGCCGGGTTGCCAAGTGGGCCCGGAGCTAGCCGCCCACACCATCATCTACGAGCCGCGCACGGCCATCAAGTCGCGGATCCTCGCGGACTTCTTCGTCGGCCGGGCTGAGATGCAATACCGCACGCTTGTGCACGACTCCACGCATCGGAAGCCGCACTTCGATGGCTCGAAGATGCGAAACGGCTTGGGAGCCGGCATCGTCGTCACCTCCCCCAAGGGAGATCGGCTGGACTACGTCCTGCCAGATCCACTTCGCCGCATCCAACAATGTGGCGGAGTATGAAGCGCTCATCCATGGGCTGAAGCTGGCCAAGGAGATCGGCGTGCGTCGCATCCTTTGCTTCGGCGACTCCGACTTGGTTATACGGCAAGCATCGGGTGGCCGGGACGCGAAGGACGCCAACATGGCCTCGTACCGCTTCCACGTCCGGCGGCTATCCGGCTTCTTCGATGGTCTGCGTGAATTCCATCATGTGCCACGAGCAAACAACGAGGCGGCGAGACGCCCTATCCAAGATTGGCTCAACCCGGCAAGCTATTCCGCCGGGCGTTGCCTTGGCGGCCCTCAAGAAACCGTC
>NC_061514.1:267598935-267628808 GCF_022539505.1 Lolium rigidum
TGTACACAAGATAAAGTCCTTAGATGAATTCGCAGGCATAAAAAGGAAATGATGATTAGTCAGAAGACTTACCGCGGTGTCGGCACTATCTGTGAATATGTCAAAATGACACACGTGAGAGTGAAATTTTGATCATAACCCGGAGCCGCTTGTCCAGGGCGTCGGAGGAAAGGTTGTCCTTGGTGGCACGCATGGTGTCGTCGCGGCCGCTGTACTCATACATCAGACGATCGCAATGTTGGAGAGGCTGGATCCGCTTGGTGAACCAGGAGAGTGTCAGGTCCTTCCCCGACAAGCCAGACTCCGTCAGCTTGCAGATCTGCCTTACCATCCTTGTCAGCATAGGTGACTCGGAGATGTGAGGGCAGTTAGTCCAGGCGGGGGTCTCGCTGGCGGGCCCGTCCTTGAACGCCGACAAAGTCTTTGGGCTGGTCGGATCCGAGACGTCCTTCACGTAGAAGAACACCCCCAGACCAATACCTCACGGATTCATGACGATCCATGTGAGGGTAGACGCGGCCGGGGCGGATCTTGAAAGTTATGCTCCCGCAGGTGGCGAGCGATGAAGTCTGCGGGACCGTCTCCTTCTTAACGGGGACAAAAATATTGAAAGAGGGCTAAGTCCGGAGTTACCCGGAGATGACCCTTGCATAAAGCGACATGGTTGGCGATGGCGAGGATGCTGTTGGGGGCGATGTTGTCAGGTTGCAGCTTGTATGCCTCGAGGATTTCCCAGAAGAAATCGCTCGGGGGCAAGGAGAATCCGCGCTCTACCAACGCCCTGGTCAGCACCCATTCTCCGGCTTCGGGCGCCTGGTTCAGGGCACCCAGAACCACTCTCCAGGATCCGGGTTGCAAAAATCCCTCCGCCTCGAAGTTGCGGAGTTCATCTTCAGTGGTGGTGCAGGGCCACCATTGCCCCTTCGCGAGATCAGGCCTTGATTTCTTGGCGGCGGACTCCTCCACCTTCTTCTCCATTTGCTTTTTTCCGGCTAAGTCCGCAGGATTAGAAGTGGCTCCCTCAATGGTCTTGCCGGATCCCTTGGAAGGGTCTAGTTGGACGGGAATGAATGGCGGAGGGGCGGAAGAGATTGGCGTAGCCGCGATCGGCTCCGATTGTGTTGGAGGCAGAGTAGAAGAAGACATCTACAATTGAAAGTAAATTAACTTAGTCGGAACTACCGCTACACACTAGTCATCCCTACCGATGCCGATGAAAAAGCTTGAGGTCATGAAGCTTACCGGAGATGGCTGCTGCGGTGGTCGGAGTCGCCGGCGATGAGGTTTTTGCTGCGGTGGCTCACCGAGGTTAAGAACACGAAGAACTCGACGCGGCGGCGCTGACTCCGGCAGACTCCGGCACGGCGGAAGCAGGAGGTCGGTGGCGGCAGTCGAGTGAGAGGTGAAACGGGGAGAATGGGGTGATTAGAGTGTGTGGTGAGGATATTTATAGGCGCGAGATGAGATTCGTGCTCCGCGTCCTGTGGTCGGAACGCAAGCGTCGCACCGTTGGATGATGGACACGTGTCAAAAACCCTAGCGGAAAAAATGGCTAAGGATCAAGTTACCGTTCAAATTACCCGAAAATGGCGCCAAGATTGGCAGAACCGCTTGAACCTCTCAAGGTTCCGGGTAAGAATTTCAAATGACAATCCATTATATCTGCAGGGTAGTAACCTGGAGACTCGTTGTAATGATGAGGTCAATGTATGAAGTCCCGCGGGATGAAGGATCTTTCCGGCATACATGCTGGAAAGGGAAGTTTCAAGAAGTCGGAGTTCTTCAAGTTTCCCCATGTTTCTGACAAATTTGTCAGACATGAATATGGTTCGAGCAATGCGGAAATAAGAGGTGAATCTCGAAGAACTGCGGGGCTACTGTTGTGGGTATACTTTATGGGTGTACCATCGACGATGGCTAGATCCGGCAAGTCCGGGTGGCCCATAGACGGTGATGGTGGCGTATGGCCCATCGGGCGTCCCAGTTGCTGTAGATCAAGATGGATGAAGTCCGGCCCAGGAACGAGGAGCCGGATCCACCGACCAACTCTGGAAGTCAGATCCGGCCTGGCCCATCAGGGGTAGTCGGATCCGGTACGACGTATAAGGAAAGGTGGATCCTTGACGTGCATGACAATGTAATATTCCGTAGTTAGGCAACTTGTATTCCGGCTAGGACTCTCCGTGTAAACCCTAGATCCTGACGCCTTTATAAGCCGGATCCCAGGAGCCCTAGAGGCACAACCACAACTCATTGTAATAACGCGAAAGCGCCCTGATAATTCCAGAGAAGCAACAATAGGCCCTGTCATCGAGCAGGTGTTTCGAAGCTGGGTAAATCGCGTACCACCATCCCGAGGACTCTCTGCCCGATGGACCCTACTTCTTCTCCCCCTCGTGAGGATCCCTCCTCCGAGATACCGTCGAATAGGCAACGACAGTAGGCATCTCCAGATTTTTGGTCCTCTTAAGAGCCTAAGCTTTCTCAATAATTGATTTACCATCATGCTTAATCCTTGCATCGACCCTTGTTGCCAACACAGTCCCCATCTATGTTTTCCTCTCTCCACCGCAATAGCACGAACCTTTGTTAGTATTAGGGTGTCAAGCGGCACGTGATGCAGGACTACGCTTCCTCTTAATCTTGCATTAATTTTGTCATAGCTGCAAATAGTGTTTTGTCTTGAATCGTGTTTTGCGGGATGTAAGCGGGACGCCGCTATCGTTGTGTGAATGACAAGTACGCCATGGAGGATACCTCACAACGTGTAGAGAGGGTGAGGTGGCGTAAGGCGGGAAGCGTTCGGGATGGTGAGACACAAGTTACGTAGCTTCAGATCTCGCAACAGTGACGAAACCCTACGTGCTGCTATAATTCACTATAAGAGTAACAAGTGCACGATTACAATGGGAGGATTGCTCCTGCCTCAAGGGCTCCCCGGATCCGGCTTATATATGTGCCATAATATAGGGTTAGAAGGAGTAGTTCATGTCATAATCTACTAGCACTAACCTAACTTTGTACAACTTGCCGCACATAAGGATCTTGTTAACCTATGTCGGTACGAATCCGGTCCACTATACTATGACAATTACCGGATTTGGTCAGAGCTTTTGATCTTGGACTCTCTATCTTGATCAAACAATAACTGGGCCGCAATAACTGGGCCGCCGGGTTGAGTCATATACCCAACCATCATGTGTAAACCATCCGGGGTCGGAGATAGACTACATCATTGGTATACCCATGAGATATATCTATAAAAGCCACTTGCAACCCTAGTTAGTATGCGAGTATATGTTGTATATGTCTGTTTCGGTGTTTTCGATCTAATGATGATTTAATGTACTCCGTCTTTTCGGTCTTGGACAGAGATTCGGTGTACATGGGCACCAGTAATCCCTTTTAAAAAATAATTAAAAAATTATATTTTTAAGTTTCAAAAAAATAAGAAAATAAATTATGATGTGGCCAGTATTGTATCCCACAAATGTGTAAACTTTCAACTGGAAATAATCTGTATTTTGGGCTACATAAAAATAACAAATATGTATATCGGAGTATAGTGATCCAAATCTCCAAAAAAAAATCAGACTTCGTCATTTTTGTGTAGCTCGGAAAATAAAACATTTGTAATTGAGATTTTTTATGTTAGTGGGATGTCATCAGCTCCTTTTAGAATTTTGTTACATAATTTTTTGTACACATAAATATAATTTTCGATTTTTTTTAATACAAAGATAGTACTGGTGCCAAGGATCCAAAATGACTTTTTCGGTCTTTGGCTAATCTATAAAATCGGATCGTCCACTAAAAAACCAGGCATCCGTAAATAGTGACAAATACAGGGGTGTAACCCGAAGTCTGACCGCCCAACTTCTCCTGCAAGAATGGATCGAGAGACCCCAGAAAACTGAGAAAAGTAGACCGAGCCCAAAGGGAAATCGAATCGAGAGGAAAAAAAGGAGGAGCACGCGCCGCCGCCAGGCCACCACATCGCCATGGCCGCCTCCTCCCGCCGCGCGTCGCAGCTGCTGGGATCCGTCGCCTCCCGCCTCCTCCACCAGCGGGGCTATGCCGCCGCCGCGCCCTCGCCGGCGGTTTTCGTCGACAAGAGCACCCGCGTGATCTGCCAGGGCATCACCGGGAAGAACGGCACCTTCCACACCGAGCAGGCCATCGAGTATGGCACCAACATGGTACGTACCCCCCGGCACAAAGCCGCCGCCACCCTCTCAGATGTCTTGTCCGATCCGTTCATTTCTTCTTCTCCAGCGCCTGGTTCTAGGGTTTGGGATAGAGATGGGGATCCGGTAATGTGCGATCTGTGGATGCGTGGTTGTCGATCTCCATTTCTCGGTTTTTAGGGTTTCGTCTCTTACCGATGTGCGGCTCTAGGGGTGGGGTGTTCTCACTATGCAATCCAGTGGGTCAGCACTTTCATATTTATTATGACTATGTCGATAACAAAATTTGAAGTAGACAAGGTTTTTATGGATCCCTGTACATTTTGTAAATCTAGGGCATGGTCGATCTGGAATTTAAAGAGCGTGAGATACGATCTCCACATGATATCCAAGCTGCTCGGGAGAATCGAACCCAACTAAAATCTTACACATTATAATGTTGGAATTCTTCAATAAGTTGGGCATAGAGACTGACATATATTTTACTTTTGGTCTGTTTGGTAGTAAATTGGGCAGCGTTCCCCACACAATAAAAGTGCCTGTAGATATGAAGAAGAAACTCTCCATGTGGATGGTTAGAATTATGTAAAGCATTCTGAGAGCCACGACCTGGACTAATGCTTGGCAGGTCTCTGTTTTTCATCTAATGTTACCTTTTTAACTTAAAATACCTCTCATTGCAACAGGTGGGTGGAGTTACTCCCAAGAAAGGTGGGACTGAGCACCTTGGCATTCCAGTTTTCAACTCAGTAGCAGAAGCTAAGGCGGAGACGAAGGCGAATGCGTCTGTTATATATGTTCCACCACCATTTGCTGCTGCTGCAATAATGGAGGCAATGGAAGCAGAGCTTGACCTTGTTGTATGCATTACCGAAGGGATACCTCAGCATGACATGGTATTATACTTTTGACAATTTAAGTACATCATTGGCCACCTTGTTTGCTGTGTTTCTGAGCATAATTATTTTAGCGACATGTTAGTTACGATTTTCTTAATAAAACACTAGAGAGTACAGTATGCAGTGAATGCCACTCAATACATGAGGATGTGTAGCCATAGGCTGGTAGGCACACATGTAATGTATTTATCTTTACTTCTACATCATGTGTAGTTGTTGTAAATGATAAATCAGAGATGCAATCTGTCCTTGATTTTATCCTGACCGAGTTGTCAGCAAACTTGTTGACATCATGTGCACAATGTTAGTAACTCATACCACGCCATAATTATGGTTTTGTCTTTCTCACATTTTAGATACTAGTACTTTATTTTTGTTTTGCTTTGTTTAGATCTTAATGAAGTCGTCATAATGTTTTCTTTCTGAATCCCAGGTCAAAGTGAAGGCTGCTCTGAACAGGCAATCAAAAACCCGATTGATCGGACCAAACTGCCCTGGTATCATTAAGCCTGGTGAATGTAAGATCGGAATCATGCCAGGTTACATCCACAAACCAGGCCGCATTGGAATTGTATCTCGTTCTGGTACCTTGACATATGAAGCGGTATGCCCATTATTGTAGATTACTTTTAATCATTGAGTACATTTGCCTAACGTGTATTTATTTCTTCATTGACAGGTGTTTCAAACAACAGCCGTAGGCTTGGGGCAGTCAACCTGTGTAGGCATGGGAGGTGATCCCTTTAACGGCACTAATTTTGTTGACTGCCTTGAAAAGTTTGTTGCTGATCCTCAGACAGAAGGTACATCGTTTGTGTCTGTTATTCAGCTAAAGCCTGTATATTCTTTCATTTGTTTGGGAGATTCCCAAGTTTCCCCTAAAAAATGGTGTATTAGGAATTACCACAGGTCACCAACATGATAATTCCGCAATCTTTATTTGTGTAGCATTTTAGCTGCTATGCGTTGATAGGACAAACAACTGAATAAGTAGACCTTCATCTTTACTGTAGCTTAAGTTATCTACTGTTGTATATGCACACATGAAGACATCCCACCAATTCTTCGCTACGGGACTCTTGAGCCAGTTAAATTTAATAAGAGAAAGAAAATTAGTCATATATAGGAGAATGATACTCCCTGTTCTGTGTGTCTCTTCTGTGTGCTAATAATGCTTTTGTTGCATTCTTCAGTACCGTGTCTTTCAGTATGTTCTCATCTGTCAATATTGTTATACCTCTCTTGAGTATTGTTCTCATTAGTGAAACTGCTACCTGCTCTTTAGGTATTGTTCTCATTGGTGAAATTGGAGGTACTGCCGAGGAGGATGCTGCAGCCTTTATCAAGGTGAGAGTTTTGTCGGGCAGTAGGGGAGCTAGGGAAAAAATGGCTGAGTGCACAGTATCTCGCTGGGTGCCCAAATGGGACGTGTGCATGCTTGTTGGGCAGTGTTTGAGTGTGAAATTGTTGGCCCTGGTGCACATAGCAAAATTTGGACCTAATTGTTAGCACCAGTCAAAGCCTACACAGCTCCCCCTTATTGCCAGGATAACTTTTTCTTTGTTACTTGTCCTGTTTATTAAGAACTTTACATCCATATATATCTTTCTAAGTATTCACTTGACTCTTTATTTTGCTTACTGTAGTTCAATCTTTATGGCAATTAAAAAGCCGCTCTTTCCATATTCAACCATATGATCAAAATCTTGCAGCGGAGATGTATGATAAATCTTAAAGACCCTTCTGGCCTAACTGTTAGATACTCCATGTTTCTGATACTGTGCTTAATTGCTTATCAGATAAGTTCTAAATATTTTTTTAGGCAAAAGCAGGTACACTTTAAAACTTATAAGCCACCTTCCCCTGTCTTCAGTGTCTAAATAGGAAGAACGAAGCTAGTTGTGGCCTATCTCGAGATTATATTCCCCACAAGCCTACCTAAGCTTTAAAAGTTTTAGTACTACACACATTCCCGAAGCAAAGCCGTTTTTATGCATTTTGGCTATATAGTTCATTGCATCATGTGACCCCAACTCTTTGCCACTAGCAAACAAAAATGCATTCAGTTTCACCAAGAATCCAAATAGTTGAAATAGGCCACCCTACTTATTTTATCACGGTGTTACGACATGTAAAAACTTGGGCTCTGCTCATGTTTAGAAGTTAAAATCATGTACTTATGTTTCCCTAGTATCGTGAGGTGGCAAATGATAATCAGGCATTGCTGATATTCCATGTTAAATATTGCATATGTGTCTACTTGCTGGAACTTCCTTTCTCTCTTTTCTTTTGATTATATCAGATACATGATGAAGTAATATTTCTGATCAACTAATATAACTTGACATGCAAATGATTCAGGAGAGCAAGACAGAAAAGCCTGTTGTTGCATTCATAGCTGGACTTACTGCACCCCCGGGCCGCCGCATGGGCCATGCTGGAGGTATTAACCTAGCAATAAGTTCATTATTTGTTTCTTTCATCAATTGGAAGTACTACTAAGATCAACAATGCTCCTGACTGGGTAATATAAGACAAGATACCGGCATTTTTGATTCATTAATCATGTGTGGTTTTCTGTTAATCTGCATGAGGTAGTTCAGATTCTTCAGGAAGAAAAGGTTTATGTATAGATGATATTCAGTTCACATATGTTAAGGTATTTCCAATAGGCACAGTAGATAACAAAAGATAAATACTTCAGATTTTCGTAGATTTTGAGCACGGAAGTATCATCTGGGTAGATAAGGTGTTGATTTGTAATCTCTAATAATTAGGTGGGCTTATACTTGCTTCTTCCTAGCAGTATGGGGTATGAACATTTGCACAATTTAATTGGGTAAAGTAGCGAAGCAGTGATTTGGACTGGTTTTGTACTTTATTGGACCCAATGGCAGCTTCACCATTTATTTGTTCATGGGGCAAATATTTTGGTAACCTGGCAATGTTTGCCTCTGTTCCTTTACAATATATGTATAACTTCATAATTACTTCTTTTCATTTTGGAATTGTTGCATCCATACATATTTTACAAACTACTCCCTCTGGTCTCTTTTAATTGACTCAGATTTAGTACAACTTTATACTAAATTTGAGTCAATTAAAAAAGACCGGAGGTAGTAGAAAACAAATTTAGTTTACTTTCTCTAGTTCCATATATGGATGCAAAATTCTCTAGTTTGACAACAAATTTAGTTCACGTTCTCTTGATATTTTTTCTGCAATTATCAGTATAACTGGTGCATGAGAACAAATTTGTTGCATTTATTTGGTTGTTTTTTAATGAAGTTCAACTGTATCCTCAACTAATCTACAGATATTATCAAGTTCAACTGTCTCGTGTACTAATTTACAGATGTTTTCTTCGTGTGATGCAGCAATTGTGTCAGGGGGGAAGGGTACCGCCCAAGACAAGATCAAGGCACTCAGAGAGGCTGGGGTTACTGTTGTTGAATCGCCTGCTAAGATTGGTTCGACGATGTTCGAAATTTTCAAGCAGCGTGGGATGGTAGAGTAGAGAGAAGAAATGGTACAGTAGAAAGAAAACATCGGGAAACTTCCTTTTGCTGCTCGTTGGTTAATGGCGAGCAACACCTTGGTAGAGCCGTGTCTCCGGCCGCTGAATTGAGCTTCTCAGTCATCGTTTTCTTTCTTTCCCTGTCTTCAGTGTGAAGATTGCCTTTTCATGTGCTCATTTCAAATCTTCAATAAGACAAATTCTTGATATGCAATTGCTTGGAATTCATGGGGATACCCAAAGCTCTTTAAGTTTCTTTTTTTCTTAGTGACCACATTCAAGTCATTCAAGCTGTATGGTCCTTTTGTCTGCACACGGGTTGTGTGTCACCGAAGAGGCTGCGCGTGGCACTTTTAACTATATGGTCCTTTGTCAGCATGCTATCGTTTGTTTGTTAAATATCTGGAGTCCTACGATTGATTCATATTCTTAAATACAAGTCAGCTTCAACAGTTTTTGAAGTTGCTGCATCATAAATATAGTGGATTTTGTGGGTTAACAAAGAACTTATATCCCATTCAGTACCAGTACTTTGGAGACCCGAGGTAGTAGAAGGCAATTAGTTAACAGTATAATGGAACCACCAGGAGCTCTTCACAGCGATTTGAGCTTGCTGGCCGTCCGATCGTGCAAATGAGCGATCCAGATCTTATTTACCGATCCAAGCGGGCATCTCGTTCCGGAACGTCCGTCCGTTCCTGTTAAAAGGCCTTTTTTATCGTCCTATAGGCCCATCTTCGTTTTAGGGCTGCTACTCCCAAAATTTAGTTAGGTAACAGCACAAAACTTGGGCCCCAAAATGGTTTAAGGCCCATGTATTTGGGCTTCAAACGTACCGGTTGAAGCAAAAAAAAAAACTTGTTCTCCTTCCCCTGCAACCCGGCTGGTTCGCCTCTTCTCCTCCGTCCCCAGATCGTCCTCCACCTGCGCCGCTGCGCTTGCTCCGCCTGCAACGCATAGTACCAGAGCAGTATGAACAGGGGAAGTAGTAAGAAATTCACGTTCTTGCGCTTCAATTTCAGCCAGAAATTTCACAATCTTTCGGTTTAATTTCAGCCGTATTTCTAGATTAGCGTTGACCAAATATGTTTCTCCTCCGGCTTCATCGCCGGCCAACTTTGCATCCCGTTCAGGCCGTGGAGAATCAAAAGGGCACCAGGCTCATCTTCAGAATCAAAAGAAAGGTTCTCCTTCCGTTTCGAACAGCAGGCCCAACATCCGGATCGGAAGAACGGTTCTACTACACGAGTTAATTGTATCTCCTGCCGCCGTAATCATGGATTGATGACCCTGGTAATTTCAACCCATTCTTCAATCTTGTAATTCTGCTCCGTCCTGCAATTATGACGATTAATCCGAGCGTTACTGTCAGTTCTCCCTTCTCTTTCATATAAATATGTGGACACAGGGAGCGTCTTTCCTCACTACATCCATCTCACGGCAAACATGTTCTACAGCCGGAATCTCTCTCCAAAGATAGTCACAGTTCTTACTTCCAACCCCTCTCGCGAAACCCCGACGATTGATCTGGCAAGCGGTTTTGCTGCTGGCGGCGCATTATGGACGGGTAGCAACGGGATGCCTTCTCACATTCGCGTGCACGCTAGGGTTGACAGGAGATGGGGCAATAGTTCTGCTTTGCTCTTTCAGATTTACAGGCACTAGGTGAGCACGTCATATTGCATTGTCCTACGTTGACTGGATCTGCTTCATCTTTTATTTAATTTTCTTTGCAGGAAACAATTAGATGAATCTTTTATTTAATTTTTTGTCTGTCGTTGATTTCAGTTACAAGTTACCCGGTACTATCACCCCTTCTATTTGGACATGTAAAAGAGGTCTGCTTATACTGATACACTGATTTTGATACATGTTCAGGATGTCGTATCAACTGAATCATACCTTGCAAAGGATTTATTTTGACAAAGCAGGCTGGCAATGTGCTCCACATGTATGAGATATTTGCTGAATGAATAGATCATGATTTACTTATTATTTGAACTCATCCACATAGAGACTAATGCCTCTTGTGGTTCTTATGCAAATCATCCAACGAAAATCCAATATATGAATACTCTGAATTATGTCTCTTAGTATACTTATTTGATAATTTGTCATTTATTCTAGATTTGTGATCTTGTCCCTCTTGCACCACGAGAATCAACAGACTACTGACTTCTGGGGATTATGTTTCTGATGGTAGATCTCTGAGATCTTCTGAAGGTACAACACTTATCCTAAAAGTGAAACAGCTATTGTGTTGTAAAATGATAAATTGTGGAAGTGCTTTACTACTTGTACAATTGTGCAGTGAATGGCTATCGCAGCATTGCAAAGGCATTTTGGGCGTCCTTGCTTATGAGAGACATGGTTCATATTCCTCCAGTCGATGATCTCATATATGGCTAGAGTTTGGACCTGTTGTTTTAATTCCACTTTCTTTTCTAATCCAACTCTGTTTATGTCATTTACAGTTGGAATTTGACCTTGCATTGAAGGATAAGGAGGGAATACTTTGATTCCTCTGGCTCTCATGTCAAAATAGTATGTCTGGGAGCACAGGTATCCCATACCTATAAGAATAGATATTGGTCTTATCATCCTTCTCTATTTTCTTTTGTGTTACATAAAAAAGTAGAAAGATATGCTGAGAATTATGCAATCTGCCACCATGCCTTTTGGTTTCACCGAAACTGTGTGCATAGAATTCTTCTTTAATAGGAGGAAAAAAGTTTATAGCCAAGCACATATTTCCCAGATCTGTACGATTGGTATTTATCTCCTCATCCCTGTTATTATGATTATTTCTTGCCTTATAGAAAGGAGTAGAAAGTAGGGGTGCCAACTGATTTTTGTGAATTATATAACCTACTACTATGCCATGTGGTTTTTTGGACTTTATTGTCTTGTAGTTACTCGTGGGATATCACTGTAGATATCAGTATGGTTGGAATGATATATTTTGATACATGCTACTGTAGTTTAGCTACCTACAACTATATCTAGACCTTCCTCTTTCTTCAACTCACCATCTCTTCTCTCAACAACCCTCTTGGTATCTGATATTGATCTCGCATTTATTCATTGATTTACTTTTAAATTACTTGCATGTGCAGTTAAGCTTTTATGTACGCAGTTCATCGCAGGTCTTATAAGAAGTGAGTAGACAATTTGGTAGAGAATCACAGGAATATATTTCCACTCTTGGGCAGCGAGTTTAGTTCCAACAAAGCAATCTTTGTACCATTTCATTAAAGTTCCCTTGGTTGACTTGTAGCACTTTTGCACATCCTGTCAGGAGCTCAAGAAGCTATATGCAAGATTAAATGTTATGGGTGGATCATCTAGCTAGAAGTTGTGCTATGAATTGGTTATGTTGAATTCTGACGCCTTTGTACTGAATTGTAAGAATCGTAACATGGTCATATGATTTTGTCACTGTATGTATGTAACAGTAATTCGGCAGATGAAGTTACAATTGAGGAAAAACAACTAAGTTATACAACTTTCTTTTATACTTATATATTTTCAGTTAGTTAATAAATACGGACGGGCAAGGCAACCCACGCATCTCTGTGCAACAAGTTAGCTTGCCAATATGCATCACTGTTTGGATTGTACTTCTCGGATTAACTGATACCTCTAAGAGTTCATCAGGTACAACCGCATGATGATATTCATGCAATGATTATAAGTTCATAAGAACCAAGAATTCTCCAGACTTAAGTATTTACTATGTTGAAGGTCTGATCTTCATCGTATGTATTTACTAGCCATGTTAGAATAGTTTCCATCGATTGTAAGCAATTTTTGTAATTTGTAAGGAAAGATGCAAATGCCCATTTATATCTACAATAATTTGAACCATGGGTTTTATCAGTTAATACTTCGGTTAAAAAATTATCAAAGATTTTAATTGATTATTTCCTTAAGATGGACGGGCGCCGCAACGCGCGCCTCTACGATCTAGTAAGTTGTATAACCAGAGTATGTGGAGTCTTAGGATCGATTCGTGCCAAAACAGTACTCAGCAAACGGACCAATTGTTCTGCAAAGACATGTGCATCGACATCTTGCAAATCAGAGGCACAAATGTCAACAATTCTAAATACAAGTCAGCTTTAACAGTTTCTGAAGTTGCTGCATCATCATAAATATAGTGGTTCTGTGGAATGTGCTTTGAATAAGTTTCTAAACAGATATTCTGATCAATACACGAACTTGTATTTTATTCAAGATCCTCAGAGTAATCACTCCGCTAGGGATTATAAGAACCATAGAGATGCATGTTCTTTTTTATCGTTCGCTCTTTCTCAATTCATGTTCTTTTTTTCCCTCTCTTCTCTTGTGAAATTATTGATGCATGAGTTATGGACTTTCTCGGTCCAAGCAAATTGTGCGCCAGGTCTTATACTTCCTCCGTCCCAGTTCATAGGGCTTGCACATATTCCTAGGATATCAATTTGTATAATATAAAAAATATATCATTAGAAAGTAGAACATCTCAGCTTTCTAATAATATATATTTTGTAATACATATGTTGCATTATTCGTCAAATTTACGACCTAGAGATACGTGTAAGCCCTGTAAACTGTGACAGGGAGTAATCCCTAACACGGAGCAATAAGTTGTATAACTAGAATATGTGGAGTCTTACGATGATTTCTACCTGTGTGCGGAAACAAACTTTTCTATTGTTTTCTCTCTCAATGCATGTTCTTTTTTTATGGACTTTCTCTGTCCCAGCAAATTGTGCGTCAAGTCTTATAATCCCTAGCACGGAACAACAAGTTGTATAACTAGAACACGTGGAGTCAAGGGAAATACAGATAGGCTCTCGGGTGCCACACACCCCTATACTTGGAAAAATAAAAATATATATTAAAAAAAGTTTAAAAAACTTTAAATTTTTTTGGAAATCAAAGATGATCATGTATTGTACTTGAAACAGGATATTTTCCTAGGAAATTACTTTTATTGTATCCCGGGTAAAAAAAAAACTCGAAACGCCCCATGACCAGGTACTATTCACTTTACATTTGTCATAATTTTGTATTTTTTTTGCCTTGGAGACCATGAGAATAATTTTATTTTCAAACATTTTTTCTACGAGTACAAACTTGATCATTCTTGATTTCCAGGAAGATTCGATTTTTTAAACTTTTTTTAAATTAATATAATTTTTTTGGTCTATGGGGTGCCTTGCACCCGAGAGCCAAAAGTCCGCTTCTGTGGAGTCAAGCCTTATAATCCCTAACACGGAACAATAAGTGTATAACTAGACATGTGGAGTCCTACGATTGGATCCTATCTGCGTGCGAAAACAGTGCTCACTAAATGGACCAATTCTTTTGCAAAGACATTTGCTGGCGCCTTGCAAATCAGAGCCATATAGTGCCACAGTGGATTCTGTGGAATGTGCTTCACATAAGTATCTTTAAACAAATAATCTGGTTAATAGATGAGCTTGTATTTCATTCAAGACCAGTACTGAACTACAAGCCAATAGGTTATATAATTATAGCTTTTCAATTCAAAACCCATGTGACCAAATGCAGCCCTTTTCTAGTCCATTCCGTTCGAGACATGTATTAACAGGCCCAGATATTGCAGTTTTGACACTACATACAGCTCAAGGTACATTTGAGTTGATATGATTTTCCCTAACAGAACTTATCTTCTAGAGAACTTTGACAAAAGATAGACAACAAAGAAGCATAAGAGAGCAAAAAGGACAACATGGACGATATGATTGGAGCCCTGCTGGATGATGCTCTTGTTCATCCTTCTCATGTTATTCTTCACTCCAGCCTGTGCTTTCATAAGGGTCATTTGCTGTTCATGCACACAGGATTAACAAAATTAGAGCACAACCAAGAGTAAAGTTTTTTTTAAAAAAGTGAGAAACATTATTTTTGGAAAGGTAATATTACTCAGCAAACAATACAATAATGGTCCTTGAAGGTAATGGTGATAAGGTATGCACAATATCTAGATATTTCAAAAAAAAAAAATCAATACCACATTGTAAAGCAACAAACAATAATTAACACTTAACTAAGCAGTACTAGTGTTGGCCACATGGACCTTCAGTGTCATTATACAATAAATACGCAACTCTTCTAATGCATATCTATTTCCTCGCATATAATAAAATAACATCTGGGATAATGGTATGGTAGGAATGAGCAAGTGCAAATGGAACTAGCCATTCAGGAAAATTATAATATACCCATGCACTTCACCAAAAAAATAATGAGTAAAACATGAAATTTCCGAAAGAAATGATGCAACAATACCAGTTGGTTGAGGAAATCATTCTGGAACTTGGCCTCAGAGTTTATCTCTTGCGCAACCTGGAAAGGCGACCATATCAAACAACAAATAAGTTTCAGAACATGTGAACAAAAACTGGCTTCAACAGCTTAACGAATAAAAAAAAGAACAATTGACCAGAATTTGAATTTTTTTGCTATCATCAAATTAGGGGCTGCTTGGTTTGATGCCAAAAAATTTATCGGGCCAATGCCTACACAAGCCCCCAAAAGTTGGCTATCAATTGGTTGGCTACCAAACTTCATTCCAGTCTTGTTGGGTTGCCAAATTTTGGTTTTGCCAAAAGATTGCTACCAAACTTCCTTGCCAATATTGTACCAGTTGTCAAATTTTGGTTTTGCCAAAAAAATGGCTTGCCAGAAACACCATTTGGCTGTAAAAACAAGCATGCCCAAACCAAGTGATGGTGAAAACTTGAAGCATCTGAAGCAAAAGCCTAAACAAAATATCATCTGAATACTTGCAAAACTGATGTTACAAGAACAAAAATAGCAATAATGACGTCGATCAACCAACAACTAATTCATACTAACTCATAAGATTGTACATAGTCCTAAACCCAGAAAAACCTAGAGTCAATTCCATATAGAGATTCAGAGAATCACTTCATGCTCATGCTGTATACCTGAGAAAGTATAAGACAGATGGACTGCTGCAACGAAAGATATGACACATATGAAGGCAATGTTTAGAGGGAGCGAGAACATGACTACTGAGAACAAGTTTTAAAGTGGACATGAAATTAACTTTACACCATGTTTATATGTTGCATTTCCTTTACAACCTAAGCCCATAAACATGAAACCAACTATGACAAGCTTTGTCGTGAGATTGACAACAATTACCTATTTCTCACTACATTACAAAGCATACATATGGTGTTGATCTTTGTTGGCAACTCAAATCAAACAAGAAACCTCTTATCAACCTGAGATGGTTCTAACCTAATTGAATCCATGCCGTGTTCATTTGGTAAAAGGATAGTAAAACAAACTCACGGTGTGCACAACCACCAAGAACTAAACTGAGGGGGAACCAGGAAATATATGTTTGAACAACAGATATGCTAAACATCTATGGCACATGCTTAACCGCATACACGATTTACAAGTTTCTAACGTGAGGGAATAAGGACCTCAAATGAGCATACCTAACATAAATAAAGAACCAGGTTCGTAAAAAATAAAAAAGAGGTCGGGAAACGAAGTCTTACGCCTTTGAGCAGGCGAACCCTCGAGTGCAGCCCATCGATCTCCTCGTCAAGATCGCCGTGCACCGGGTCGATCCGCAGCTGGATCTCGTCGGAGCTCGACGTGTTCCTGTGATCCCCAAAAGAAACCCCCAAATTGGTCATGGACTCGAACCAAATCGAGCGAATCGAAGAATAGAGGGCACGAATTGGGGCATGCGCGACCAAGAGTATCGGACGAGGTGTACCTGGACCGAAGCGGCCCGGAGCCGTACATCGGGTTCGCCATCGCTTGCAGGGGAGCAGGTGAGGTATGGCCGTACTTGTCGTCGAGGGAGTTGTGCCCGGGGGCCTGGTGGTTCGGATTCAGTGGGAGTTGTTAGCATAAAAGCACCACATTGGTAGCTAAATTTTCATTTTTGTACCACTTTGTGTTTCTCAAATAGCACTAAACCATGTCTGAGCGCGAATTGACACGATTTCTGACAAGCTAGGCCCACACGTAAGGCTGACGTGGCAAAATTTTCTTCCAATGAACTGGGCCCCACATGTCAGCATAATTAAAAAAACCCTAAATATCTGGAAAAACTCTAAAGTGGAAAAAAAACTCTAAATGTCCTGCAGCCTCCTGCACTCCGCCCCGCCGGCGTACTCGGCGATGCCTGGCCGCCGCCGGCCGCCGCAGCCGGCAGCGTCGCCACCGCCGCCGTCGCCCCCTCCCGCCCCCGGCTCGCTGCTCCGGCGAAGGGGTAGCCGCCGCCCTCGCGTGGCCTCCCAAGCGCCGCCTTGGCATTTCCGAGGCTGCGGCGGCGGACACGTCGCGCCATAGCTCCAGGCGCCTCCCGAGCTCCACAAGCCGGCGCGAAGCTGCGCCTCGTCGCCATATTTCTCGTGGACTAAGGAATCGGCCGCTGAAGCCTTGCATCGGCGTGCGTGCTTGTCTTCCTCGACTCCGGCGAAGGTCGCGGCCGTCAAATCCATCGTCTCCTAGCTCATCCGTCGAGTCCATGGGCGGGGGTCGACGCGTCTGGACACGGTGCTTCCTCCGGCCGATGATTGGGTGCCGGCACCGGACGGACCTCGCCGGCCTCCGTCGAGCCGGCCGGCCGGCACGTCCGGTAAGACGAGGGCCGCCGATGGTGCTAGCGGCCGGCGAGTTCGCCGAGGAGAGGGTGCGGAGGCGGCGCGAGGGAGCGGCGGCGGCGCTCGTTTGCGAGCGAGGGGCGGCGGCTACGCATCGCCGGCGGGTGGCGGCGGTGGAGTATGGCGGCGGTGGAGGTGGGCGGTGGGGAAGGAACTCCTGGTTCCTTTTTTTATTTCCACTTTTTTTCTTTTTCTTTAAATGTTTTGATTTTCTTAATTGTGCCGACGTGTGGGACCCAATCCGTGAAGCACTTGCCACGTCAGCTCGACGATGGGCCGGATTGCCGAAATCATGTCAATTCGCGTTCAACGACGGTTTAGTGCTATTTGAGAAAACCTGGGCAAAATCTGGTAGTATTTTGATCCCACAACACAAAGTGGTACCAAAATGGAGATTTAGCTCACAAAGTGGTGGTTCTATGCTAAGAGCATCTCCACTCGTCTCCCCGAGAAGCCCCACACGAGCAGTTTTTTACATCCGGACGGCGAAAAACGGTCCAGTCGTGCCCCCAGGTTCTCGTTTTCATCCGGATTTGGGCCTAAATTCATCCGGCGATCCCCACGCCATCCCCGGCCCCCCGGGGAGCGCTCGGGGACTCCGGATGGAGCAAAACCAATCGCCCACGCCCACGTGTCTCCTCTTTCGTCCGGACTCCCCGGGCCATCCTCTTTTTCCCCGAGAAACGCCGCTTGGGGAGCACACGACTGGAAATATACTGCCCCCCAGGCCAAATTTTCGTCCAATCCGGACGAAAATTTCGCCGAATTTGGACGTGGGAGAGACAACTCGATTCAGTGGCGGTGGCGGCGACAGCAAGTCCGGTGGGGAACGGGGAGATGACGTTTCTCGGGAAGGGGCGTCCCTAGCTGGCGCTCGCGCGCCAGATTCTTAATGCGCGATTGGTTTCCGACAGCCTAATTAGGAAAAACCGTGTTTTCCTTTCTGACAGGTAGCTTTCACATAGTGCATGTCTAATCAATGCATGCAAGTTAGCATGACAAAAAGTAGAAGGCATGCATGGGATGGACCACCTTTTCTTCTCTCTCCCCGCGTCACGTGCATACCTAATTAGCATGGCTAATCACCGCATGCAAATTTAGGGTCACCTGTAGAATATATGTAGCAGAAACCATTGTTTAAAATGATTTATCTTTTAAATGAACGCTTCGATTTAAGATTCGTTTTCACCAATAAATCCGTCTCGACGAGATCTTTCGTAACTAGCACCAATATTAATATGTTTCGACAAACTTTTTTCCGGCTAAAAGTTATCAACCCTCTCTATTTGAATAATCAACCCCTCCGTACTTAAGTGAACAACGGTGAATGTATAAAATTATCAACCCTAGTGCAGGCTATTTAGGGAAAGTTCTGCATTCATGCATAAATAGACGAATCTGCTGATGTCAGCGGAATCTTTTCCAAATTTGAAAATTCAAAACATTTTAACTTTTAAACGATAACTCCAAATTAAGATCCGCTTTCACCAAAAAATCCATCTCGACGAGATCTTCAAAACTAGCACCCATGTTGATATGTTTCGAGAAACTTTTTTTCGGGCTAAAAGTTATCAACCCTCTCTATCTCGAATAATCAACCCTCCGTACTTGAGTGATCAACGGTAAATATATAAAATTATCAACCTGGTGTAGGCTATTGAGAGAAAGTTCTGCATGCATGCACAAATAGACGAATATGCTCGATGTCGACGGAATCTTTTCCAAATTTATAAATTCAAAACGTTTTAACTTTCAAACGACAACTCCAAATTAAGATTCGTTTTCACCAATAAATCCGTCTCGACGAGATCTTCAAAACTAGCACCCATGTTGATATGTTTCGAGAAACTTTTTCGGCTAAAATTTATCAACCCTTTCTATCCGAATAATCAACCCTCCGTACTTGATCGATCAACTGACGAATATATAAAATTATCAACCCCAAAGTTAATTTTATTTGAAACAGTTTAGCGATTTTTTTACTTTAGAAGCTATCAACCCGGTGTCCTGTTATTTATCAACAGTAAATATAAATAACTACCAACCCTAAAAATCTAATTTTATTTTGAATATTTTGGCAACTCTTTTTAGTTTACAAGTTATCAACCCGATGCCCCATTATTTATCAATGGTAATTATAAATAACTACCAACCATAAAAAGTATTTCATTTAGAATATTTTAGCGAAAATTTTATTTATTTTACAAGCTATCAACCTGGTGTCTCGTTATTTATCAACGGTAAATATAAATAAATAATAACCCTAAAACATATTTCATTTAGAAATATTTAGCGAGTCTCTTTTAATTTACAAGCTATCAACCCGGTGACCCGCTATTTATCAATGATAAAAATAAATAAATATCAACCCTAAAAATTTAATTTAATTTAAAATATATAGGGACTCTTTTTTGTTTACAAGTTATCAACCCGGTGCCCCATTATTTATCAACGGTAAATTTAATTTAGAATATTTTAGCAACTTTTGTTAGCTTACAACTTAAACAATAGTATTTAATTTGAGTAGCAAGTGGTAGTTCATTTGAGTTGCAAGTGGATCTCCCCACCCGTTATTTCCCCCCTTAAAAACCACTAGCCCGAAAAAGGGAATTATAAAAATTAATCGAAAAAACATGAATTACCGTACGAAAATAACAACACAAAGGGAATTGCAAAAAAAGAGAATTGCCAAAAGGGAATTGAAAAAAAAAAGAATTGAGAGTCCGCCTTGTGCTGAAAAAAAGAACGTGCATGCATGCAGAAACTTGTGAGAGCTAGTGCTGAAAAGTTGGCTCATTAAATGCAAACCCATGAGATAGTTTATGCATGCATGTAGTGTGAACGCTCTTGGTTGTATGCAACATGCAAAGTGTGAACATGAGTCGTTAGTGTGAACACACATATGACATGTGTACGTAATTAAACGCATGAGCTGTTAGTGTGAACACACATCCGCATGTGAACGTAATTAAACAAGTACGAGCATAAAAGGGAACTGATTCGCGCTTGCGCGCGAAGGCTCACTGTTGATCGAAACTGATCGCTTGAGCGATCGATTGCCAAGGAGGGGATTCCCTCGGGAAGCGGCCTTGTTGGGCAAGTCCGGATGGGCTCACATGGTCCAATCCTTGCGTCCCCTTTTCACCGCCCGTTTGTACCCGTCCAGTCACTGACAAGTGGGCCTGCAGTCGGCGACGGTGGGTACTTGGCAATATGTGTTGGAAGATTCGAACAGTAACACGCGGTGGCTCTCTTCGTGGATTCACATGTACCCGACGGGCAAAATGGTCTTTTCAGGTCCTCATTTGTCCTCCCTCTCCCGGCGCGTACGTGCGTGCGTGCGCTCGACGGTCGCAAAAAAAAAAAAAAGAAAAAAAAGGCCTCTCGCCGGCTTGCTCATGAGCTCCTCTCTCTCAGCTCACCTCCAATCCCATCCTCTCCCGTTCCACGACAGCCCGTACGGTACGGGTGCATGTGAATTGAGGATATCGACCTCTGCCGGTGCCGGCCCGTCCTCGGCTCTATGGCGACTGGCAGCTACCCTGCCTGAGCCCGTTCGTTCCAGAAAACGGTGATGGGCAGACTCACGGCTTGGCGTCCGCGATCTCGATCCCGCGAACGACAGCGGCTACCCTCACCGCGGGGTGCTGCCTCTCCCCGACAACGAGCGAGCGCGCCAGCAGGCTCCTCTGCTTGAGTAGAGCCGCTTCTGGGAATCAGCACGAGCAAGGCGCCGCGTCAACCAGCCTCACAGCAAGCAGGCAGCCTCCACAAATTAACTCAGCTTCTTGCGCTTTTGCAGATTAGTAACCAACTTCCCCCTACCAAGATTCGTGTTTTTAGCCTGCATCATGTTTTAGGATTTCCTCTCTCCACTTTGGATAGATCCAGGTTGATTTTGGGATCCAGTGCTTATATATATGCCCTGCGTGGAACATCCTTAGAGCAAGCCCCCACAAGAAAAGGTTACTGTATGAGGGCTTGCCACTTGGGGTGAGCTAATGTTTTCCTTTCGTTTCTCTATACTCTGTACGTAATCTATTCATTGGACTATGATGTGCTACTCTACTGTATAGTTACTCTGACCCTGTCATATTCTCCTATTCTTATTAATCCAATCAATGACATACACACCTTCATGAAATTAATCAAATATGCTCCTCAATTTCAGGCACACAAATTTTGTATGCAATTTCTTTTGATACTTGCAGTTCTATATTGATCCAGATTCCTGGATTTGTCAAAATCTATACCTATCTATCACCTACTAATAAAGGAAGTAAGGTTTCTCCCCAAAATTTTCGTCTGTTTTATTAGAACCCTTATTTTTCATCCAAAATTACTTTTATTGCCACCGGTTAAACAAACGTGAAACGTTTTCTGTGTTCCTTCGTCGCGGCGCTGGGCGTTGCCTTGTTTGGTGTAGGCTTCGCTCTGGCCTGGGACCAATCAAACGGCCCAAATACCCGAACGTGGCTTGGCGTCCTCGATGAGTACAGTTTGGAATAGAAACTCACAAAAGAATAGTCCCACATCGTTCCCTTACAATGAGCTCGACTTGTTTATATACGTTCGAATTTGCGAGGAACATCAGCAAGGTGAATCAAAAAGTAGCCCCATTGATAGATTGGTCTGAAATCTGTTGCCTACATGAATTAAATGACGGTGAAGGAAGAGAGGGTGCGAAACTGGCGCTGCGAGAGAATCTTGATCCCAGACCAGGCTGCCGAGATATTCACCCGGTGAGAGAGAATCTGGGTATGGGGCTGCGTCGTGAGCAAGCCGGCGACCCGTTGAGAGAGAATCTGGGGTGGGACTGTCCCAGATCCGTTGCTCCGGCGTAGGAGAGGGAGGAGTCCACCGGTGGCGTTGACCAGAGGCAGCGGGATAAGTGTACGTGGGGCGTTTTTCAAATGGTGATGTTTGATCGCCCAAATGGAGAATTGGTTTCTTCGCCATCAGCTATTTTTATCTAATTAAGCTATAACCTGAACATACGCATAAAGGTTATCCTTACTTCATTGGATTTGGTTGAAACTTGCTAATTAAGCCAAACTGTTGCACCCTCGTTTAACTTTCCTACAGTTTTGGTGCCGTCATTATTTATAATAAACGGGATTTTTTCTAGGTTGCACAAATATATAGATGGGAATCGGTTTTAACAATTTTCGAAAATACCGTCTAAGATTTGCCAAGCGACTTTATAAACTTATTCAAAATTTATCAAAATTATCGTAATTTTAGAAAATTATGTAAATAACGGTATATTTTGTCACGTATAAGTTTTTGGTTGGTAATCGAAATAACATTTTTTAGCGAGATTTCGGATATCAGAGGTTTTTTTTCCTTGTTTGGAAAAAATATTATGTTCGGAGTACTGGTAAATTTTTTCTAGATTAAAATTTTCTTGTAGTTAAAAGGAATTACTGGTTTCGGTGAGATTTCGGAAATCTCAACTACTCCGTAGAAAAAAATAAAAATTCATATCCTACATTTTTCACATATCAAGCCTCACGGCTCACCGAAAACAAAACAAAAATCCATTCTCCAAGCTTCAGCCACCCTCTACTTCACTCCCGTTTCCTACAATGCCACATCTTCATCTCCCATGTTGGTCACACGCCTCCTAGCTCCAGTCTCGTACAACGCCGCAATATAAAATACATATGAGCCATTTGGGGGAAGGTAGAGGAGGGGAACAAACGCCACTTGGATTTTTTTTAGAGAGTGACATTTGTACTCTCTCCCGATGCGTTCTCCCGATGCAAAACCTATACACCGACCAGGTCGGTGGTTACCGGCCACCGCACACCCCCTGGTCGGGTATGGGCCAAGCCCATTTGTGGCTATTTGGCCTATAACAGTTCGTTTTTTCTTTTTTTTCTTTTTTATTTTCTGGTTTCTTTTTTCTTTTTTCTGTTTTCTTTTCTTTTTTCTTTTTTCTGGTTTCGGTTTTGTTTGTATTTTTTAGATTGAAATTTTTTTATTTTTAAAAATTGTTCAAATTGAGAAAATGTTTAAATTCAAAAATGTTCAAATTTGAAAACCGTTCAAATCTGAAAACCGTTCAAATTCGAAAACCGTTCAAATTTGAAAATTGTTCAAATATGATAATTGTTCAAATAGAAAAAGCGTTCATTCGAAATTTGTTCATATTTTAAAAACGTTCAATTTTGAAAATTGTTCGAGTTAAAAAAATATTCAAATTTCAAATTTTGAAAAATATTCAAATCGAAAAAATGTTCAAATTTAAAAAATGTTTTGGTTTCAGAAAACTGTTCAAATTTCATGAAAACTTTTTCTCAAAAAAAGTTTTTAAAACGGTTAGATTTTAAAAAACGAAAATATAAACAGAAAAGAAAAAACAGAAAAGAAGGAAGAAAAAGAAAAAAGAAACTCACCTGACGTAATGGGCCGCGGCCCACTAAATTACCTGGATCGTGGGAGGGTGTGCGGTGCCGAACAGCCACCGACCAGATCGGTGGCGAGGAACTCCCATAGATCGAAGCCTAGAACTGTCGTCGCTTGTGCCAGATACTGGGTCAGGTAGATGCGTTCCTGGGCTTTGTCGTTTCTGATGGGCCGCGTGTCCGTCCTATCGTAACCGAGCTAGCCGGCCATAGCTACGTACAAAAATATACTCCCAGCTCGTTTTATTAGTCCCACCTCGTTTTGCTATAAGCAGTCTCACCAGTTTATATACCTAGGTTTTCTGGATATCAACAAGCCGATGTAGGACGGCGAGTGAGAGGGATCAGCGATGCTCAGATCAAATGAAAGGAAACAGCTAAGAAAGGGAAAGGAAAGGAAGCCATCGTCCTAAAATTCTGCCCACAAGGAAATCCATCGATCCACTAGACCGACGAACGACGGATCTGCGATGGTAAGACAGCACCGTCCTGAGGCCTCCCTCTGCCTCAGGTGTAACAAAAGATAGAGCATGAGAGGGTTCACAGAATTTGAGTGCTTTGTGCTAATTTGCGTATTGGCAGTCCTTCTAAATAATTTGTGCAATATTCAGAATCTGTGCAACGGTTCAAAGAAGTGAAAGAAATATTCCAGAATTTGGGAGAATATCAATTCTCTTTTGTAAATCAACGATTAGACAAAAATGCATGTCATGGTTTAGAGAAGGTAGGTGTGTATGATTGTTTTGGTAAAAAGCTACACTTAATACTTAGGTTTGTTTTCCAAGGTGAAAGCAATAGATTAGAATTTGTGATAGAGAGAATATCAATTCTCTTTTGTAGATCAACGATTAGACAAAAATCATGTCATGGTTCAGAAAAGGTAGGTGTGTATGATTGTTTTGTTTACTTAGGTTTATTTTCTAAGGAATGGTTCATGTATATGTGACAGTCGTGTAGTGCACACCAATACAATACGCCAGATTTTTTTGTTTTAATTCCTTGTTACTAAATATACAAGGATGCTACGACCAAATATGTTTCCATACATACTCTGGAAATTCAATTTGGCTCATGAGTGCATATGTGCATATGCTTCCTCTATCACAATACACCCTCTATATTATTAAGCAATTTTTTTGGAAAGTAAGTAGTGAGTTTCTCGCGGGAGAAAGTGTATTAATTTTGAAATGGACCTATCATATTTCAAACAAATGATATAAAATAAAGCCGGAAGTGAAACCTGAGAGGATTAATTAACTGATATAAAACAAACCCATTGCAAATCTCAGCAAATTCTCTATGATCAATGGATTTCCATCCAGTTTTGCTAGGCTCTGGAATATGTGTCAATATGTATTCTATGATTGAATACACTCAACAAATCGAGCTCGTGCTAAGTGCTTGATATGGAATTAAATAAACACCTTGCAAGTAAAGCCACCGCCAGGTACTAGCTTTCAAACACCCGATGAATTATTTTATTCTTCGATGCAAAGACAATTTTGTTGAAATTGGTATTTCTAGCACTTCAATTATTTATGATGACTGCGATATGAAAACTACTAGCAGAAGGTGACTAGAAGAAATGTAGATCGTCGCGCGATCAACGTTGTGCGTAGTGTCGCGGTGACGCACGTGCCGATTGTTCTGCCACGCAGAAAGCTTTAGCGTCAAGGAAGGGGAGGATTTCAGTTTTTTTTTTCTGCAGCCATCTTACAAACCTTCTTATTTGGTAGAACTGTAAAAATTTACCTTATTCTCCCATATAGCTAGAATTTTTTTAAATTTTTATTTTGAAGTCAAAATATTTTGCTTTTCCGCAGCAATGCGCGGGCATTGTCCTAGTCTATATACCTACCTAATAATAAAGGGAGAAGCGTTTTCCGTGGTTTGGTAAGTCACAAAGTTTCATCAAACGTTTGGTCCGTCTTTCCGTTCTCTTGTGCGCCATAAACCATACGTGATTGACCAGGGCAAAGAAATAATGTTACCGGACCTAATACGTTCTCCAACCCAGGCCGGGACGAGGAGTCCTGCCTTTATAAGCACCAAAATCCCACCCGCGATACCTCCAGCTGTCCCTAGGCGGTCGTTGGATCGCATCATCGATTGCGAGAGCTTTCCGGCGGCGGTGATCGCCAGAGCTTTCCAGCGTGGCTCCCCATGACCTCGCACAGGCTTCATATATTGGCGGCTGATAGCAGTCGGTTCCACGCAAGCCTCTGCGCCGCCTGTGTCGAGCTCCTCTCAGGCTCTGACCGTCCCCGCCGGAGGTCACAACATTGGCCCCATCCAAACAACCTTGATTTTCCACGGACCCGATTTCCTAGAAAACTCGGGGCCAAAAAACCTCTGGCGCAGATCGGCACCATGGGCATTGGGCAACCCGTAGAAGCTGATGGTGCAGATTAGCGACATTGAGTTCCCGTCAAGTCGCTGCAAAGGCAGGATCCAAGTGGAGCTCGTGGTTCGTGCCTGTGAGATCCATGGCTTGGTCTTCTGTTTCGATTCTGGCGAAAAACTCAACCAGCTGCTCGATCCTGACAGAGTTGTACAACGGTGCATCGGTGGGTCGTCGTTGTCTTATACTACCTCCGTTTCAGGAATAAGGCGTCCTCGTTTTACGAGCTTTTTTTTACCACGAATTACTTCAAATAGATAAAGATTGTTTGTATGAAATTAATATCATTAAAAAGTGCTTTTCAATACGAATCCAACGATACTAATTACATATAATACAATCAAGATTTTATTGCTTAATTTTTATGGTCAAAGTTCGTCTTGAGATGCGCGTGCGCCTTATTCCTTGAAACGGAGATAGTATGGTGTTGAAAATGATACCCGCAGGGAGGAGCCCTACCGTGCGGGTCCACATAACCACGTCCAGTGAGATCGAGTGCTTCACACCGTCTACCCGTACGTAGCTCTCTGCAGGCGCATGAGTGCATTGCCGTCGGGTGCACCCCCGTGTATCTGCGAGAGCGGATGTTGGTCGCAAGTGCCGGACCGGAAACGCGGACGTCGCGTGCCTGCAACGACGAGGAGTTCCCACGTCGCACGCGTGGTAGCTCGGCAAACAACGGCTTCATCTGAATTCCTCATCGACCTACACTCCAGTGAAGAACGTCGTAGCTTGCTGGAAAAACAATGTCTGAATTTATAAACTACGTCCCGCTAACCCTGCCTTAGTGCATTCCTACATTTTGTGAAGAAAATTACAGACAAGTATTGCTTCATGAGACTTGCTCGACCGCAGGAACTAAGTTTGCAAGTAGCTCGCTCTGTCGGACATCATGCTGAAACTGGGCACGGTGATTCTGGCTGCATTTTCGGCTCCTACACAGTGTAGACAAAATTTGGGAAAATTGTCCTGATTTTATTGATTAACAGTCAATAATCAAATGCAATCTGTGCCATTGGTTTGTGAAGTTCTTTCAACTGAACTTTTCCATGTCGGATAATTTTCTCCTATCTTGCATGATGCTCTTAATTTGATTCCCCCGATCTCGATGGTGGTTCCGTGTAGACTACCGCCAATCCCCATAGTGTGGCCACGACTAGAAGGTGGCGGCCCTCACCAAAGTCTCGGTCATAGGTGCTAAGAGTATCTCTAGCAGAGTCCGTACACTGGGCAAAACCGAATAATAACTGCAGATTTACGGGTTCAGTTCAGAAAACGGTGCACATCAATAACCATAAACACGTTCGCCCCGAATTTTTTTTTTACAGGTCACACCCGAAAACCCAACTCGACCTGTAAATGTAGGGGCTGAAAGGGTGAACTGAACACCAAACTCTACTCGTGACGCGCTGAAATTTCAGGTGAGACCAACTGCTTCCGCCAGTACAGTCGTCGGAATCCGGCCAAATTTGTGGCCGGCGTGGGGCGGGGCGAGCTCGTGGGCGGCGTGAGGCAGCGCGGGGCAACGAGCTCGCAACAGCGTGGGGGCGGGACGGGGCCGACGCGGGGCAGGGCGGGCGCGGCAGGCGCAGGCCGGGGCACGACGCGGCGGGCGGGCGCGGGCCGGGACGAGGCGCGTCGTGAGCTGGCGCCTTGGTGGCCGGCCAGGGAGAGCTCGCGAGGAGAACCTCCTAGGAAGGAAGAAGACTAGAAAAAAATGGAAAAAGGAGAAATAGCTGATAGGTGGGTCTTTAATGGCATATTTAGGGAATATGCTGTTTTAAAGTTTTCGTTTACGGAGTCTGTTCTGCGCCATCAATTTTTCGACTCGTAAACACGAGTTCGGCGAACTGAACTCGGTAAAATTGCCCGTACGTTGCTACGGGTTGATTTTTATTTTGATACTAATAGACTATGAAGAATTTATTTTAAGTTTTTAACGTTTATAAAGATTCAAAGCAAACTGTAAATTCCCTCCGTTTCGGAGCTAATTTGAGACGGGATGACATCGCGCCAATATTATTACATCCTTAAAAGAACATTAGCCGAAAGTGAACACATGTTATTTCATCTGCTTCAGAGCCAGCTTGGGACAGATACACATGTTACTGAATTTATGATTACAGTGCAGTGTATATCTTTTTTATTAAACGAAAGTTCAGTATCTTTTGCAATAAAGAACAGGCCAGTATATGAACATCAAACATTACAATCACTACAAGATTGCTGAAATCCAAGACTTAGACAAAATGTGATGGTCGACACGGGAATTCAGAAACGTGAATACGTCCCTGCACTGCAAAATACAGTTATAGACATCAAGTGTGGTTAACAATTTACCTTTAAATTATTTATACACGATGCTCTTCTAGACCTAACCAGAACAAATATTTGAGGCTTTGCCCGGACATCAAACGAATCAATCATATGCCTACATCGACAGATATTGGTAGCCAACCTTAGGGCATCTCAAGCGGCGCGATGCAAATGGACGCTAAGCGACCGTTTTCGTTCGTCGTGACTGGAAATGCGTCTAGCACCACCTCCAGCGGGGCGACGCAAAGTGATCGGGCTGTCCGCGGAGACGCAAACCTGGCCCAAATATGCGCATCGGATCTGTCTCTCCGGACGCTGCGCAGACGCGCAAAGTGTCCGCTCGTGTCTGGTGGAATTTTCGTTGGGCCCGCCTGGCAGCGACACTGCGTCGATGCGTCTTCTCAAACGCGCTAGCGACTGGCGCCGCTGCATCGCTTCGGCAGTCTGCGCCACGTTAATGGCGATGCCTCGGACACCGATAGTTAGAACTTAGAGTGTTCTTTCTTTGCAGCGAATCTGTCTACGGGCCAGACGAAGCTAGTAGTCGAGGATTCTGGATGTTCGTCCTCGGTAGAACCAACAAGGGCACCATCTCCCGCTGGATTTTTCAGTTTGGGTGACTGTGTGTGCCCTCGAATGTTCTTTCTTGGTAGCGAACATACGGAAATCCTCATTTTGCAATGTTTTATTTGTGTCCACCATAGTTCAAACTATGTATTAGTTTGTGTAAACCTTGTTCCCAATTATGTATTAGTTTGTGTAAAACCATGTTCCAATATATAATATTTGGAACTATGTTTAAATAGAGAAGAGAGAAAAAAATATGGTGCCCCGCTGGAGCCATCCCCAGACGCAAACGGACGCGCGGATAAAAACGGTTATTTTAGCGTCCGCGGCGTGATACAAATGGACGCTCACGGACAATAAAATGCGTCACGACGCTGGAGATGCCCTTATCAAAAGAGGGACCAAGCAGCAAAAGTCCCCCGAACCAAATGACCATAACCAGCCTGGACGACTTGAACAAGCAATACCTGCAACAAACAGCGAAAAAACATAATTAGAAGGACGCGGAATAATATTTAGCAAGACTGAACTCTTGAAGATGGAGGACGTCGATACACGAGGATATATAGCAGGTAAATATACATACTACTATTATCTGAAGAGAGCAAGTGCAATCTGATCCATGAAAATTCACTTGAACTTTGTAGCTCTCCTAGGTACATCTGCCCGATAGATATCGGGAAAAGCAAGCATGTAGTAGATCGTGGGAATTCAAAATCGGGGCATGTTTCAACTCTCAACTAAGATAAACGCACTCGTTAACAGCAAATTTTGTTGGCCAAGCCAGTCATAACTTTGCCACAAATTAAGTAATTACCCTATCTCATACTGTCGCGGTTGCAGCCTTGCAGGCGATTCAAGACCAACAATTGCCGGCGAGACGGACACAAAAATTAAACGAATTTGC
>NC_061514.1:267628908-267667916 GCF_022539505.1 Lolium rigidum
AAGGAGATATGCCCTAGAGGCAATAATAAAGTGGTTATTATTTATATCTTTATGTTTATGATAAATGTTTATATATCATGCTATAATTGTATTAACCGAAACATTTGTACATGTGTGATATGTAGACAACAAGAAGTCCCTAGTATGCCTCTTAAACTAGCTTGTTGATTAATGGATGATTAGTTTCATAATCATGAACATTGGATGTTATTAATAACAAGGTTATATCATTATATGAATGATGTAATGGACACACCCAATTAAGCGTAGCATAAGATCTCGTCATTAAGTTATTTGCTATAAGCTTTCGATACATAGTTACCTAGTCCTTATGACCATGAGATCATGTAAATCACTTATACCGGAAAGGTACTTTGATTACATCAAACGCCACTTCGCGTAAATGGGTGGTTATAAAGGTGGGATTAAGTATCCAGGAAAGTATGAGTTGAGGCATATGGATCAACGAGTGGGATTTGTCCATCCCGATGACGGATAGATATACTCGGGCCCTCTCGGTGGAATGTCGTCTAATGTCTTGCAAGCATATGAATAAGTTCATAAGAGACCACATACCACAGTACGAGTAAAGAGTACTTGTCAGGAGACGAGGTTGAACAAGGTATGAAGTGATACCGAAGATCAAACCTCGGACAAGTAAAATATCGCGTGACAAAGGGAATTGGTATTGTATGTGAATGGTTCATTCGATCACTAAAGTCATCGTTGAATATGTGGGAGCCATTATGGATCTCCCAGATCCCGCTATTGGTTATTGGTCGGAGTGAGTACTCAACCATGTCCGCATAATTCACGAACCGTAGGGTGACACACTTAAAGTTGGATGTTGAAATGGTAGAACTTGAATATGGAATGGAGTTTGAATATTTGTTCGGAGTCCCGGATGAGATCCCGGACATCACGAGGAGTCCGGAATGGTCCGGAGAATAAGATTCATATATAGGATGTCATTTTATGTGAATTAAAATGTCGCGGAAGGTTCTATGGAAGGTTCTAGAAGGTTCTAGAAAAGCCCGGAAGAAACCACCAAGGAAGGTGGAGTCCACATGGGACTCCACCTCCATGGCCGGCCAACCCTAGTGGGGGAGGAGTCCCAAGTGGACTCCCCTTAGGGGGCCGGCCACCCCCATATGGGAGGTGGAACTCCCACCTTTGGTGGGAGTCCTAGCTTGGCTAGGTTTCCCCTCCTTATGGAAGGTTTTTGGTTCGGGTCTTATTCGAAGACTTGGATACCAACACTTGGGGTTCCACCTATATAATGAGGGGCATAGGGGAGGGGCCGGCCACACCAAAGCCACCACCATGGCCGCACCCCTCAAGGGTGCCCTAGCCGGCGCCCTCTCCCCAAACCCTAGCGGTCTCTCTCCTCCACCATATCCCGCACGCTTAAGCGAAGCTCCGCCGGATTTCTCCACCACCACCGACACCACGCCGTCGTGCTTGTCGGATTCAAGAGGAGCTACTACTTCCGCTGCCCGCTGGAACGGGGAGGTGGACGTCGTCTTCATCAACAACCGAACGTGTGACCGAGTACGGAGGTGCTGCCCGTTCGTGGCGCCGGAACCGATCGTGATCAAGATCTTCTACGTGCTTTTGCAAGCGGCAAGTGAACGTCTACCGCAGCAACAAGAGCCTCCTCTTGTAGGCTTTGGAATCTCTTCAAGGGTGAGACTCGATAAACCCCTCGTTGCTACCGTCTTCTAGATTGCATCTTGGCTTGGATTGCGTGTTCGCGGTAGGAAAATTTTTGTTTTCTGTGCAGCGTTATCCTACAGTGGTATCAGAGCCGTGTCTATGCATAGATGGTTGCACGAGTAGAACACAATGTTTTTGTGGGCGTTGATGCTCTTGTTATTTTTAGTTTGAGTACTTTGCATCTTTATGGCATAGTGGGATGAAGCGGCTCGGACTAACTTTACATGACCGCGTTCATGAGACTTGTTCCTCGTTCGACATGCAACTTGTATTGCATAAGAGGCTTTGCGGGTGTCTGTCTCTCCTACTATAGTGAAGATTCAACTTACTCTTCTATTGACAACACTAGTATCACCGTTGTGGTTCATGTTCGTAGGTAGATAGATCTCTCTCGAAAACCCTAAACCACGTAAAATATGCAAACCAAATTAGAGACGTCTAACTTGTTTTTGCAGTGGTTTGGTGATGTGATATGGCCATAATGTGATGATGAATATGTATGAGATGATCATTATTGTATTGTGGCAACCGGCAGGAGCCTTATGGTTGTCTTTATATTTCATGTTGAGTAGTATTTCAAAGTAGTTGTAATAGTTGCTACATGAGATGAACAACCATGAAGACGGCGCCATGGATCTTGACGCTACGCCGATGGTGATGGAGATCATGCGCGTTGATGATGGAGATCATGTCCGTGCTTTGGAGATGAAGATCGAAGGCACAAAGACTAAAGGGCCATATCATATCACATATGAATTGCATGTGATGTTAATCCTTTATGCATCTTATTTTGCTTAGAACGCGACGGTAGCATTATAAGATGATCCCTCACATTAATATCAAGATAATAAAGTGTTCTCCCCTCGTATGCACCGTTGTACGAGTTCGTCGTTTCGAAGCATCTCGTGATGATCGGATGTGATAGATTCAACGTTCACATACAACGGGTGTAAGCCATGTTGCACACGCGGAATACTTGGGTTTGCTTGACGAGCCTAGCATGTACGGACATGGCCTCGGGACAACGGAAACCGAAAGGTTGAACACGAGTCATATGGATGATATGATCAACATGTTGATGTTCACCATTAAAGCTACATCATCTCACGTGATGATCGGTTTTGGTGTAGTGGATTTGGATCGTGTACCACTTAACAACTATGAGGGATGTTGTATTAAGTGGGAGTTCATTAGTAATTAGATTAAAACATGAACTAATTATCATAAACATAGTCTGAGTAGTATTTTGAATTAATTTTGTAGTATTGGCATCCGTTTTCTACCATGCGCTATTCTTGTTATTGAGATAGAAATACTGTTAAAATCTGACAAGAAACTTTACGGATTTGTACCGTATTGTTAAAAGAATCAAGAAATGATTAAGTCCTATTGCAAACTTTTAGTAAACCTCACATTGTTGATTCAGAGAGCTATGGTTTCAATTAGTACCTAAAGTTATCTTGTCTCCGTGAAACTTGAAGTTCAAATCTGTTTGAAAAGTAAGGAGCTGAAAATTTAGGTATGAGATATATATGATATCTAAGACCTTATTGCAAGATGATAGAATATAAATTGGTGAGACTACATAAACTCATAAGTTTTATGGGATTGTACGAAGGTTGAAGACGCAAGGCGTCCCAATCCTCCAACTACTGGGGCACTAATAATATTCGCATATCCATGAAGTTATCATCCTTAGTATGCACCGTTGCTAAGACTCGTCGTTTCGAAGCATCATGTGATGATCGGGTGTGATAGATTCTACGTGTGCATACAATGGGTGCAAGCCAGATTTGCACATGCGAATACCAAGGTTAAAACTTTACGAGCCTAGCATGTACAGACATGGTCTCGGAAAGTCGTCATGATATAATGGATAAAATTATGAGTGAAATTGTTCATCATATTACAAAGTTACTAATAGTGAAATCTGAAACACTTGTCATATGATGATCAACTTAAAGTAAGAACCTCAAGGTTATTGGTATTTGACCAACAAACCTAGAAGTTAATAATGTTAAAGTGTTTTTTCTGAATAATGAGGAAAGCTAAAAGAGAAACTACAAAAGATTATTGGCAGAAAGAAAGACAAGACTAGAAAGTCTAACTCAGGTGTATATAAATGATATACATGTTATGGTTGTATTCCTAGTTAGGTCACACAATGAAATTCTTAGGTATTAGTACCATATTGGTTGGTATGAAGTGTCATACAAAACAACGCAATACACGAATACAATGGCCTAAGTGACTGATAAGGAATATGGTAATAATGCACGTCTGGAACATAATAAAGTGTTGTTATGTTTATCGTTGGCATTCTACCTAGCCCTTAGAATTTATAATAAAGAACTTAATAATTGTTATTTTGCTCTGGTCAAAAGAAAACAATGAGTTGTTCAAATTATGACATTACTCCATGTACGATGGATAAGTTATTATAAATCTTAATGGTGAAACACACACACATAATACTGACGCTAGAAGGCAAATGATTTGAATTCCACTTATTTGTGGAACCGCCATTTAGGTCATGTTAGAAAGGTACGCATGAAGGAACTCCATGCAAATGGATTTTTGGAGTCATTTGATTTTTGAATCGTTTGGCGCTTGCAAATCTTTTCTAAAAGAGAATGACTAAAATACCGTTCATAGGCCAAGTTTTGAACGGGCAACTAACTTAGTGGAAACATACATGATGATGTATATGGATCACTGGGCATATATAGTTGTGTGCGGGAGATTCTTATACTTCATGAAAACTTCAAACAATGAATTGAGTATATATATGTGGATATATTCGATAAGGAAGAAGTTTGAAACATTTGAATGGATTCAAATAAATTTCAGCATGAAGTAGAAATCATCGTAATAGAAAAGTCAAATATCTATGATTGGATCATAGTGGAAATATTTGAATTACTAGTTTTAGCGAACATCTAAGAGAGTTATGAAATTGTTCTACAACTCACATTTCTTGGAGTATCATAGTGATGATGAAGTATCCAAGAGATGTATCCAAACCTAGTTGGGTCAATGATGAGATAAAATATTAATGCCATTATATTTTTGTTGAATTATGCTTTAGAGGCTACCGCTTTACACTGAATAGAGCATCATCATGATCCGTTGAAATGACATCATACGAGTTATGGTATGGGTATAAACCCTAATAGTCTTTCTTTAAATTTTGGTCTAAGAGTTTACAACCAAAATCGGATGAATGTCTTTGTTGGTTATCCCAGAGATTTAATTGGGAATTCTTCCCACGAGACAAAGACAAAAGTGTTTGTCAATGTTTCTTATTTCCGAGAAATTGTTTCTAGTGAAGTATTTGAGTGGGAGGACAATATAATTTGATAAGGTTTATGAACCTGAGCATAATGATCAGAGTATCGCAGCATCGGAATTTGTTTCGGAAGCGGCCACGGCGATCATGGCTCCCATGACTACAAAGTGTTTTAGCCATGGAGATCGAAGTACATATTGAACCTTGTAGGTATGGTTTACTTTGTGATCAAATAAATGATTTGTGAACAAAGGATTGATTTTGAATAATGATAAACCAACTACAAACAAAGTAGTTATGATGGGCCCTGACTCCGTTAAAATGGCCATGCGCCATGAAATCCATAATAGATGAATACTTTTTGAAAGTAAATGGATCTATAGACTTGGATGAAATATCCTTAAAGAAGCTCCTTGTCGAAAAATTGTTTACGATAAAGTTCAAAGAGTTGACTACGATAAGATTAGATCTTCCGTAGCAATGTTTATAGTCTATGTGGATTATTCTAGAAATCACTACATATTTCTTTTATGAGATATGCTAGTAGGATGGCAAAATACATTACTTATCAGAAGTATGTATTAAAGGTGTATACAAAATACAACCAAGAGTTTTGCCTGTCCGTAGAATACTAGATAGGTATACAAACTTCAATTGGATGAAGTGAGTATCGCGGAGTTGGAATCTTCACCAGATGAAATAGTCAAAGAGTTTTTTGATTTCATCAAGAGACGATGAAGAGGCTTGTATTTGCAAGAAATTAAGTGGGAGCGCTGAGACATATTTATAATACTTTATGTAGGTGACATATAGTTGGTTATAAATGAAGTAATTATATACTTGATTAAAAGGTTTCATTGAGAAATTAATTTCAATGAAAGGATATGGACTGAAACATATTTAGTGTCAAGATCTATGAAGATAGATTGAAACACATAATAAGTTTAAGTCAAAGTACATAGAATGGATATTGAAGTAGTTCAATATATAAATATTAAGAAAATATTCTTGTCATGTTAAGTTTTAACAAAACTTGAATGTATCTGACACTCAATGAGTAAAAACACATGAGTGATTATAGATCACGAATAATATGTACACAATCAGATGTCATGTGCTATAAAGTGTTATGAGCATATACCAGAATGATTCATATGATGATCATTGGACGACAATAAAAATATCCTTGAGTACTTTAGAATAACTAAGGATATATATATATATAGTTTTGTATGAGGAAATGACAAACAAATCGCTGTAAGGTGTTACACCGATATTGGTTTTGTCACATATAAAATATAATTTCAATCTCAAATTAGACTAAGTGTTGTTTAAAAGGTAGCACAATGAGCTAGAAGTTGTCTATGCTAGATTTAGAAGAGTTCTAAATATTGTGACGGATTCTACAAAAGAAGGCAGAGTATGTCATTGTTTTGACAATGACAAAGGATGTTAAGTCAAGAGGTTCTTTGAGAACTTGGTGTAGTTCCGACGAGTCGAACTTTGAAGCTATATTGTGTGTGACAATATTAGTGACATATTTCAGACCGCGGAATTAAGGTTCCACCAGAAGACTAAACATATTTAATACCGACTCATTTGGAAATGAGTGATGCGTTGAGACGCAAATGAATTACAAAATACATACGTTTCTGAGCGTATCAGATCCGTTGACTAAAACCTCTCCCGTGAGCAATACATGATAAAGCACCTGAAGGCCAAGGTGTTATATCTTTACAAATGTAAACTAGATTATTGACTCTAGTGCAAGTGGGAGATCGAAGGAGATATGCCCTAGAGGCAATAATAAAGTGGTTATTATTTATATCTTTATGTTTATGATAAATGTTTATATATCATGCTATAATTGTATTAACCGAAACATTTGTACATGTGTGATATGTAGACAACAAGAAGTCCCTAGTATGCCTCTTAAACTAGCTTGTTGATTAATGGATGATTAGTTTCATAATCATGAACATTGGATGTTATTAATAACAAGGTTATATCATTATATGAATGATGTAATGGACACACCCAATTAAGCGTAGCATAAGATCTCGTCATTAAGTTATTTGCTATAAGCTTTCGATACATAGTTACCTAGTCCTTATGACCATGAGATCATGTAAATCACTTATACCGGAAAGGTACTTTGATTACATCAAACGCCACTCGCGTAAATGGGTGGTTATAAAGGTGGGATTAAGTATCCGGAAAGTATGAGTTGAGGCATATGGATCAACAGTGGGATTTGTCCATCCCGATGACGGATAGATATACTCGGGCCCTCTCGGTGGAATGTCGTCTAATGTCTTGCAAGCATATGAATAAGTTCATAAGAGACCACATACCACAAGTACGAGTAAAGAGTACTTGTCAGGAGACGAGGTTGAACAAGGTATGAAGTGATACCGAAGATCAAACCTCGGACAAGTAAAATATCGCGTGACAAAGGGAATTGGTATTGTATGTGAATGGTTCATTCGATCACTAAAGTCATCGTTGAATATGTGGGAGCCATTATGGATCTCCAGATCCCGCTATTGGTTATTGGTCGGAGTGAGTACTCAACCATGTCCGCATAATTCACGAACCGTAGGGTGACACACTTAAAATTGGATGTTGAAATGGTAGAACTTGAATATGGAATGGAGTTTGAATATTTGTTCGGAGTCCCGGATGAGATCCCGGACATCACGAGGAGTTCCGGAATGGTCCGGAGAATAAGATTCATATATAGGATGTCATTTTATGTGAATTAAAATGTCGCGGAAGGTTCTATGGAAGGTTCTAGAAGGTTCTAGAAAAGTCCGGAAGAAACCACCAAGGAAGGTGGAGTCCACATGGGACTCCACCTCCATGGCCGGCCAACCCTAGTGGGGAGGAGTCCCAAGTGGACTCCCCTTAGGGGGCCGGCCACCCCCCATATGGGAGGTGGAACTCCCACCTTTGGTGGGAGTCCTAGCTTGGCTAGGTTTCCCTCCTTATGGAAGGTTTTTGGTTCGGGTCTTATTCGAAGACTTGGATACCAACACTTGGGGTTCCACCTATATAATGAGGGGCATAGGGGAGGGGGCCGGCCACACCAAAGCCACCACCATGGCCGCACCCCTCAAGGGTGCCCTAGCCGGCGCCCCTCTCCCCAAACCCTAGCGGTCTCTCTCCTCCACCATATCCCGCACGCTTAAGCGAAGCTCCGCCGGATTTCTCCACCACCACCGACACCACGCCGTCGTGCTGTCGGATTCAAGAGGAGCTACTACTTCCGCTGCCCGCTGGAACGGGGAGGTGGACGTCGTCTTCATCAACAACCGAACGTGTGACCGAGTACGGAGGTGCTGCCCGTTCGTGGCGCCGAAACCGATCGTGATCAAGATCTTCTACGCGCTTTTGCAAGCGGCAAGTGAACGTCTACCGCATCAACAAGAGCCTCCTCTTGTAGGCTTTGGAATCTCTTCAAGGGTGAGACTCGATAAACCCCTCGTTGCTACCGTCTTCTAGATTGCATCTTGGCTTGGATTGCGTGTTCGCGGTAGGAAATTTTTTGTTTTCTGTGCAACGTTATCCTACATAAATTGCCAATTGTAATAGCTATCTGAACCATAATTCGGCAAATCTTAATTTCCAATATTTGTCTCATCTTCATCTAATTCTTCATCTTCATCGCCAAATACTGGTTGCTTATAAGCTTCTTCTTCTTCTTCTTGTACATCTAGGAGTGTAGACTGGGAACTTGCATATCTGCCAGTTATCATGAATGTCTTATTCTGCACATTTTTCAATTTTTGGTTAAATATAATCCGTAGTTAAATATAATCCGCAGCTAATTTGTAGTCACAAGTAATTACCTCTGAACCCATTCCCTCTTCCATTCCATTGAAATTGCTTTGTAGATAGCTCTGCAAATTTATATTTTTACAATAATAGTCAGTTTAAACAACCAAGAACTTTCTTATTAAAACATTTTCCCTGCGATATGTATGTTGCTTGTTACCTGTGATGTTGATGGTGCTTCGACAGACAACAACATTTCCGTGAAGGACATACCATTACCTTGTGATAAGGATATCTGCATTTTTAGTTTCAAATAAGTCATTAATCAATCTGTCATCCCATTATCCTATATTTCAATGTTTATATGATCATATAATTATGTACTAAAGTTAGTATGGAACAACTTACAGCATAGCGATCTTCAAGGTCACCTTGTTCAGCTTGCTTTGAGTTGTAGTCATATGTCCATGGTGGTGTCTTAGTCTAAACATCAAGTTCATTAAAACATATGTAAGCAACAGTAAGTTGACAATGTTGAGTTTGTAATTCATGTTTTGATATATAGTTCAGAAAGTAAATCAAACTAACCTGCATATTAACATAGTTGCTGTTCAAAGTATAGCTTGCTGTGTGAGCTTCAATTTTATTCTGCATGGAAAATTAACAGTCATATACTTCCAATATAGTGTGCTTTTGTATATAGTCTTGACAATTAATGCACAAGTAAACAACTTATATGCTAGAAATTAAAAATACTGTTCCACAACAAATTACTACTTATATAGTCTTGGAATAAATACCAGAAGTAAACAACTTTTTGTATTTTTAGTTGGGTGCTTCTTAACAAAGTAACATTAGATGACTTGTTGTTTAAGGTCAGTATACCTCACAATTGCATGCTTTCTTTCTTTTTGTACACAAATACTTCCGTCTATTTTTTTTGGGTGCAAACACTTCTGCCTGACAACAAGTGAGGCGGAAGTGTACAACATGCAAATGTGAGGTATAATTATTTTCATCATAACCGTTGCCGCCGCCTGGTCCAAGGCACGGGAACACCTCTTCGACCGCAGACCCGTAGTTCCTTTTGCAGTGGTTTCTGAAGGTTTCTTTTGTGTTGTGGGTGCAGGTGTTTGGAGGAGGGAGGAAGGATGGGATGGCCGGATGCCGCGTGCGGGTCGTGAGGAAGGTGATTTGATCCGATCCTCTGTTGTCGCTGTGTCTTATCTAGATGCCATGTCTGGTTTGTTGGATTGGTTTGGTAAACATAATAAAATATAAGCAGGCGTTGTGAGTACAAGTAAACAATGAAGATGAGGTTTAATTCTGTGAGGACCTTTGCGCACAGCATTTTTGTCAGTGAATTTGCAGTGATAATATGTTGTGCTTGTCCAGGCTTCTCATAGGAGTAGTATACATTTTTTCAATGTTTTCATGATAGGACCACTCAGGAATGTCTTGTTCAATATCGAGGCTTGTTGCAGTTGGTAGTATAGTTGCTTGGGCCAGAATTTGTGATATATACTGACATAACCATAGTAGCCTGTAGAGGAGATTTTTGGATATGTAGATGCTTGCATTTGGTCAGACATGTAGTTTTACCAAGATTTTGCATACTCACGACCATCGAGTCTGAACTATCAGATTGCATGAGCTCAGATTTTGAATCCATGTACTCGATTATATGATCTTTGATACTGTATTTTTTGCAGGTATCATGCAGGTACATGCATAAGTTGATTCAGAGAAGAGGTACCTGATTCGGGCAGAAGTTGCTGTAATTCTTGCTACTGGTTCCTCCATCCTCCAGGTATGTGTACTTGGGTATCTGAAAATGTTTTGCAGTGTTGGATTTCTAACTCTGTATATGATCTTTGATTCAAATTTGTTTTCATAAAAATTGTAGCCATTTTTGTGCTGTTTACCTGGGTTCCTATTATGAAATCAACGTCCAAATTAGAATCTGTTGCAAATGAAATTTAAAGATGTCAGCTAGTAGCAATTAATGAATCTGTTGCAAATGATGCATCACGTTTTAGCAAAATTTTTTGGGGAAAGGGCTGAGCAAGGTTTTTGTTCTTGATGCATCAGGTTGTAGCAAGGTTGGTTCAGTTTCTTCAAGAACTGACCAATGATGAATCAGGTTTTAGCAAGATTTTTGGGGGAAAGGGGTGAGCAAGGTTTACTGGTCGTCAGAGTTCGGCCAGAAAGACAGATCGAGAGAGAGTTTTACCATGGTAAGCTTTTGTCAGATCCATTGTTCCAATTTTCTTCAAGAACTCGTCCCCCTCTGTCAGATCTGCTCCTTCATTGTTCTTCCTGTAGTTTTAGCTGGAGGTGGAAGAAAGGAAACGAATCTGGGAGTGGTTGCGTTGCCTTGCGTTATTTCGTGCTTCTCGTAATCGCCAGGGGCATTTTTGTAATTTTTATCCTGCTTTCTGATGATCGAGAGAGATCTGGTAGTTGTTGATTTCGTACGCTTCAAGTTGGGCTTTTGTTTCTGAAGAAGCCCAATAACAAAAATTGGCCTGACAACTACCAGATCTATGGCCCAACAAAGTCAACTGGACAACCCAAGACAAAGAAATACAAAGACAACAAAGATGACGTGAGTTGACTGAGACATAGCTTATGTCTCAGTCGACTGAGCGTAAAGACTCCCAAAATTAAATGGCAGAGACACTGCAGGAAGCAGAGGGACGTGAGGAGCTGCCTCTTCTCCATGGATACTCGTGCGTGGCCAGGAGCACGGATCAGAACCTCCAAGGCCGGATCCCTTGGGTATCGTTGAGGCGAGACGCCATTTCCTCCCGGTCGCCGCCAGCAACACTGCGATCAGCAGAGGGACGTGAGGAGCTGCCTCCTCGCCATGGATACTCGCGCGTGCGATTTGGACGCGCCTAGCGTAGGAGAGCTCGGGGCATCGGTTGGCCACTATGTCAGGCGGCGCTGCCCGCAGTGTTGCCGGCGGCGACCGGGAGGAAACGACGTCTCGCCTCAACGATACCCGAGGGATCCGGCCTTGGAGGTTCCGATCCGTGCTCCTGGCCACACACGAGTATCCATGGTGAAGAGGCAGCTCCTCACGTCCCTCTGCTGCCTGCAGTGTCTCTGCCATTTAATTTTTGTGTCTATCTCGCCGGCAATTGTTGGTCTTGAATCGCCTGCAAGGCTGCAACCGTGACAGTATGAGATAGGGTAATTACTTAATTTGTGGCAAAGTTATGACTGGCTTGGCCAACAAAATTTGCTGTTAACGAGTGCATTTATCTTAGTTGAGAGTTGAGACATGCCCCGATTTTGAATTCCCACGATCTACTACATGCTTGCTTTTCCCGATATCTATCGGGCAGATGTACCTAGGAGAGCTACAAAGTTCAAGTGAATTTTCATGGATCAGATTGCACTTGCTCTCTTCAGATAATAGTAGTATGTATATTTACCTGCCATATATCCTCGTGTATCGACGTCCTCCATCTTCAAGAGTTCAGTCTTGCTAAATATTATTCCGCGTCCTTCTAATTATGTTTTTTCCTGTTTGTTGCAGGTATTGCTTGTTCAAGTCGTCCAGGCTGGTTATGGTCATTTGGTTCGGGGGACTTTTGCTGCCTGGTCCCTCTTTGGAAATCTTCAGGTAAGAGCATCTCCAGCGTCGCGAGACATTTTAATGTCCGCGAGCGTCCATTTGTATCTCGCCGCGGACGCTAAAATGACCGTTTTTGTCCGCGCGTCCGTTTGTGTCTGGGGATGGCTCCAGCGGGGCACCACATTTTTTTTCTCTCTTCTCTATTTAAACATAGTTCCAAATATTATATATTGGAACATGGTTTTACACAAACTAATACATAATTGGGAACAAGGTTTACACAAACTAATACATAGTTTGAACTATGGTGGACACAAATAAAACATTGCAAAATGAGGAAACCAGTTGTGTTGATTTCCGTATGTTCGCTGTCAAGAAAGAACATTCGAGGGCACACACAGTCACCCAAAATGGAAAATCCAGCGGGAGATGGTGCCCTTGTTGGTTCTACCGAGGACGAACCTCCACAATCCTCGACTACTGGCTTCGTCTGGCCCGTAGACAGATTCGCTGCAAAGAAAGAACACTCTAAGTTCTAACTATCGGTGTCCGAGGCATCGCCATTAACGTGGCGCAGACTGCCGAAGCGATGCAGCGGCGCCAGTCGTTGGCGCGGTTGAGAAGACGCATCGACGCAGTGTCGCTGCCAGGCGGGCCCAACGAAACGTCTGCCAGACACAAACGGACACTTTGCGCGTCCGCGCAGCGTCCGGAGAGACGGATCCGAGGCGCATATTTGGGCCAGGTTTGCGTCTCCGCGGACGGTCCGATCACTTTGCGTTGCCCCGCTGGAGGTGGTGCTAGACGCATTTCCGGTCACGATGAACGAAAACGGTCGCTTAGCGTCCATTTGCATTGCGCCGCTGGAGATGCCCTAAGATTGGCTACCAATATCTGTCGATGTAGGCATATGATTGATTGGTTTGATGTCCGGGCAAAGCCTCAAATATTTGTTCTGGTTAGGTCTAGAAGAGCATCGTGTATAAATAATTTAAAGGTAAATTGTTAACCACACTTGATGTCTATAACTGTTTTTTGCAGTGCAGGGACGTGTTCACGTTTCTGAATTCCCGTGTCCACCATCACATTTTGTCTAAGTCTTGGATTTCAGCAATCTTGTAGTGATTGTAGTGTTTGATGTTCATATACTGGCCTGTTCTTTATTGCAAAAGATACTGAACTTTTGTTTAATGAAAAAGATATACACTGCACGTAATCATGAATTCAGTAACATGTGTATCTGTTCCAAGCCGGCTCTGAAGCAGATGAAATAACATGTGTTCACTTTCGGCTAATGTTCTTTTAAGGATGTAATAATATTGGCGCGATGTCATCCCGTCTCAAATTAGCTCCGAAACGGAGGGAATTTACAGTTTGCTTTGAATCTTTATAAACGTTAAAAACTTAAAATAAATTCTTCATAATCTATTAGTATCAAAATAAAAATCAACCCGTAGCAACGCACGGGTAATTTTACTAGTCTATATCTATATCTATACCTAATAATAAAGGAGCTAATATTTCCTTGGTTCGGTCCATCAGTTTGCGCTTTGGTCCAACGTAAAGTACGTTTTCGTCCATCGTGATTCTCATGTAGGATCACGATTCCTCTACCGTGTCGTACTCAAATACTACATCTAAATCTGGAAGTGTCTCGTTTAAAAAAAACTGAACATGTCCTACACCAATACTACATGGGAATAGAGTCGCTGCCTATTTTAAAAGGACTCGAGCACCAGCTCAATTGGCATCCAGTATCGCCGTGTCGCCTGCGCTCGGGACATTACTATCGTCTTGCGGGTCGATTTCGCCTGTGTTTGTTTGTTTCGTCCGTCGCTAGGCCACCAAAAGTTGGAAGTTTGTACGTCGCTTGCCGTGTCGTATCAGAGCAATTCCAATAGTATAGCCAATTGTTGGCTATAAAAAGATGTCATATCATTTGTAGTCATCATGTAGCTAACATGTACAATAGTTGGCTATAAGAATGTAGTACTTTACTAATATATGGCCCACCTTTCACTCTCACAAGGTGCCTAGGAGCACGTGCAAGAGCTGGCTATTGCATAGTAGCCCACCTTCCTTCTCCTTTTCTCTCTCCTCCAACTCATCTAAAATATATTATTTAATGTCTTATAGTCAGCTGACTGGACTCTATTGTACTTGCTCTCAGGTTTGGTCTCAAGCTTTGCTCTGAAAAAAGAGCCGCACACAGAAAATTTCCATATAAAGGCTCATATATACACCGCTCGACCCTGGTATCCAACCAACACGATTGACCCAATTTTCGCCGGCGACTCGCGAATCGATCTATACTATTTTTTCAGGGGATCCGATCGAGGTGAAGTTTTTGGCGACGTGCTTCTCTGTGGATGAGGTCCAGGGATGTGACGGCGGCATCGTGGCCCAAACTCTCCGGCGAGGGGATGGAGATCCTTCATCGATGACGCTGCTGCACGGCCGCTAGGTTTCGAGACGCAGTTGGGGTGGGCTCACCGAAGTTGCAGATCATCGCTTTGGCTGCTTCTCGAACATTTGCACCGCCGGCCTCCCGTGCTTCTTCCCTGGACGTTTGTGATGCCCTCGTGGATGCGCTTGCCCGCGCCGATCAGTGCCACCCCACCTATATTCGTACACGCGCTCTCTTGGATTGTTGCCCTCCGTTCTACTTCTGTTCTTTTGATTTCGATCTGCGCTGCCGATTAGCCGGCCACAAGGAGCTCGCCCTAAGGCAATGGTCACCTCCCACCAACGACTACTTGGATGACGTTACAACGATTTTCATATCCGAGTGGATCAACGAAAGGATGCGGCAAATCGAAGCCGCGGCTGAATTTTCCTGTAATCAGTAAGACGGACGAGGAGTTAGAAGTATTTCGCCAGCGGGTTAGAGAATTCGGATGATAGGCTTGTTTTTCTTCTCGTGCGTGACAGTGGCAATTTCGAGCGTGACAGTGGCCGCCTGTGCTCCGGTGTCCCCCCCCCCTCGTTCGAGAAATGGTGGTGTTAAACACATTGACGGTCCGGATTGCGCGATACCGGTTGGTTCAGATACGGTGGTCCCTGTATAAAGTTTGTACGTTGTATTATACGCTTTGTACGGGCAGGCGTGGCAAAGTACAAGTGATGACGTGTGATCCTGCGTGTCCGTTCCGTGAGCATCCGTGTCCCTTCCGAGTATAAAAAGGTCACTCCGCCGCATCGCCTTCTCCGTCCCCTTCCATTTCCCCCCAAACGCCCCCAAATTTGGCAAAGAGCAGAGGAGAGAGAGAGAGATAGAAAACCCTAGCCCCATTCGAGCACCCCATTCGAGCACATCCATCGAGGGTAGCAAGGCGGCGTTGGCGTCGTCGGCCGCGTCGGCCGCGTTAGGGGTGCTGCATGCGGAGAAGGCGGAGGCCGAGGCGTTCGCGACGGCCTCGGAGGCTGAGCAGCTGGTGAAGGAGCCGGAGGTGGAGGATCTGAAGGAGGGCGGCGCGCAGGGTTTGGTCGTGGCGGCAGATTTGGAGAAGCCCGAGGCGGAAGCGGCGGTTGTCGAGGAAGGAGGGGCGGGAGCGGCGGCGCCGGTGCTGGCGGATATTGTGGACCAGAAGGCGGAGGCTGAGGAAGGCGTCGCCGTCCGTGGGCCGGCGGATGCTGGGAAGGGGAAGGAAGAGGTGGTTGTGCGGGAGGCGGAGGTGGAGGATCCCTTCACGGCTTGGGTAAGAGCATGTTCATCCTGTTTTAATTTCATTTGCATGTGTGCTTAGGGTTTCAGAAATTTGTAGATTCTTAGTTTCACTGCATCCGTGGAGCGAATGAGCAAGTATGTTGAAAATGGTGGTAGCATGGTTTGCATTCGTTGATGTCTGGTCTGGGAGGCAAGATAATTTGAAATGTGTTCACACAATATGTTCATATACACCCATGATCCGAGTAGGATTTTGTATATAAATATAACATACAATCCTATTGAAATGACATGCATGAACCTAAGCTAGTTTTGTTAGGATTATATGTAACCTACCAGCATTATATAATGGAAAGCGCATGAATGATATAGACAATGGCTTAATACTAGTATTTATACACACACACATGCATCAAGTGGGTTCAATTGTTGATGATGATTAAACACCAGGACGTAGATGATATAACACATTTTATTTTAGTTAAACCTTACTAATTTGAAAATACTATAGTATTGGAGTGGTCCAGCTAGAGCAGAGAACACAACAAAAGAGAGTGTGGCATTGATGATGATTAGGATGTATCATAGTAAGAATGTAGGTCTTGAAAATTAAAGGCATGAGTTGTGGCCAAGAGAATCCTAGTTATCATGTGTATGTAGCTGCCTTAAGATGTTTTAGGAGGATGCTTCATTGTTGTTCTGATTCATCATTTAGGTCATGCAAGTCTTGTGAAGATAACGTGCTAGGTGCAATGGTTGCATTGCTGCTGCTTCTCATTTCATAGTTACTAGCTTACTATGCTTGTTGTTTCGTTTAGCTCACGTTGCTCCAATGATGTTGCACATCACCTAATGGCTAAGTTGGAAAGCCTCCAAAGAGTTATCAGTAATTCTGTAAGATTCCAATTAATTATCAATAAATCACATGAAAATAATGACTACTGGTGATATAGTTACTTGCTTGTTTACTTATTTCAGTTCTGATGCATTGATTAACAGAGCAGCTGCATTATCCCCATTAAAGCATAGTATGTGTTGATTATATTGCAAAATTAAAATGTAAGCATCCATATAATTTTGATGACCTAGCATAATGTGAGAATATTAACCTTTTGAGATTAATGTGAGGATTTTATCATGGGATTACTGTGCTATAATTGAAAGGATCCTGTAATGTATAGTATAATGAAAGCATGATCAGAGAAGGTGCTACCATAATGTAACTATAAATATAATTCCCTTAGACTTGGTAGTTAGGAGTATACATAAGATGATATAATGAAAGAATAATTAAGATGATCTTTTTGGTATGCATAGTATTTGGATGACTTTTATCCTATTGTGGATTAATGTGGGGACTTATGTTATTTGTATGAAGGGTGGTGAAGGGTCCAGGAAGCGGAAGCGCGAGGAGGATGAGCCTGTGCCTCCTCCAATCCACCAGGAGCTAGAACCTATCCCTCCTCCAATCCAGGAGGAGGAAGTACCTGTCCCTCCTCCAATCCAGGAGGAGGAAGAACCTATTCCTGCTCCAGCCGTGCCTGCTCCAGCATTGCCTGCTCCACCTGTACCTGCTCCATATGAGGAGTTGGAGGATTCAGATGGCTCCCTGGAGGTGAGATATACAACTTGTTCTCTACCCTTGCATGTATTTCATTCTGTTTGCTTTGTATCTGTAATTATAACTTGTACACTTTGTTGTTCTCCAGTATGACTCCCAGGATTCATCCGAGTCCGTGGACATCAGGAACATAGGTTCCTTCAAGAGGAAGCTACTGCAGAAGCTGGAGGCTGGGGACCTCCCTTTCAAGAAGAGGGGGAGGTACTTCTGTCCATGGCACCATGTGAAGCCTAAGGATGGCAAGCTTCGGAACCTGAGGCAACACTGCGAGGAGCTAGCCCATACTGTTGGCGATATGCCCAAGAGGCAATAATAAAAAGGTTATTATAATACATCTTTGTGTTTATGATAATGTTTACATACCATGCTATAATTGTATTAACCGAAACATTGATACATGTGTGTTATGTGAACAACAAAGAGTCCCTAGTATGCCTCTTAACTAGCTTGTTGATTAATGGATGATTAGTTTCATAATCATGAACATTGGATGTTATTAATAACAAGGTTATATCATTGTATGAATGATGTAATGGACACACCCAATTAAGCGTAGCATAAGATCACGTCATTAAGTTATTTGCTATAAGCTTTCGATACATAGTTACCTAGTCCTTATGACCATGAGATCATATAAATCACTTATACCGGAAAGGTACTTTGATTACATCAAACGCCACTCGCGTAAATGGGTGGTTATAAAGGTGGGATTAAGTATCCGGAAAGTATGAGTTGAGGCATATGGATCAACGATGGGATTTGTTCATCCCGATGACGGATAGATATACTCCGGGCCCTCTCGGTGGAATGTCGTCTAATGTCTTGCAAGCATATGAATAAGTTCATAAGAGACCACATACCACGGTACGAGTAAAGAGTACTTGTCGGGAGACGAGGTTGAACAAGGTATAGAGTGATACCGATGATCAAACCTCGGACAAGTAAAATATCGCGTGACAAAGGGAATTGGTATCGTATGTGAATGGTTCATTCGATCACCGAAGTCATCGTTGAATATGTGGGAGCCATTATGGATCTCCGGATCCCGCTATTGGTTATTGGTCGGAGAGAGTACTCAACCATGTCCGCATAGTTCACGAACCGTAGGGTGACACACTTAAGGTTTGATGTTGAAATGGTATAACTTGAATATGGAATGGAGTTCTAAGATTTGTTCGAAGTCTCGGATGAGATCCCAGACATCACGAGGAGTTCCGGAATGGTCCGGAGAATAAGATTCATATATAGGATGTCATTTTATAAGATTTAAAATGATCCGGAAGGTTCTACGGAAGGTTCTAGAAGGTTCTAGAAAAGTCCGGAAGAAATTACTAAGGAAGGAGGAGTCCCGGAGGGACTCCACCTCCCTATGGCCGGCCAACCCTAGAGGGGGGAGTCCACCTTGGGCTCCACCAAGGTGGCCGGCCAACCCCCCTCATGGAAGGGGGGTGGGATTCCCACCTTGGGTAGGTTTCCCTACACATGGAAGGTTTTGGGTTGGGGTCTTATTCGAAGACTTGTAGTCCAACACTTGGGGATTCCACCTATATAATGAGGGCCAAGGGGAGGGGGCCGGTGATGGCGTGTATTTCACACGTTCGTTGGGCAACCCCAAGAGGAAGGTATGATGCGCACAGCAGCAAGTTTTCCCTCAGAAAGAAACCAAGGTTTATCGAACCAGGAGGAGCCAAGAAGCACGTTGAAGGTTGATGGCGGCGGGATGTAGTGCGGCGCAACACCGGAGATTCCGGCGCCAACGTGGAACCTGCACAACACAACCAAAGTACTTTGCCCCAACGAAACGAGTGAGGTTGTCAATCTCACCGGCTTGCCGTAACAAAGGATTAACCGAATTGTGTGGAAGATGATTGTTTGCAGAGAAAACGATAAAACAAGTATTGCAGCAGATTTGTATTTCGAGTATTAAAGAATGGACCGGGGTCCACAGTTCACTAGAGGTGTCTCTCCCATAAGATAAAAGCATGTTGGGTGAACAAATTACGGTCGGGCAATTGACAAATAGAGAGGGCATAACAATGCACATACATGGCATGATAAGTATAGTGAGATTTAATTGGGCATTACGACAAAGTACATAGACCGCCATCCAAGCCGCATCTATGCCTAAAAAGTCCACCTTCAGGGTTATCATCCGAACCCCTTCCAGGTATTAAGTTGCAAAGCAACGGACAATTGCATTAAGTATGGTGCGTAATGTAATCAACAACTACATCCTCGGACATAGCGCCAATGTTTTATCCCTAGTGGCAACAGCACAACACAACCTTAGAACTTTCTGTCACTGTCCCAGGTGTCAATGCAGGCATGAACCCACTATCGAGTATAAATACTCCCTCTTGGAGTTAAAAGCAAAAACTTGGCCAGAGCCTCTACTAGTAACGGAGAGCATGCAAGATCATAAACAACACATATGTAATAACTTGATAATTAACATAACATGGTATTCTCTATCCATCGGATCCCGACAAACACAACATAGAGTATTACGGATAGATGATCTTGATCATGTTAGGCAGCTCACAAGATCCGACAATGAAGCACAATGAGGAGAAGACAACCATCTAGCTACTCGCTATGGACCCATAGTCCGGGGGTGAACTACTCACTCATCACTCCGGAGGCGACCATGGCGGTGTAGAGTCCTCCGGGAGATGAATCCCTCTCCGGCAGGGTGCCGGAGGAGATCTCCAGAATCCCCCGAGATGGGATCGGCGGCGGCAGCGTCTCAGTAAGGTTTTCCATATCGTGGTTTTTCGCATCAGGGGTTTCGCGACGGAGGCTTTAAGTAGGCGGAAGGGCAGAGTCGGGGGGCTGACGAGGGGCCCACACCACAAGGCGGCGCGGGCCCCCCCTTGGCCGCGCCGCCTTGTGGTTTGGCCACCTCGTGGCCCCACTTCGTATGCTCTTCGGTCTTCTGGAAGGTTCGTGGCGAAATAGGCCCCTGGGTCTTCGTTTCGTCCAATTCCGAGAATATTTTGTTACTAGGATTTCCGAAACCAAAAACAGCAGAAAACAGGAATCGGCACTTCGGCATCTTGTTAATAGGTTAGTTCCAGAAAATGCACGAATATGACATAAAGTGTGCATAAAACATGTAGGTATCATCAATAATATGGCATAGAACATAAGAAATTATCGATACGTCGGAGACGTATCAAGCATCCCCAAGCTTAGTTCTGCTCGTCCCGAGCAGGTAAAACGATAACAAAGATAATTTCTGAAGTGATATGCCATCATAACCTTGATCATACTATTTGTAAACATATGTAGTGAATGCAGCGATCAAAACAATGGTAATGACATGAGTAAACAACTGAATCATAAAGCAAAGACTTTTCATGAATAGTACTTCAAGACAAGCATCAATAAGTCTTGCATAAGAGTTAACTCATAAAGCAATAAATCAAAGTAAAGGTATTGAAGCAACACAAAGGAAGATTAAGTTTCAGCGGTTGCTTTCAACTTGTAACATGTATATCTCATGGATAATTGTCAACATAGAGTAATATAACAAGTGCAATATGCAAGTATGTAGGAATCAATGCATAGTTCACACAAGTGTTTGCTTCTTGAGGTGGAGAGAGATAGGTGAACTCGACTCAACATAAAAGTAAAGAGAATGGTCCTTCAAAGAGGAAAGCATCGATTGCTATATTTGTGCTAGAGCTTTTATTTTGAAAACATGAAACAATTTTGTCAACGGTAGTAATAAGGCATATGAGTTATGTAAATTATATCTTACAAGTTGCAAGTCTCATGCATAGTATACTAATAGTGCCCGCACCTTGTCCTAATTAGCTTGGACTACCGGATCTTTGAAATGCACATGTTTTAACCAAGTGTCACAATGGGGTACCTCCATGCCGCTCTGTACAAAGGTCTAAGGAGAAAGCTCGCATTTTGGATTTCTCGCTTTTGATTATTCTCAACTTAGACATCCATACCGGGACAACATGGACAACGAGATAATGGACTCCTCTTTAGTGCATAAGCATGTGGCAACAATTATTATTCTCATATGAGATTGAGGATATGTGTCCAAGACTCGAAACTTCCACCATGAATCATGGCTTTAGTTAGCGGCCCAAAGTTCTTCTCTAACAATATGCATGCTCCAACCATAAAGGTGGTAGATCTCTCTTACTTCGGACAAGACGGACATGCATAGCAACTCACATGATATTCAACAAAGAATAGTTGATGGCGTCCCCGAAGCATGGTTATCGCACAACAAGCAACTTAATAAGAGATAAAGTGCATAAGTACATATTCAATACCACAATAGTTTTTAAGCTATTTGTCCCATGAGCTATATATTGCAAAGGTGAATGATGGAATTTTAAAGGTAGCACTCAAGCAATTTACTTTGGAATGGCGGAGAAATACCATGTAGTAGGTAGGTATGGTGGACACAAATGGCATAGTGGTTGGCTCAAGTATTTTGGATGCATGAGAAGTATTCCCTCTCGATACAAGGTTTAGGCTAGCAAGGTTATTTGAAACAAACACAAGGATGAACGGTACAGCAAAACTCACATAAAAGACATATTGTAAACATCATAAGACTCCATACCGTCTTCCTTGTTGTTCAAAACTCAATACTAGATATTATCTAGACTCTAGAGAAACCAAATATGCAAACCAAATTAGCAAGCTCTAAGTGTTTCTTCATTAATGGGTGCAAAGTATATGATGCAAGAGTTTAAACATGAGCACAACAATTGCCGAGTATCAAATTATCCAAGACATTTTAGAGTTACTACATGTAGCATTTTCCAATTCCAACCATATAACAATTTAACGAAGAAGAAACTTCGCACGCAATCCAAGCCAAGATGCAATCTAGAAGACGGTAGCAACGAGGGGATGATCGAGACTCACCCTTGAAGATTTTCAAAGCCTACAAGATGAGGCTCTTGTTGCTGCGGTAGATGTTCACTTGCCGCTTGCAAAAGCGCGTAGAAGATCTTTATCACGGCGCCACGAACGGGCAGCACCTCCGTACTCGGTCACACGTTCGGTGTTGATGAAGACGACGTCCTTCTCCCCGTTCCAGCGGGCAGCGGAAGTAGTAGCTCCTCCTTGAATCCGGCAGCACGACGGCGTGGTGGTGGTGGCGATGGAGAACTCCGGCGGAGCTTCACTAAGCGTTGCGGGAGAGGTGGAGGAGGTGGGGCGGCTAGGGTTTGGGAGAGGGGGGAGCCGGCCACTATGGGGTGCGGCCACCTTGTGGTGTTGGGGTGGCCGGCTGATACGTCTCCGACGTATCGATAATTTCTTATGTTCTATGCCATATTATTGATGATACCTACATGTTTTATGCACACTTTATGTCATATTCGTGCATTTTCTCGAACTAACCTATTAACAAGATGCCGAAGTGCCGGTTGTCTGTTTTCTCGCTGTTTTTGGTTTCGAAATCCTAGTAACAAAATATTCTCGGAATTGGACGAAACGAAGACCCGGGGCCTATTTCGCCACGAACCTTCCGAAGACCGAAGAGCATACGAAGTGGGGCCACGAGGTGGCCAAACCACAAGGCGGCGCGGCCAAGGGGGCCCGCGCCGCCCGTGGTGTGGGCCCCTCGTCGACCCCCGACTGCGCCCTTCCGCCTACTTAAAGCCTCCGTCGCGAAACCCACGATGCGAAAAACCACGATACGGAAAACCTTGCGAGACGCCGCCGCCGCCGATCCCATCTCGGGGGATTCCGGAGATCTCCTCCGGCACCCTGCCGGAGAGGGGATTCATCTCCCGGAGGACTCTACACCGCCATGGTCGCCTCCGGAGTGATGAGTGAGTAGTTCACCCCTGGACTATGGGTCCATAGCAGTAGCTAGATGGTTGTCTTCTCCTCATTGTGCTTCATTGTCGGATCTTGTGAGCTGCCTAACATGATCAAGATCATCTATCCGTAATACTCTATGTTGTGTTTGTCGGGATCCGATGGATAGAGAATACCATGTTATGTTAATTATCAAGTTATTACATATGTGTTGTTTATGATCTTGCATGCTCTCCGTTACTAGTAGAGGCTGCGGCCAAGTTTTTGCTTTTAACTCCAAGAGGGAGTATTTATGCTCGATAGTGGGTTCATGCCCGCATTGACACCTGGGACAATGACGAAAGTTCTAAGGTTGTGTTGTGCTTGTTGCCACTAGGGATAAAACATTGGCGCTATGTCCGAGGATGTAGTTGTTGATTACATTACGCACCATACTTAATGCAATTGTCCGTTGCTTTGCAACTTAATACCGGAAGGGGTTCGGATGATAACCTGAAGGTGGACTTTTTAGGCATAGATGCGGTTGGATGGCGGTCTATGTACTTTGTCGTAATGCCCAATTAAATCTCACTATACTTATCATGCCATGTATGTGCATTGTTATGCCCTCTCTATTTGTCAATTGCCCGACTGTAATTTGTTCACCCAACATGCTTTTATCTTATGGGAGAGACACCTCTAGTGAGCTGTGGACCCCGGTCCATTCTTTAATGCTGAAATACAAATCTGCTGCAATACTTGTTTTACTGTTTTCTCTGCAAACAATCATCTTCCACACAATTCGGTTAATCCTTTGTTACAGCAAGCCGGTGAGATTGACAACCTCACTGTTTCGTTGGGGCAAAGTACTTTGGTTGTGTTGTGCAGGTTCCACGTTGGCGCCGGAATCTCCGGTGTTGCGCCGCACTACATCCCGCCGCCATCAACCTTCAACGTGCTTCTTGGCTCCTCCTGGTTCGATAAACCTTGGTTTCTTTCTGAGGGAAAACTTGCTGCTGTGCGCATCATACCTTCCTCTTGGGGTTGCCCAACGAACGTGTGAGATACACGCCATCAAGCATATTTTCTGGCGCCGTTGCCGGGGAGATCAAGACACGCTGCAAGGGGAGTCTCCACTTCCCAACCTCTTTACTTTGTTTCTGTCTTGCTTTATTTTATTTACTACTTTGTTTGTTGCATTATATCAAAACACAAAAAAATTAGTTGCTAGTTTTACTTTATTTACTATCTTGTTTGCTATATCAAAAACACACAAAAAATTAGTTACTTGCATTTACTTTACTTATGTCATCATGTTTCCTTTTAATTTTACCACAAAAAACATACCGGTAGGACGCGGGTCTATAATTGGGAGAAACAATATAGAAGAATTTTTCAGTCATGTTAGTACCGTTGAAGATTTTGAAGATAGACACTTGGTAGAACTTGCTCCTACTTATGAAATTGCTGCTTGCTTGCTTTAGTTCGCATGTTGGAAACTAAATTTGTTAATCTCAATCCTATAATCCAACACATGTTTCTTACACTTGGTGATATGGAAGAGGGGGAAAAGAAAGATTTTGTTTTAGAAACCCTTCTTAGAGAATTTGGTGGTCTAGCAAGAGAGGCTAGAAAGGTCTTCGCTAAATTTAATATGCTTGGTTCTCATACTAATTTTGTTGGTCTCCTTGAAAAAATGGATATGGATAGGATAAGGTACACTAATAATGCTAATGATGGTGGGGAGATCAAAGCACCAATACCATGTAAACTCCTAGCTATGAATGATGCACTAGAAAATAACTATGCTTGGCTTGTTCCTGAAAATTTGTTTGATGAGAGTAGCAAGCCCAAGACTAATGAAAAGGGAGACGCTGAAACTTATGTATCTAATATACTATGCATTGTTGAGAAAACTCCAAACCCCGCTGTAGGTGCACCATCCTTCGATGTCACTTGAGATACACTTTCTGCGCCTAGCTGAAAGGCGTTAAAGAAAAGCGCTTATGGGAGACAACCCATGTTTTTACTCCAGTATTTTTGTTTTATATTTGTGTCTTGGAAGTTTTTTACTACTGTAGCAACCTCTCCTTATCTTAGTTTTGAGTTTTGTTGTGCCAAGTAAAGTCTTTGATAGTAAAGTAAGTACTAGATTTGGATTACTGCGCAGTTCCAGATTTCTTTGCTGTCACGAATCTGGGTCTACCTCCCTGTAGGAAGCTCAGAAAATTAAGCCAATTTACGTGCATGATCCTCAGATATGTACGCAACTTTCATTCAATTTGGGCATTTTCATTTGAGCAAGTCTGGTGGCCTAATAAAATCCATCTTTACGGACTGTTCTGTTTTGACAGATTCTGCCTTTTATTTCGCATTGCCTCTTTTGCTATGTTGGATGAATTTCTTTGATCCATTAATGTCCAGTAGCTTTATGCAATGTCCAGAAGTGTTAAGAATGATTGTGTCACCTCTGAACATGTTAATTTTTATTATGCACTAACCCTCTAATGAGTTGTTTCGAGTTTGGTGTGGAGGAAGTTTTCAAGGATCAAGAGAGGAGTATGATGCAATATGATCAAGGAGAGTGAAAGCTCTAAGCTTGGGGATGCCCCGGTGGTTCACCCCTGCATATTCTAAGAAGACTCAAGCGTCTAAGCTTGGGGATGCCCAAGGCATCCCCTTCTTCATCGACAACATTATCAGGTTCCTCCCCTGAAACTATATTTTTATTCCGTCACATCTTATGTACTTTGCTTGGAGCGTCAGTTTGTTTTTGTTTTTGTTTTGTTTGAAGAGAATGGATCCTAGCATTCACTTTATGGGAGAGAGACACGCTCCGCTGTAGCATATGGACAAATATGTCCTTAGGCTCTACTCATAGTATTCATGGTTTGCGGTAGGAAATTTTTTGTTTTCCATGCAACGTACCGCTACAGTGGTATCAGAGCCGTGTCTATGCATAGATGGTTGCATGAGTAGAACACAATTGTTTTGTGGGCGTTGATGCTTATGTTGTCTTTAGTTTGAGTACTTTGCATCTTTGTGGCATAGTGGGATGAAGCGGCTCGGGCTAACTTTACATGACCGCGTTCATGAGACTTGCTCCTCGTTCGACATGCAACTTGTATTGCATAAGAGGCTTTGCGGGTGTCTGTCTCTCCTACTATAGTGAAGATTCAATTTACTCTTCTATTGACAACACTAGTATCACCGTTGCGGTTCATGTTCGTAGGTAGATTAGATCTTACTCGAAAACCCTAAACCACGTAAAATATGCAAACCAAATTAGAGACGTCTATCTTGTTTTTGCAGGGTTTGGTGATGTGATATGGCCATGATGTGATGATGAATATGTATGAGATGATCATTATTGTATTGTGGCAACCGGCAGGAGCCTTATGGTTGTCTTTAAATTTCATGTTGAATAGTATTTCAAAGTAGTTGTAATATTTGCTACATGAGGTGAACAACCATGAAAACGGCGCCATGGACCTTGACGCTACGCAGACAATGATGGAGATCATGCCCGTTGATGATGGAGATCATGTCCGTGCTTTGGAGATGAAGATCAAAGGCGCAAAGACAAAAGGGCCATATCATATCACATATGAACTGCATGTGATGTTAATCCTTTATGCATCTTATTTTGCTTAGAACGCGACGGTAGCATTATAAGATGATCCCTCACATTAATATCAAGATAATAAAGTGTTCTCCCCTCGTATGCACCGTTGATATAGTTCGTCGTTTCGAAGCATCTCGTGATGATCGGATGTGATAGACTCAACGTTCACGTACAACGGGTGTAAGCCATGTTGCACACACGGAATACTTGGGTTTGCTTGACGAGCCTAGCATGTACAGACATGGCCTCGGGACAACGGAAGCCGAAAGGTTGAACACGAGTCATATGGATGATATGATCAACATGTTGATGTTCACCATTGAAGCTACATCATCTCACGTGATGATCGGTTTTGGTGTAGTGGATTTGGATCGTGTACCACTTAACAACTATGAGGGATGTTGTATTAAGTGGGAGTTCATTAGTAATTAGATTAAAACATGAACTAATTATCATGAACATAGTCTGAGTAGTATTTTGAATTAATTTTGTAGTATTGGCATCCGTTTTTCTATCATGCGCTAGTCTTGTAATTGAGATTGAAATACTGTTAAAATCTGACAAGAAACTTTACGGATTGGTACCGTATTGTTAAAGAATCAAGAAATGATTAAGTCCTATTGCAAACTTTTAGTAAACCTCACATTGTTGATTCAAAGAAGTATGATTTCAATTAGTACCTAAAGTTATCTTGTCTCCGTGAAACTTGAAGTTCAAATCTGTTTGAAAAGTAAGGAGCTGAAAATTTAGTTTTCGAAATAATCAAGGAATGAGATATATGTGATATCTAAAACCTTATTGCAAGATGATAGAATATAATTTGGTGAGACTACATAAACTCATAAGTTTTATGGGAATGTACGAAGGTTGAAGACGCAAGGCGTCCCAATCCTCCAACTATTGGGGCACTAACGATATTCACACATCCATGAAGTGATCGTCCTTAGTATGCACCGTTGCTAAAGACTCGTCGTTTCGAATACTAAGGTATAGATTCTACGTGTGCATACAACGGGTGCAAGCCAGATTTGCACATGCGAATACTGAGGTTAAACTTTACGAGCCTAGCATGTACAGACATGGTCTCGGAAAAGTCATCATGATATGATGGATAAAATTATGAGTGAAATTGTTCATCATATTACAAAGTTACTAATAGTGAAATCCGGAACACTTATCATATGATGATCAACTTCAAAGTAAGAACCTCAAGGTTATTGGTATTTGACCAACAAACCTAGAAGTTATTGATGTTGAAGTGTTTTTCTGAATAATGAGGAAAGCTAAAAGAGAAACTACAAAAGATTATTGGCAGAAAGAAAGAAAAGACTAGAAAGTCTAGCTCGGGTGTATATAAATGATATACATGTTATGGTTGTATTCCTAGTTAGGTCACACAATGAAATTCTTGGGTATTAGTACCATATTGGTTGGTATGAAGTGTCATACAAAACAACGCAATACAAGAATACAATGGCCTAAGTGATTGATAAGGAATATGGTAATAATGCACGTACGGAACATAATAAAGTGTTGTTATGTTTATCGTTGGCATTCTACCTAGCCCTTAGAATTTATAATAAAGAACTTAATAATTGTTATTTTGCTCTGGTCAAATGAAAACAATGAGTTGTTCAAATTATGACATTACTCCATGTACGATGGATAAGTTATTATAAATCTTAATGGTGAAACACACACACATAATACTGACGCTAAAAGGCAAATGATTTGAATTCCACTTATTTGTGGAACCGCCATTTAGGTCATGTTAGAAAGGAACGCATGAAGGAACTCCATGCAAATGGATTTTTGGAGTCATTTGATTTTTGAATCGTTTGGCGCTTGCAAATCTTTTCTAAAGAGAATGACTAAAATACCGTTCATAGGCCAAGAGTTGAATGGGCAACTAACTTAGTGGAAACATACATGCTGATGTATGTGGTTCACTGGGCATAGTTGTGTGCGGGAGATAACATTTCAAGTGGGATGGGACTTTCCGGTAATCCCGTGTCCCATCCCATCCCACTAATCCCGTTTGACCCTCTAAGTAATTTCATGAATCCCGTACGGGCTGAGTGGGATGAGCCCAATTAGCCCAGGGACAGCCCACGCGTCCCTCACTCTGTCTCGAGTGAATTACTGAACCCACGCGAACCTTCGTCGCCGCCACAGTATCGCCGGCGTCCCGACGTTCTGGCCACCCCCGCGCCCATCCAAGCCCACCAGGACATCCGCCTCGCTCTCCTCTTCATCCTGGCGGAAGGAATCGAGCCCAGGCGCCTCGTATCGACATCGCGATCGCCGTTCCCCCGCCACGGCCACCGCGCTCCGGCGAAGCCCGCGACCGCTTCGTGCCTTCCCCGGCCTTTCCGACCATCCCAGCGTGCTCCTGGTAACCTTCTGCATCTCCCCGACCTCATCCCTCTCCTCCTTTCCTCTTTGGAACGTCCTCCCGACGGTGACCCCGCCGTTTTCCCCGCAGATGCCGTCGTCCACGCCGTCTCCGACGACCTCCCGGTGGCGGCGCTTCCACCTGCGACTTCCCGCACCGCCGGTGCCTCCGTTTCCTCCGCGCCAGGCTCCATCCGCCGCGCACGCACGCGCGTCCCGGCCTCGCAGCTGCGTCTCCAGCACTGAAGGATTTCTTCAGTTTCGTCAGTGTTATGTGCGTGCAAGGTTGCCACGTGAGCATCCGACGTGGCAAGGGTCCCACCCGTCAGTCTCTCCTGACATGTTCAAGTCCCGTGGCCTGCTCAACTCACGTGGTCTAATAGGGGCAAGTGGGATATCCCGAAGAAACCCAACTCGTTTTTGAGTTGCTGGGATTAGAGGGAGATGGGACAACGGGATAATAGGGACGTGGGAGAATGGGAGGCGGACGTCCCATGTCCATCCCACCTGAAACTTTAGCGGGAGATTCTCTACTTCATGAAAACTTCCAACAATGAATTGAGTATATATATGTGGATATATTCGATAAGGAAGAAGTTTGAAACATTTGAATGGATTCAAATAAATTTCAGCATGAAGTGGAAATCATCGTAATAGAAAAGTCAAATATCTATGATTGGATCATTGGGAAAATATTTGAATTACGAGTTTTTAGCGAACATCTAAGAGAGTTATGAAATTGTTCTACAACTCACTTTTCTTGGAGTATCATAATGATGATATTTTTAGTATCCGAGAGATGTATCCAAACCTTGTTGGATTAAGGATGAGATAAAATATTATGACACCATTATATTTTTGTGGATTATGCTTTAGTGACTACCGCTTTTACCCTGAATAGAGCATCATCATGATCCGTTGAAATGACACCATACGAGTTATGGCATGGGTATGAACTCTGATAGTCCTTTCTTAAATTTTGGTATGCCTGGCATAAGTGAATAAGTTTACAACCAAAATCGGATGAATGTCTTTGTTGGTTATCCCAGAGATTTGATTGGGAATTCTTCCCACAAGACAAAGACAAAAGTGTTTGTCAATGTTTCTTATTTCCGAGAAATTGTTTCTAGCGAAGTATTTGAGTGGGAGGACAATAGAACTTGATAAGGTTTATGAACCTGAGCATAATGATCAGAGTAGCGCAGCATCGTAATTGGTTCCGGAAGCGGCCACGTCGATCATAGCTCCCATGACTACAAAATGTTTTAGCCATGGAGATCAAAGTACCTATTGAACTTTGTATGTATGATTTACTTTGTGATCAAATAAATGATTTGTGGACAAAGGATTGTTTTTTGAACAATGATAAATCAACTACATACAAAGAAGCTATGATGGGCCCTAACTCCGTTAAAATGGCTATACGCCATGAAATCCAAAATAGATGAATACTTTTTGAAAGTAAATGGATCTATAAAATTGATGGACTTGGATGGAATATCCTTGAAGAAGTTTGACTTGTCGAAAAGTTGTTTACGACAAAGTTCAAAGAGTTGACTACGATAAGATTAGATCTTCCATAGCAATGCTTATAGTCTATGTGGATTATTCTAGTAATCACTACATATTTCTTTTATGAGATATGCTAGTAGGATGGCAAAATACACTACTTAACAGAAGTGTGTATTAAAGGTATATACAAGATACAACCAATAGTTTTGCTAGTCCGTAGAATACTAGATAGGTATACGAACTTCAATTGGATGAAGTGAGTATCGCGGAGTTGGAATCTTCACCAGATGAAAATAGTCAAAGAGTTTTTGATTTCATCGGAGACGATGAAGAGGCTTGCATTTGCAAGAAATTAAGTGGGAGCGCTGAGACATATTTATAATACTTATGTAGATGACATATAGTTGGTTATAAATAATGTAATTATATACTTGATTAAAAGGTTTCATTGAGAATTAACTTTAATGAAAGAATATGGACTAAAACATATTTAGTGTCAAGATCTATGAAGATAGATTGAAACACATAATAAGTTTAAGTCAAAGTACATAGAATGGATACTGAAGTAGTTCAACATAGAAATATTAAGAAGGTGTTCTTTTCATGCGAAGGTTTAACAAGACTTGAGTGTAATTGACACTCGATGAGTAAAAACACATGAGTGATTTTAGATCACGAATAATATGTACAAAATCAGATGTCCTATGCTCTAAAAGGTTAGGAGCATATACCAGAATGATTCATGTGATGATCATTGGACAAACAGTAAGAATATCCTTGTGTGCTTTAGAAGAACCAAGGATATATATATATATAGTTTTATATGGGGTAATGCCAAACAAATCGATGTAAGGTGTTACACCGATATTAGTTTGGTCGCATATAAAAATAAAATTTCAATCTCAGTTAGGCTAAGTGTTGTTTAAAAGGTAGCACAATGAGCTAGAAGTTGTCTATGCTAGATTTAGAAGAATTCTAAATATTGTGACGGATTCTACAAATGAAGGCGAGTATGTCATTGTTTTGACAATGACTGAGGATGTTAAATCAAGAGGTTCTTTGAGAACTTGGTGTAGTTCCGATAGTGTCAGAACTTTGAAGCTATATTGTGTATGACAATATTAGTGACATATTTCAGACCGCGGAATTAAGGTTCCACCAGAGGACTGAACATATAAGAATAATGCCGACTCATTTTGAAAATGAGTGATGCGTTGAGACGCAAATGAATTGCAAAATACATACGTTTTTGAGCGTGTCAGATCCGTTGACTAAAACCTCTCCCGTGAGCAATACATGATAAAGCACCGGAAGGCCAAGGTGTTATATCTTTACAAATGTAAACTAGATTATTGACTCTAGTGCAAGTGAGAGACTGTTGGAGATATGCCCAAGAGGCAATAATAAAAAGGTTATTATAATACATCTTTGTGTTTATGATAATGTTTACATACCATGCTATAATTGTATTAACTGGAACATTGATACATGTGTGTTATGTGAACAACAAAGAGTCCCTAGTATGCCTCTTAACTAGCTTGTTGATTAATGGATGATTAGTTTCATAATCATGAACATTGGATGTTATTAATAACAAGGTTATATCATTGTATGAATGATGTAATGGACACACCCAATTAAGCGTAGCATAAGATCACGTCATTAAGTTATTTGCTATAAGCTTTCGATACATAGTTACCTAGTCCTTATGACCATGAGATCATATAAATCACTTATACCGGAAAGGTACTTTGATTACATCAAACGCCGCTGCGTAAATGGGTGGTTATAAAGGTGGGATTAAGTATCCGGAAAGTATGAGTTGAGGCATATGGATCAACGGTGGGATTTGTCCATCCCGATGACGGATAGATATACTCTGGGCCCTCTCGGTGGAATGTCGTCTAATGTCTTGCAAGCATATGAATAAGTTCATAAGAGACCACATACCACGGTACGAGTAAAGAGTACTTGTCGGGAGACGAGGTTGAACAAGGTATAGAGTGATACCGATGATCAAACCTCGGACAAGTAAAATATCGCGTGACAAAGGGAATTGGTATCGTATGTGAATAGTTCATTCGATCACTGAAGTCTTCGTTGAATATGTGGGAGCCATTATGGATCTCCAGATCCCGCTATTGGTTATTGGTCGGAGAGAGTACTCAACCATGTCCGCATAGTTCACGAACCGTAGGGTGACACACTTAAGGTTTGATGTTGAAATGGTAGAACTTGAATATGGAATGGAGTTCGAAGATTTGTTCGAAGTCTCGGATGAGATCCCGGACATCACGAGGAGTTCCGGAATGGTCCGGAGAATAAGATTCATATATAGGAAATCATTTTATAAGATTTAAAATGATCCGGAAGGTTCTACGGAAGGTTCTAGAAGGTTCTAGAAAAGTCCGGAAGAAATCACTAAGGAAGGAGGAGTCCCGGAGGGACTCCACCTCCCTATGGCCGGCCAACCCTAGAGGGGGGAGTCCACCTTGGGCTCCACCAAGGTGGCCGGCCAACCCCCCTCATGGAAGGGGGAATCCCACCCCAAGTGGGATTCCCACCTTGGGTAGGTTTCCCTACACATGGAAGGTTTTGGGTTGGGGTCTTATTCGAAGACTTGTAGTCCAACACTTGGGGCTTCCACCTATATAATGAGGGCCAAGGGGAGGGGGCCGGCCACCCCAACACCACAAGGTGGCCGCACCCCATAGTGGCCGGCACCCCCCTCTCCCAAACCCTAGCCGCCCCACCTCCTCCACCTCTCCCGCAACGCTTAGTGAAGCTCCGCCGGAGTTCTCCATCGCCACCGCCACCACGCCGTCGTGCTGCCGGATTCAAGGAGGAGCTACTACTTCCGCTGCCCACTGGAACGGGGAGAAGGACGTCATCTTCATCAACACCGAACGTGTGACCGAGTACGGAGGTGCTGCCCGTTCGTGGCGCCGTGATCAAGATCTTCTACGCGCTTTTGCAAGCGGCAAGTGAACGTCTACCGCAGCAACAAGAGCCTCATCTTGTAGGCTTTGGAAATCTTCAAGGGTGAGTCTCGATCATCCCCTCGTTGCTACCGTCTTCTAGATTGCATCTTGGCTTGGATTGCGTGTTCGCGGTAGGAAATTTTTTGTTTTCTATGCAACGTACCCCTACACATACTGGCACCTCGAAGCAGATAAGGGCACAACATCAAGGGCTGCTGATGGTGCTTGCTTTTGAGGATGCTGCCTAGTTCCTGTGGACTGGTGATGGTGCTTGCTATGCAAGATCTGGTAGCTTTGCTTTTGGTTAATGTTGTTTCAACTAGTGCTGTAAGGTGTCTTGAACAATGTTTGGTTTGGTGTTGAACATCTGCTTTTGGTTAATGTTGTCAGACCATCTATTATAGTGATGGTCTTAATTACTTAATGTGTGTGGAACTATGTTGTGTGATGAATTATTATGTAGGTGATGATGCTTAGTTCTGTCTATCATTTGGAATGATGGTGTTTGCATGTATGTGCACATTGCATAGTGTTGGTTGCCTTCATCTCCAAAGTAGGTCATAATTACAGGAAACATCCAACTTCTTCATGTCTTTATCTTTCTCATTGCCTATGTTACGACGGTGGAGATCATAATTTACATGATGTTTGTATGAAAAGAACTTTGATAGTTATAAATTTATCAATTTATTGTGTCCACATTAGCCGAGACAAGCATTGCACGTGAAAGCTTAGTACCAAGAGATCTTGGTTGAGATGAGATGGTTTGGTTAAATGTACCATGTTCTTCTGTTGTTTGGGTTTGAATTTGGAAATTTTGTAATTAAATGTACTTTAGTTAGTCGAAAGTAGAAGCATCACATTGATTATTTAGGTAGCTATTATAGGAAACTAGTCGGCATGGGCTTGATGGCATGTTCTTGAGTGGGCCTGAAAGTGGCCGTACACACGAAACCTTGTATGTTTATACTAATTATTTGTACAATTTTGTTTTTATCATAATTATTGAAAGAACAAGAATTGATATAATTGTTTGTAATAGAAGACAACATTACATGGCATGGGGTTTGATATTTTGTGGTTGCTAACATGGTAGGGATGTTTCATCACGGGGGATTTCGGTGGAAGAGAGGGGGAAATGACCAAAAAATGACCAAAACCACCATGGATTGGGCCAAGATTTGGCACAATTGAGCACCTTGTGAAGTGACACATTGCTTTCCACTAGTTTAGCATTTTAGTAGTTGGTGCCACGGTGGCCCCGTGGATGGGGTGTGTCGAGACAGGGGTTTTCGGACGAAAAGAGGGGGAATGGCCAAAAACTGACCAAACCACCATGGATTGTGCCAAGATTTGGCAGACTTGTGCACCTTTTGATGTGAAACCTTGGTTCCTATTGATTTACTAATTTATGAGTTGGTGCCATGGTGGCCCCATGGTAGGGGTGTGTCGACAGAGGGGTTTTCGAACGAAAAGAGGGGGGAATGGCAAGAAACTGACCAAAACTACCATGGATTGGGGCAAGATTTGGCACACTTGATAACCTTGTGAAGTTACACCTTGCTTGGCACTAGTTTAACATTTTAGTAGTTGGTGGCATGGTGGCCCCATGGCAGACATGTGTCGAAAGAGGGGTTTTCGGACGAAAAGAGGGGGGAATGGCCAAAAACTGAGCAAACCACCATGGATTGGAGCATGATTGGCACCCTTGTGCACATTGTGATATCACACCTTGGTTTCTATGATTTTTCCTATTTTGGAGTTGGTGGCATGGTGGCCCCATGGTAGACATGTGTCGAAAGAGGGGTTTTCGGTCGAAAAGAGGGGGGAATGGCAAAAAACTGAGCAAACCACCATGGATTGGGGCATGATTTGGCAACCTTGTGCGCATTGACATATCACACCTTGGTTTCTATGGATTTTCCCATTTTGGAGTTGGTGGCATGGTGGCCCCATGGTATAGATGTGTCGAAAGAGGGGTTTTCGGTCGAAAATAGGGGGGATGGCCTAAAACTGAGCAAACCACCATGGATGGGGGCATGATTTGGCACCCTTCTGCACATTGTGATATAACACCTTGGTTTCTATGGATTTTCCCATTTTGGAGTTGGTGGCATGGTGGCCCCATGGTATAGATGTGTCGAAAGAGGGGTTTTCGGTCGAAAATAATGGGAATGGCCAAAAACTAAGCAAACCACCATGGATTGGGGCATGATTTGGCACCCTTGTGAAAATTGTGATATCACACCTTGGTTGCTATGGATTTTCCCATTTTGGAGTTGGTGGCATGTGATACGTCTCCGACGTATCGATAATTTCTTATGTTCTATGCCATATTATTGATGATACCTACATGTTTTATGCACACTTTATGTCATATTCGTGCATTTTCTGGAACTAACCTATTAACAAGATGCCAAAGTGCCGGTTGTCTGTTTTACGCTGTTTTTGGTTTCGAAATCCTAGTAACGAAATATTCTCGGAATTGGACGAAATCAAAGCCCGGGGGCCTATTTTTCCACGAAGCTTCCGAAGTCCGAAGGAGAGACGAAGAGGGGCCACGAGGGGCCACACCCTAGGGCGGCGCGGCCCCCCTTGGCCGCGCGGCCTCGTGGTGTGGGGCCCTCGTGCCGCCTCTTGACCTACCCTTCCGCCTACTTAAAGCCTCCGTGACGAAACCCCGCGATCCGAGAGCCACGATACGGAAAACCTTGCTGAGACGCCGTCGCCGCCGATCCCATCTCGGGGGATTCGAGGAGATCGCCTCCGGCACCCTGCCGGAGAGGGGAATCATCTCCCGGAGGACTCTACACCGCCATGGTCGCCTCCGGAGTGATGAGTGAGTAGTCTACCCCTGGACTATGGGTCCATAGCGGTAGCTAGATGGTTGTCTTCTCCTCATTGTGCTATCATTGTCGGATCTTGTGAGCTGCCTAACATGATCAAGATCATCTATATGTAATTCTATATGTTGTGTTTGTCGGGATCCGATGGATAGAGAATACTATGTCATGTTAATTATCAAGTTATTATACATGTGTTGTTTATGATCTTGCATGCTCTCCGTTTCTAGTAGAGGCTGCGGCCAAGTTTTTTACTTTTAACTCCAAGAGGGAGTACTTATGCTCGATAGTGGGTTCATGCCGCATTGACACCAGGACGATGACGAGAAAGTTCTAAGGTTGTGTTGTCTTTGTTGCCACTAGGGATAAAACATTGGCGCTATGTCCGAGGATGTAGTTGTTGATTACATTACGCACCATACTTAATGCAATTGTACTGTTGTTTAGCAACTTAATGCTTGGAGGGGTTCGGATGATAACTCTGAAGGTGGACTTTTTAGGCATAGATGCGGTTGGATGGCGGTCTATGTACTTTGTCGTAATGCCCAATTAAATCTCACTATACTTATCATGTCATGTATGTGCATTGTTATGCCCTCTCTATTTGTCAATTGCCTGACTGTAATTTGTTCACCCAACATGCTTTTATCTTATGGGAGAGACACCTCTAGTGAGCTGTGGACCCCGGTCCATTCTTTTAATACTGAAATACAAATCTGTCTGCAATACTTGTTTTTACTATTTTCTCTGCAAACAATCATCTTCCACACAATACGGTTAATCCTTTGTTACGGCAAGCCGGTGAGATTGACAACCTCACTGTTTCGTTGGGGCAAAGTACTTTGGTTGTGTTGTGCAGGTTCCACGTTGGCGCCGGAATCTGTGGTGTTGCGCCGCACTACATCCCGCCGCCATCAACCTTCAACGTGCTTCTTGGCTCCTCCTGGTTCGATAAACCTTGGTTTCTTTCGAGGGAAAACTTGCTGCTTCGTGCGCATCATACCTTCCTCTTGGGGTTGCCCAACGAACGTGTGAAATACACGCCATCAAGCATATTTTACGGCGCCGTTGCCGGGAGATCAAGACACGCTGCAAGGGGAGTCTCCACTTCTCAATCTCTTTACTTTGTTTTTGTCTTGCTTTATTTTATTTACTACTTTGTTTGCTTGCACTTATATCAAAACACAAAAAAATTAGTTGCTAGCTTTACTTTATTTGCTATCTTGTTTGCTATATCAAAAACACAAAAAATTAGTTTACTTGCATTTACTTTACTTGATTCATCATGTTTCATTTTGATTTTACCGCAAAGAACATACCGGTAGGACAAGGGTCTATAATTGGGAGGAACAATATAGAAGAATTTTTCACCCATGTTAGTACCGTTGAAGATTTCGAAGATAGACACTTGGTAGACCTTGCTCCCACCTATGAAATTGCTGCCAGCTGCTTTAGTTCGCTCGTTGGAAACTAAATTTGTTAATCTCAATCCTATAATCCAACACATGTTTCTTACACTTGGTGATATGGAAGAGGGGGAGAAGAAAGATTTTGTTTTAGAAACCCTTCTTAGAGAATTTGGTGGTCTAGCAAGAGAAGCTAGAAAGGTCTTTGCTAAATTTAATATGCTTGGTTCTCATACTAATTTTGTTAGTATCCTTGAAAAGATGGACATGGATAGAATAAGATACACTAATAATATTAATGATGGTGGGGAGATCAAAGCACCAATACCATGTAAACTCCTAGCTATGAATGATGCACTAGAACATAACTATGCTTGGCTTGTTCTGAAAATTTGTTTGATGAGAGTAGCAAGCCCAAGACTAATGAAAAGGGAGACGCTGAAACTTATGTATCCAATATACTTTGCATGGTTGAGAAAACTCCAAACCCCGCTGTAGGTGCACCACCCTTCGATAATACTTGAGATACACTTTACGCGCCTAGGCTGAAAGGCGTTAAAGAAAAGCGCTTATGGGAGACAACCCATGTTTTTACCTACAGTACTTTGTTTTATATTTGTGTCTTGGAAGTTGTTTACTACTGTATCAACCTCTCCTTATCTTAGTTTTAAGTTTTGTTGTGCCAAGTAAAGTCTTTGATAGAAAAGTAAGTACTAGATTTGGATTACTGCGCAGAAACAGATTTCTTTGCTGTCACGAATCTGGGTCTAATTCTCTGTAGGTAACTCAGAAAATTATGCCAATTTA
>NC_061514.1:267668016-267688630 GCF_022539505.1 Lolium rigidum
AGAATACTATGTCATGTTAATTATCAAGTTATTATACATGTGTTGTTTATGATCTTGCATGCTCTCCGTTTCTAGTAGAGGCTCGGCCAAGTTTTTACTTTTAACTCCAAGAGGGAGTACTTATGCTCGATAGTGGGTTCATGCCCGCATTGACACCGGGACAAGTGACGTAAAGTTCTAAGGTTGTGTTGTGCTGTTGCCACTAGGGATAAAACATTGGCGCTATGTCCGAGGATGTAGTTGTTGATTACATTACGCACCATACTTAATGCAATTGTCCGTTGTTTAGCAACTTAATACTCGGAGGGGGTTCGGATGATAACCCGAAGGTGGACTTTTTAGGCATAGATGCAGCTTGGATGGCGGTCTATGTACTTTGTCGTAATGCCCAATTAAATCTCACTATACTTATCATGTCATGTATGTGCATTGTTATGCCCTCTCTATTTGTCAATTGCCCGACCGTAATTTGTTCACCCAACATGCTTTTATCTTATGGGAGAGACACCTCTAGTGAACTGTGGACCCCGGTCCATTCTTTTAATACCGAAATACAAATCTGCCGCAATACTTGTTTTTACTATTTTCTCCGCAAACAATCATCTTCCACACAATACGGTTAATCCTTTGTTACAGCAAGCCGGTGAGATTGACAACCTCACCGTTTCGTTGGGGCAAAGTACTTTGGTTGTGTTGTGCAGGTTCCACGTTGGCGCCGGAATCTCCGGTGTTGCGCCGCACTACATCCCGCCGCCATCAACCTTCAACGTGCTTCTTGGCTCCTCCCGGTTCGATAAACCTTGGTTTCTTTCCGAGGGAAAACTTGCTCGCCGTGCGCATCATACCTTCCTCTTGGGGTTGCCCAACGAACGTGTGAAATACACGCCATCAAGCATATTTTCCGGCGCCGTTGCCGGGGAGATCAAGACACGCTGCAAGGGGAGTCTCCACTTCTCAATCTCTTTACTTTGTTTTTGTCTTGCTTTATTTTATTTACTACTTTGTTTGCTGCACTTATATCAAAACACAAAAAAATTAGTTGCTAGCTTTACTTTATTTGCTATCTTGTTTGCTATATCAAAAACACAAAAAATTAGTTTACTTGCATTTACTTTACTTGATTCATCATGTTTCATTTTGATTTTACCGCAAAGAACATACCGGTAGGACAAGGGTCTATAATTGGGAGGAACAATATAGAAGAATTTTTCACCCATGTTAGTACCGTTGAAGATTTCGAAGATAGACACTTGGTAGACCTTGCTCCCACCTATGAAATTGCTGTCGCTGCTTTAGTTCGCCTGTTGGAAACTAAATTTGTTAATCTCAATCCTATAATCCAACACATGTTTCTTACACTTGGTGATATGGAAGAGGGGGAGAAGAAAGATTTTGTTTTAGAAACCCTTCTTAGAGAATTTGGTGGTCTAGCAAGAGAAGCTAGAAAGGTCTTTGCTAAATTTAATATGCTTGGTTCTCATACTAATTTTGTTAGTATCCTTGAAAAGATGGACATGGATAGAATAAGATACACTAATAATATTAATGATGGTGGGGAGATCAAAGCACCAATACCATGTAAACTCCTAGCTATGAATGATGCACTAGAACATAACTATGCTTGGCTTGTTCCCGAAAATTTGTTTGATGAGAGTAGCAAGCCCAAGACTAATGAAAAGGGAGACGCTGAAACTTATGTATCCAATATACTTTGCATGGTTGAGAAAACTCCAAACCCCGCCGTAGGTGCACCACCCTTCGATAATACTTGAGATACACTTTCTGCGCCTAGCTGAAAGGCGTTAAAGAAAAGCGCTTATGGGAGACAACCCATGTTTTTACCTACAGTACTTTGTTTTATATTTGTGTCTTGGAAGTTGTTTACTACTGTATCAACCTCTCCTTATCTTAGTTTTAAGTTTTGTTGTGCCAAGTAAAGTCTTTGATAGAAAAGTAAGTACTAGATTTGGATTACTGCGCAGAAACAGATTTCTTTGCTGTCACGAATCTGGGTCTAATTCTCTGTAGGTAACTCAGAAAATTATGCCAATTTACGTGAGTGATCCTCAGATATGTACGCAACTTTCATTCAATTGGAGCATTTTCGTTTGAGCAAGTCTGGTGGCCTAATAAAATCCATCTTTACGGACTGTTCTGTTTTGACAGATTCTGTCTTTTATTTCGCATTGCCTCTTTTGCTATGTTGGATGAATTTATTTGATCCACTAATGTCCAGTAGGTTTATGCAATGTCCAGAAGTGTTAAGAATGATTGTGTCACCTCTGAACATGTGAATTTTTATTATGCACTAACCCTCTGATGAGTTGTTTCGAGTTTGGTGTGGAGGAAGTTTTCAAGGATCAAGAGAGGAGTATGATGCAATATGATCAAGGAGAGTGAAAGCTCTAAGCTTGGGGATGCCCCGGTGGTTCACCCCCGCATATATTAAGAAGACTCAAGCGTCTAAGCTTGGGGATGCCCAAGGCATCCCCTTCTTCATCGACAACATTATCAGTTCCTCCCCCGAAACTATATTTTTATTCGGCCACATCTTATGCACTTTGCTTGGAGCGTCAGTTTGTTTTTGTTTTTGTTTTGTTTGAATAAAATGGATCCTAGCATTCACTTTATGGGAGAGAGACACGCTCCGTTGTTGCATATGGACAAATATGTCCTTAGGCTCTACTCATAGTATTCATGGCGAAGTTTCTTCTTCGTTAAATTGTTATATGGTTGGAATTGGAAAATGCTACATGTAGTAATTCTAAAATGTCTTGGATAATTTGATACTTGGCAATTGTTGTGCTCATGTTTAAGCTCTTGCATCATATACTTTGCACCCATTAATGAATAAATACTTAGAGCTTGCTAATTTGGTTTGCATATTTGGTTTCTCTAGAGTCTAGATAACATCTAGTATTGAGTTTTGAACAACAAGGAAGACGGTATGGAGTCTTATAATGCTTACCATATGTCTTTTATGTGAGTTTTGCTGTACCGTTCATCCTTGTGTTTGTTTCAAATAACCTTGCTAGCCTAAACCTTGTATCGAGAGGGAATACTTCTCATGCATCCAAAATCCTTGAGCCAACCACTATGCCATTTGTGTCCACCATACCTACCTACTACATGGTATTTACCCGCCATTCCAAAGTAAATTGCTTGAGTGCTACCTTTAAAATTCCATCATTCACCTTTGCAATATATAGCTCATGGGACAAATAGCTTAAAAACTATTGTAGTATTGAATATGTACTTATGCACTTTATCTCTTATTAAGTTGCTTGTTGAGCGATAACCATGTTTCGGGGACGCCATCAACTATTCTTTGTTGGATATCATGTGAGTTGCTATGCATGTCCGTCTTGTCTCGAAGCAAGAGAGATCTACCACCTTCATGGTTGGAGCATGCATGTTGTTAGAGAAGAACTTTGGGCCGCTAACTAAAGCCGTGATTCATGGTGGAAGTTTCAGCTTGGACACATATCCTCAATCTCATATGAGAATAATAATTGTTGCCACATGCTTATGCATAAAAGAGGAGTCCATTATCTCGTTGTCCATGTTGTCCCGGTATGGATGTCTAAGTTGAGAATAATCAAAAGCGAGAAATCCAAAATACGAGCTTTCTCCTTAGACCTTTGTACAAAGCGGCATGGAGGTACCCCATTGTGACACTTGGTCAAAACATGTGCATTGCAAAGATCCGGTAGTCCAAGTTAATTAGGACAAGGTGCGGGCACTATTAGTATACTATGCATGAGACTTGCAACTTGTAAGATATAATGTACATAACTCATATGCTTTATTACTACCGTTGACAAAATTGTTTCATGTTTTCAAAATAAAAGCTCTAGCACAAATATAGCAATCGATGCTTTCCTCTTTGAAGGACCATTCTCTTTACTTTAATGTTGAGTCAGTCTCACCTATCTCTCTCCACCTCAAGAAGCAAACACTTGTGTGAACCGTGCATTGATTCCTACATACTTGCATATTGTACTTGTTATATTACTCTATGTTGACTATTATCCATGAGATATACATGTTACAAGTTGAAAGCAACCGCTGAAACTTAATCTTCCTTTGTGTTGCTTCAATACCTTTACTTTGATTTATTGCTTTATGAGTTAACTCTTATGCAAGACTTATTAATACTTGTCTTGAAGTACTATTCATGAAAAGTCTTTGCTATATGATTCACCTGTTTACTCATGTCATCACCATTGTTATGATCGCTGCATCCACTACATATGTTTACAAATAGTATGATCAAGGTTATGATGGCATATCACTTCGAAATTATCTTTGTTATCGTTTTACTCCGCTCGGGACGAGCATAACTAAGCTTGGGGATGCTTGATACGTCTCCGACGTATCGATAATTTCTTATGTTCTATGCCATATTATTGATGATACCTACATGTTTTATGCACACTTTATGTCATATTCGTGCATTTTCTCGGAACTAACCTATTAACAAGATGCCGAAGTGCCGCTTGCTCGTTTTCCGCTCGTTTTTGGTTTCGTAAATCCTAGTAACGAAATATTCTCGGAATTGGACGAAATCAAAGCCCAGGGGCCTATTTTTCCACGAAGCTTCCGGAAGTCCGAAGGAGAGACGAAGAGGGGCCACGAGGGGGCCACACCCTAGGGCGGCGCGGCCCCCCCTGGCCGCGCGGCCCCGTGGTGTGGGGCCCTCGTGCCGCCTCTTGACCTACCCTTCCGCCTACTTAAAGCCTCCGTGACGAAACCCCCGCACCGAGAGCCACGATACGGAAAACCTTACCGAGACGCCGTCGCCGCCGATCCCATCTCGGGGGATCCAGGAGATCGCCTCCGGCACCCTCGCCGGAGAGGGGAATCATCTCCCGGAGGACTCTACACCGCCATGGTCGCCTCCGGAGTGATGAGTGAGTAGTCTACCCCTGGACTATGGGTCCATAGCAGTAGCTAGATGGTTGTCTTCTCCTCATTGTGCTATCATTGTCGGATCTTGTGAGCTGCCTAACATGATCAAGATCATCTATATGTAATTCTATATGTTGTGTTTGTCGAGATCCGATGGATAGAGAATACTATGTCATGTTAATTATCAAGTTATTATACATGTGTTGTTTATGATCTTGCATGCTCTCCGTTTCTAGTAGAGGCTCTGCCAAGTTTTTTACTTTTAACTCCAAGAGGGAGTACTTATGCTCGATAGTGGGTTCATGCCCGCATTGACACCCGGGACGAGTGACGTAAAGTTCTAAGGTTGTGTTGTGCCTGTTGCCACTAGGGATAAAACATTGGCGCTATGTCCGAGGATGTAGTTGTTGATTACATTACGCACCATACTTAATGCAATTGTCCGTTGTTTAGCAACTTAATACCGGAGGGGGTTCGGATGATAACCCGAAGGTGGACTTTTTAGGCATAGATGCAGTTGGATGGCGGTCTATGTACTTTGTCGTAATGCCCAATTAAATCTCACTATACTTATCATGTCATGTATGTGCATTGTTATGCCCTCTCTATTTGTCAATTGCCCGACCGTAATTTGTTCACCCAACATGCTTTTATCTTATGGGAGAGACACCTCTAGTGAACCGTGGACCCCGGTCCATTCTTTTAATACCGAAATACAAATCTGTCGCAATACTTGTTTTTACTATTTTCTCTCGCAAACAATCATCTTCCACATAATACGGTTAATCCTTTGTTACAGCAAGCCGGTGAGATTGACAACCTCACCTGTTTCGTTGGGGCAAAGTACTTTGGTTGTGTTGTGCAGGTTCCACGTTGGCGCCGGAATCTTCGGTGTTGCGCCGCACTACATCCCGCCGCCATCAACCTTCAACGTGCTTCTTGGCTCCTCCTGGTTCGATAAACCTTGGTTTCTTTCTGAGGGAAAACTTGCTGCTGTTCGCATCATACCTTCCTCTTGGGGTTGCCCAACGAACGTGTGAAATACACGCCATCAGCATGGTGGCCCCATGGTATAGATGTGTCGAAAGAGGGGTTTTCGGTCGAAAGTAGGGGGGAATGGCCAAAAACTGAGAAAACCACCATGGATTGGGGAATTATTTGGCAAACTTGTGCACATTGTGATATAACACCTTGGTTTCTATGTATTTTCCCATTTTGGAGTTGGTGGCATGGTGGCCCCATGGTATAGATGTGTCGAAAGAGGGGTTTTCGGTTGAAAATAGGGGGGAATTGCCTAAAACTGAGCAAACCACCATGGATTGGGCCATGATTTGGCACCCTTGTGCACATTGTGATATCAAACCTTGGTTGCTATGGATTTTCCTATTTTTTAGTTGGTGGCATGGTGGCCCCATGGTATAGATGTGTCGAAAGAGGGGTTTTCGGTCGAAAATAGGGGGAATGGCCAAAAACTGAGCAAACCACCATGGATTGGGGCATGATTTGGCACCCTTGTGCACATTGTGATATAAAACCTTGGTTGCTAGGGATTTTCCCATTTTGGAGTTGGTGGCATGGTGGCCCCATGGTATAGATGTGTCGAAAGAGGGGTTTTCGGTCGAAAATAGTGGGGAATGGCCAAAAACTGAGCAAACCACCATGGATTGGGGCATGATTTGGCACACTTGTGCACATTGTGATATCACACCTTGTTTGCTATGGATTTTCCCATTTTGGAGTTGGTGGCATGGTGGCCCCATGGTATAGATGTGTCGAAAGAGGGGTTTTCGGTCGAAAATATGGGGAATGGCCAAAAACTGAGCAAACCACCATGGATTGGGGCATGATTTGGCACCCTTGTGCACATTGTGATATCACACCTTGGTTTCTATGTATTTTCCCATTTTGGAGTTGGTGGCATGGTGGCCCCATGGTATAGATGTGTCGAAAGAGGGGTTTTCGGTCGAAAATAGGGGGGAATGGCCAAAAACTGAGCAAACCACCATGTATTGGGGCATGATTTGGCACCCTTGTGCCCATTGTGATATAACACCTTGGTTTATATGGATTTTCCCATTTTGGAGTTGGTGGCATGGTGGCCCCATGGTATAGATGTGTCGAAAGAGGGGTTTTCGGTCGAAAATAGGGGGAATGGCCAAAAACTGAGCAAACCACCAGGGATTGGGGCATGATTTGGCACTCTTGTGCACATTGTGATATCACACCTTGGTTTATATGGATTTTCCCATTTTGGAGTTGGTGGCATGGTGGCCCCGTGGTATAGATGTGTCGAAAGAGGGGTTTTCGGTCGAAAATAGGGGGGAATGGCCAAAAACTGAGCAAACCACCATGGATTGGGGAATGATTTGGCAACCTTGTGCACATTGTGATATAACACCTTGGTTGATATGTATTTTCCCATTTTGGAGTTGGTGATGGCCCCATGGTATAGATGTGTCGAAAGAGGGGTTTTCGGTCGAAAATAGGGGGGAATGGCCAAAAACTGAGCAAACCACCATGGATTGGGGCATGATTTGGCACCCTTGTGCAAATTTTGATATCACACCTTGGTTGCTATGGATTTTCCCATTTTGGAGTTGGTGGCATGGTGGCCCCATGGTATAGATGTGTCGAAAGAGGGGTTTTCGGTCGAAAATATGGGGAATGGCCAAAAATTGAGCAAAACACCATGGATTGGGGCAAGATTTGGCACACTTGATCATCTTGTGAAGTGACACCTTTCTTGGCACCAGTTTAGCATTTTAGTAGTTGGTGGTATGGTGGCCCCATGGTAGACATGTGTCGAAAAAGGGGTTTTCGGTCGAAAAAGAGGGGGGAATTTCCAAAAACTGAGCAAACCACCATGGATTGGGGCATGATTTGGCACCCTTGTGCACATTGTGATATCACACCTTGGTTGCTATGGATTTTCCCATTTTGGAGTTGGTGGCATGGTGGCCCCGTGGTATAGATGTGTCGAAAGAGGGGTTTTCGGTCGAAAATAGGGGGGAATGGCCAAAAACTGAGCAAACCACCATGGATTGGGGCATGATTTGGCACCCTTGTGCACATTGTGATATCACACCTTGGTTGATTTTCATACCAAGCCAGAACCCCTCAGATAGGTACGCCGCTGCCCATAATTTCCTCTTCTTGTACGTTCTTTTCAGCCAAGTTTGTGTTTTCTCCGTCTGCCATTTCTGGATAAAAGCGTGCCATCTTTCCTCGAATATATCCGACGTGGTCGTGTAATACAAGAGAGCCCGAAACTCACTCAACGACTTGAAACTTAGGTGCCGAGCCATGTTCTTTTCAATGTTCCATGAACAAATACGGTGCGACTGCTCCGGAAACACACTTCGAATAGCTCTAATCATCGCACTATCGGCATCGGTGATTATTGACTTGGGTTTCTGCTGCAACATAGCTTTCAAAAAAGTCTTCAGTAGCCATACATATGTGCATTCCTTGTCATCTGATAAGATGGCACACGCAAAAACTGTCGTCCTCCAGTGATTGTTAATACCAACAAACGGGACAAATGGCATACCATATCGGTTCATCTTATATGTGCTGTCGAACACGAGTACGTCTCCATAATCATTGTAATCATGCCGGGATTGAGCATCACACCAGAACAAGCTTTTCAAACGACCTTTACTATCAACGTCGTACTCAAAAAAAAAAGTCAGCAAACTTCTTCTTCCGGTTCTCCATCATGGCAATGGTCGTGGTAGCATCACCACCCGCAAGTAACTTTCTCTTCTCCCTGCAGCACATGTTGTACAAGTCCTTCCTCGTAAACCCAACGGTGGTGTACCGACCATACTTGCCGAGGAAGGTATCCATGATCACATGCTTCCTAACCCTAGTCTGTTGCCAATGCTAATATCTCCGCTTTCTGGAAATCTTTTATCCTCCTATGTGACCATAAAAATGGGCTCTCGTTCGGTTCTGCACACTTATGACCGTGCTTGTAAACAAATTTTGCAACTCGCCAAAGCCCCGAACCTCTATCAAGCTTCACATCCAACTCCGCTTTACAATTGCAACGTGACAAAGGTCTCAACCTACGGGTGCGGTTGTCCATAGTCACAAACTTGCTGTCACGTTTTGATGACCCACAAGTATAGGGGATCGCAGCAGTCTTCGCGGGTAGTAAAACCCAATTTATTGATTCGACACAAGGGGAGACAAAGAATACTTGAAAGCCTTAACAGCGGAGTTGTCAATTCAGCTGCACAAGGAAACAGACTTGCTCGCAAGAGTTTATCGATAGTAACAGCTTTATAGCGAGTAGCGTAGTGAAATAACGAGACAGAGTAACGAGACAACGGTAGTGATTATAGTAAACGAGCAGGATTAAAATACCGTAGGCACGGGGACGGATAACGGGCGTTGCATGGATGAGAGAAACTCATGTAACAATCAAGCGGGGCATTTGCGAGATAATAATAAAACGGTGTCCAAGTACAAAGCAATCAATAGGCATGTGTTCCAATTATAGTCGTACGTGCTCGCAATGAGAAACTTGCACAACATCTTTTGTCCTACCGGCCGGTGGCAGCCGAGCCTCAAGGGAATCCTATCGGATATTAAGGTACTCCTTTTAATAGAGCACCGGAGCAAAGCATTAACACTCCGTGAACACATGTGATCCTCACATCACTACCATCCCCTCCGATTGTCCCGATTTCGTCACTTCGGGGCCATTGGTTCCGGACAGCGACATGTGTATACAACTTGCAGGTAAGACCATAAACAATGAATATCATGATGAAACAATAACATGTTCAGATATGAGATCATGGCACTCGGGCCCTAGTGATAAGCATTAAGCATAACAAGTTGCAAAAATATCATCAAAGTACCAATTACGGACACTAGGCACCATGCCCTAACAATCTTACACTATTACATGACCAATCTCATCCAATCCCTACCATCCCCTTCGGCCTACAGCGGGGGAATTACTCACACATGGATGGGGGAAACATGGCTGGTTGATGAAGAGGCGTCGGTGGTGATGGTGGCGATGATCTCCTCCAATTCCCCGTCCCGGCGGAGTGCCAGAACGGAGACTTCTGGCTCCCGAGACGGAGTTTCGCAATGTGGCGGCGTTCTGGAGGGTTTCTGGCGACTTCGACTTCCCTCCGTGCGTTTTTAGGTCGAGGGCGATAAGTAGTCCTGGGCCGCGCCGCCCTAGGGTGTGGGGCCCTCGGGCCTCCACCTGACTTTCCCTTCTGGCTCCGTAAGTGTTCTGGGAAAATAGGGCCTTCTGTATAAATTCCGAGGTTTTTCCTGAAAGTTGGATTTCTGCACAAAAACGAGACACTAGAACAGTTCTGCTGAAAACAGCGTTAGTCCGTGTTAGTTGCATCCAAAATACACAAATTAGAGGCAAAACAATAGCAAAAGTGTTCGGGAAAGTAGATATGTTTTGGACGTATCACGTTTTCCTTCCCGTGAACACACAAAACGCCTTCTGCGAACTATTTTGTTAGCACCCTTACTCTCTTTGAACTTGAACTTTCTTACACTGAATCCCTCTTGTCGAGCATATCCATTATAAAAACTATAAGCAGCTGCCTCAGACACAAATGTCTTCTCCATTACCTCCCAATAAAACTTTCTCTTATCTTCTGCATCACTCTCATCTTCATCCTCTGATCCATTCCTTTTCTTACCAACTGATTTCACCTGCATGCACAATTTGATAACATTAAAAACATAAATATTTTTGAACTCCATGTCTGTGATTCATACAACGAATAAATTCAAAAATCTTACATGTCTTCTTCTAACAGGTTCTTCTATAGTCTCCAAGTCTGAATCACCGTAATAGTCGTAAGAAGAATTATCGCCAACTAATACCTGAGCAAACAAGAAGGATTAACAGTCATGTCACGACGACATAAAATGCATTGTTCCGTTCTTAAATATAAATTAAACATACATATGACCTACTAAAATTAAAATGCATACCTCGTCAACAAAACCAGAGTCCAATCTCTCATCATCATTTGGCTCAACCACAACATCACTCTGAATCTAATGCATTTTAAACCATGTAAACATCAATTCCACATTTTTATGCAATCAGACATTTATTACTACAAACTCACATTATCAGTGTCAACATCTTCTTCTTGCTCTACACTATTATCTTCTAGATCAATACCATATGCATCCATCTATTAGCAAAAATAAGCACAATCAGTATTTAACTACTTACATGCAAGTACTAAATAAAACTAGTAGTTCCGTTTCACTCACACTTTCGTCGACATCATCGTCTCCAGAAGTGTGTTCATCTTCAGGAGGTGCATTCTCGTTGGCAGACGAAATATTGAATTCCTCTTCATCTGTATTTCCGCTGCCGTACTCCATTGAACTTGAACTCAAATCTGAAACGTCCATCGCCTGTCCAAAGTAACAACCAAATAAGTACATCTAAAAAAAGGAGCTCCAAACCCAAACCCTAACGTCAACCAAATCATGAACATGCAATTAGTTTTTAGAATCAATTACCTCCCAGAACCACCAAGGAGCCGCCAAACCCTAACGCCGCCTGTAGCAAGCGGGAACAACCCGCATGCGATCCTCCTCCGCGTCCGACCTTGCCCAGCCTTCGTCATCGCCGGATCCGCCTGCTCGCCTCCACGATACCGGCTCAGCTCTCGGAACGAAACCGCCCTCCGCTACGCCTTGCCGTCCCAACGTCCTCGTCCTCGCCGTCTCCCTCCCGATCGACGGAACCTTCGAAACCCTAAGGAGGACCGGCAATGGCGCACACGCATGGTTTCAAATAATTTCCCCGTAACCACCGCCTATCGCCGGCATCAAATCCACGTGATCGACGTAGTTTTCGGGTCGAACTCGATTGTAATGCTTGTGGGGCCGGCGGAAACCGTCATCAACAAGGATACGTACCATATCTACGTGGCAACCGATCATCTATGTAGAAAATGACGTGGAGTATAATTATACGCCACTAATACGGCCCCACCATCTCGAACGGGTATCCCACCCGAACGTCGTTCGCCAGGGTGGGACACCGGAGCACACACCATAATTCAAATGTGCAGGGAAAAATGGCTGTTTGGGAGGACATATGGGGGCGCGGCTGAAATCCGGCGCCTCCCAATATACCAGCGCTCGCTAGCGTCCCTATACGGCCAGCAAAGCGGCTTTGCTGAAGCACTTTCCGCTGGCGGTTTCGCGCCGATTGCAATGATATTTTCTTTCGTTTCAATCTTCTGTTCAAACAATTTCAAACGAGTGTGTCCTTTGGTAGCATGGTAAAGTGAACCGATGTGTCATGGTGGGGATGAAGTTAATGTGGACAAGCGGATGGGATGGATATGCTAGGAAAGGGGATAGAAAAGTGAAAAGAAAGGCGTCGATCTTTGGCTTCGGTAAAGTAAAAAACTAGAGAAGAAGGCGGCTCAACGTTAGGCACTGTGGGCTGTTCAATGGAAGAAAGAGAAGAAAAAAAAGATACGATTGACCACTGTACGATCTCTGAAACAGAGAGAAACTGAAATCTGACAAAGCTGTGTGTCCACCTTGACCAGTGTGGAGACCAAGTCACGACCAATCCCTTCCCGTCCCGTCCCGTCCCCTCCCCTCCCCTGTCTGGCACTGTGCTTCATATAATCTGGACACTGCACAACACCCTTGCCTTTGTTGCATCAGAATCAGGAGCCACCCCGGGTTCCTCCCCCCACACCTCCCATGCTCGCCGCCGCCGCCATGGCATCGAAGCGAGGCGCCGCGCTCGCGCTCTCATCCTTCACCACCGTCCCTCTCCGCCACGCTTCGCCCCTTCTCCATCGCATCTGTACGCCACCCATGCTTTTCACCCGGCGCTTCTCCAAGAAACCGGCGGATCTTACCGCCGGGATCGGGAAGAAGTCCATGGTCCGAAGCAGCGAGGAGGTGAAGGCCACGGCGACCTTCAAGCCGCTGGCCTTCCGTGACGTCGCCGCGGCGACTATGAAGTGGCCCGCCTCAGCAAAGCCCCCAACCAGCATGGCGGCGGCGGCGGCGGCTGTGGCCTCCCGTGACGTCGCCGTCGTGGAGGCGAAGAAGTCGGCGTCGCCCTCCAGCGACGTCGCTGTCGTGGGGGTGAAGAACTCCTTCGTCGCGGCGACCTTCCTCACCAACACGGCGGCGGCCGCATCAAAGGCGGTGGCTTCCAGTGACGTGGCCATCGTGGGGGTGAAGAACTCCCCTGTCGCGGCCACAGCCACCACCAAGACGGCGGCAGCGGCCACTTCCAAGGCTGTGGCCTCCCGTGACGTCGCCGTCGTGGAGGCGAAGAAGTCGGCGGTGCCCTCCAGTGACGTCGCCGTCGTGGGGGTGAACAACTCCTCCGTCGCGGCGACCTTCCTCACCAACACGGCGGCGGCCACATCAAAGGCGGTGGCTTCCAGTGACGTGGCCGTCGTGGGGGTGAAGAACTCCCCCGTCGCGGCCACAGCCACCACCAAGACGGCGGCGGCGGCCACATCAAAGGCCGTGGCTTCCAGTGACGTGGCCGTCGTGGGGATGAAGAACTCCCCCGTCGCGGCCACATCCACCACCAAGACGGCGGCGGCGGCCACGTCCAAGGCCCCCACCTTGGCCACCGTCTGCGCAGTCGGGGAGATCAACACGAAGGCCAAGACCAACCTCTCCGCTGCCCCGCGGAGCAACGGCAGAAGGTCCTACAAGACGTCGGCCTACGCCAAGAAGACACCGATCTCTCGAGCACCGGGCCAGCCATCACTTCAGACCTTGCTGATCCTCAGGCGATTTAGGCAGAACGAGCGCTTTATTCTCTGCTGCAACAAGACTCTCCTGTCGCGCATGTTATATGCATATCAGTATGTAATCTCTTCTTCTCTCTTGCTTCTTCATATGCAGTTTTTTCTCTGTTTTGTTATCTGTGTGGTACTGACATCCTGATTTCTCTGATGCGCTAGCTTCTACATGGCTGAGCACTCTGGAAAGAAGACGAAGGTACTCCTACTCTGGTTTCTGGCATTGCACGCATCAGGTGCAGGCATGTTCTACTTCGGAGTGGATTACGCCTCGAGGAAGTTCTCGGAGGCAGCGAAGACTACTTTCAACGAGATCGCAGACTCGGAGATTACCAAGGAGAAGGCTGACATGTATGCTGACAGGGTCTATTCCCGGTTCCGATCTCTGCTGGGACTACGGTCCTGGCTGGAATGGATGGTGTTCAAGAAGACATCTTCCCCAGCCGCCGATGAGAAGGCAAAGGAGAAGGTCGGCTCGCTCCAGCGCCGCATCGGTTCCCCACCCCCCGCTGACAAGTGAGATGCGACGGAAGGTTAGTTTAACATTTTCACCTGCTAGCGCGCCTTGATGGGGCTCGACTTGCATTTGCTGCTGTTCCGTGATGATTCAGGAAACTATCATGTTATGTAAGCGATCGTACTGCATGTGACAATTTATTTTTATAATGCTGTACTGTTCGTGATTCTCCAATTGCCTCCTTGTATGGTTCTTGTATGTTTGTTGTGGATGGTATTTGATTTTGAGGCAGCTTCATAGTAGAGTAGCTTGGGAATTTGTGACACCGTAGTAGAGTAGCTTGGGAGTATTAGATACATCCAAATTTAGAACAAAAATTTCTAATTACATTAAAATTTGCGACAAGAATTACTTGCACAGTACAACGCGCCCACACCTTCCAACTGCAGTCCCTTGTCTGTCTTGTCATTTCATTGTGCAATCAAACAGGAGCGAAATGCAGAGACGGAGGAGGTCGACCGACTAGTCTTTTCGGCGGGCTTTTCGTAGTTCTTCGTTACGGTCTTTTTTTATACTCTGCATAATTAGTGCGATACTGCGATTGTCGTCAATCATGCATGATAATTTAAACAAAGTGAAGAACCTGCCCTAATTGGCCATGTTTGTGTGCGAGAGGATGTCAAGAACGAGTGAGCACAGTAAATCGTATCGGAGGTGGTCCGTCCCAACTCCCAAAGTCCCATTCAGTAAGCGCACTGTAGGGCCAACTGCAGTGCTCCAGAGGATGGGATGGCGTTCTACTCTGGTGCAACGCAACTAGGTAGGTAGTGCCCCCAGTCCTGAACGGCAACGCGTGCAAGATTCCAACCTAGTAGTAGCTCTAGGTCTAAGCTGGCGAATAGCTGTAGTCTGTAATGTAGAAGCACAACGCGTGCAAGTTATTTGTTCGCGCTGAACATCGTGGTAAATGGATGAAGTTACGCTAGTTGGTAGGGTTACGGAGGGGATATTTTTCGTACTTACTGTATGAGAGCAAACAGCAGAGGCATTAATGAGGCGATCTTTATGCAGTCCAGTCGATCATTAACTTTTATTCTGTTTGGAGACCGTGTGCACCTGCAAAATGCAAGATCAAGGAAGAGGTTTTAGTGCGATGCTTCTCTCTTGAGAAATTTATAAGGAAAGAGATGATAGAGTTCTTAGAGCATCTCCAGTCGCGTTCCCGAACCGTCCCCCAAAGCGCGCCGGATTGAGCGTTTGGGGGACGTGTTTCGTTCGTGCCGTCTTTGGGGGACGTCGCTCCCCAGTCGCGTCCCCCAAACAAAAATTCTGAAATTTTAAACTTAACGAGATTCGACTAAGATTCGTCCAAACTTACAAGATTCGAACGAAATTTGACTAACTTTAAACTAAACCTAATCTAGAACCACTTGCGGCGGCCGGAGGCGTCGTAGTACTGCTGGAAGTTGTACATGTCGTCGGTGACGACCTCCTGCTTGACGCGCTCGCCGACGGGCTCGTCCTTCACCGTGCTGCTTGGTCCTGCCTCGTCGTCGTCGGTGAGGTCCACCAGCGGCTTGCCGGAGTCGCGGATGGACAAGGCGATCGCCGCGTCGAGGTCGCCCCTCCGGGCGTCCTTGTCGTCCATGGACGCCAAGAACGCCGCCCGCAGACCTGGGCAGTCCTCGGGGTCGTCGCTGCTGGCGATGAGTGATAGGATCGTATGCCGCACCTAGAGGGGGGGGGTGAATAGGTGCTAACCAATTTTTAGTTCTTTTTCAATTTAGGCTTGACACAAAGGTAAATTCTCTAGATATGCAACTAAGTGAATTTACCTATATGACAAGATAAGCAACTAAGCAAGATATAGCTATGCAATATAAGAGATAGAATAGGATAGAGGTAACCGAGAGTGGAGCACGCGATGACACGGAGATGATTCCCGTAGTTCCCTTCCTTTGCAAGAAGGTACGTCTACGTTTGGAGGAGTGTGGTTGCTACGAAAGCCAAACCAACAGCCACGAAGGCTTCACTCAGATCTCCTGTGAGCAACGCCACAAAGGCCTAGCCCACTTCCACTAAGGGATTTCCTCGAGGCGGAAACCGGGCCTTTACAAGGTTCTTGGGGCACACATCCACAACTCAATTGGAGGCTCCCAAATCTGTAACAATACAACAATCAACAACAACACATCAACATAAATCAACTAGGGAACCAAATAGGAACACTAGCATGAGATCCCTCGAACAAATGAGGGGGAAATGAAAAACGCTTCGGTGAGGATGTAGATCGGTGGCTTCTCCTTCGAATCTCCAAAGATCAAGAGCTTTGGTTGGGGGAGGAAGGAGATCTTGCAAATCTTGTGTTCTTGAGGTGGCTCTAATGGTGGTGAAGCTTGGCAGATTTTTTTTGCAATGATTGAGCAACTTGTCCCATTGGAGAAGAGAGCTATTTATATGATTGGAGCTCTCAGATCTGACCGTTGTGGCGAAATCCACTAACACCGGAAGTTCCGGCCAGGATGGCCGGAAGTTCCGGCTAGCACCGGAAGTACCGGCCAGGAGAGCCGGAACTTCCGCCAGGAAGATTCTTCGTCAGATGACCTGGTCAACAAAAGATTGAGCGGAACTAGGGCGGAACTTCCGGTGACCGGAAGTTCCGGCCAAGTTCCGGCCAAGTTCCGGAATTGCCCGAAAACCTTCATTGGACTATACTTGAGCCACAATTCCACATTTCCGGAACTTGCCGGAAGTTGGGCGGAAGTTCCGCCGACCGGAACTTCCGGCCACTCGCGCCGGAACTTCCGGCCGAGGGAACAAAAACAGCAAACAATACTGCGGCGACGAGGGTTTCGCGAGAACATACCAGGGCGGAACTTCCGCCGATCTGGGCCGGAACTTCCGCCGAAATAAAATCCCTTCGGATCATCGAACAGAGCAGACCATCTCGCTGAGCAAAAATATATTCCGAACACTTGTACTTGTCTACATCAACACACATAAATATATACCTAGTGTTGACATCAAACACACAAAACCCAAAAGGGCGGGAAATGTTCTTTCAATCTCCCCCTTTTTGGTGTATGATGACAACACAAGTATTTGCAAGGAATGAAGTATGTAAACCAACAATGTGCAAGATGTAGAGGAGCTCCCCCTAGATATGAGCATTGGTACAAAAGAAGCTCCCCCTATATCTTGCAACCGTCTTCCATGGGTTAGCAATAAGATCATGCACAATACAATATAGTGATAAGCATATGGATAATAAGATCATGCACACATAGATAACCATGGAAGACTCACATACGGAGTTTACCATACACATAGATAAGGTTCCAAACACATAGATAGAGTTTACAAGCCAAATAAACTAGGACATAGTTCGACACCACAAGATAAATAGAATCACAAGCGATAAAAATCAACGCCAACACGAGCTTGTGACTCCCCCATGCAAATACCCAATGGAGAGCAACCTAATAAGGTTCTCGCTCTCCCCCTTTGGCACCAAGGCACCAAAAAGGGAAAGGAGAAACTACACGTCCCAAGGGTCGGCATTAGCCCAGCCGGGAGGGAGGTTCGATGTAGCGCCGGGGTAGGGAGGAGTGTGCGGAGGAGACTCGATCTCAAGACCATCTGGAGGGAGAGGCATGCCATGCTGAGAGACCCACTCCGACTCCGGAGTGATGCTCTCCTCGGATCCGGGAGGAGACACGTCCACCGCAAGAGCCCTCATGATGCTCTTATGACGAACCCGAGACTTCTTGGCTTCTGCATGCTGCTGATACTGACGGTGGTTGACTGCAGAGGTGAGGCAAAAAATCTGTCTCATGCGGCGAGCAAGCTTAGAAGCCCAGCTTGGTGGCTTCTCATCCATGGGTGTAACATCTTCAATGGGGGAGTTGTGACGCTTGGTCCTCAAAACCTTCACTTCATGGGATGTGATGCCGAGGGGAATAGAGTGAATGAGGGTGCTCTCATAAGTATCAACCCAAGTGTCCTCAATGAGCTTCATAATGTATGGAGCAAACGCGGGAAGCTTCTTCTCCATCACACATGACCACATCTCATGATAGATGTAGTCCATCACATCAAGCCTCTCACTGGTGCCCCTCTTAGCAAAGGAGTTTGCCATTAGATCCACTTCATATAGATGTAGCTCATCAAGGTTGCCACCCTTTGGTCCAATGGTTTCCCGGTAGACTCTAAGCATAATGTCCCAAGTAGGGAGAAGATCCGCACTCTTGCCCGGAATACCCCAACCTTTGATGTAGAGGGGCTCCAAGACTTCCCTTGTTTGAGCAAAGGAGCTATCATGGCACCTCCAACCATTTGCATCTATGCCCGGGTATCGAGGGTATCCAAGGGCACTTCCAAACTTAGCCAAGTTAGACTCAAGTAGCCTTTCATGAGACATCCACCGGAATGTTTTAGCTTCATCGGAATTGATACGCGTACAGCACGCGTCCGTTGGGAACCCCAAGAGGAAGGTGTGATGCGCACAGCGGCAAGTTTTCCCTCAGAAAGAAACCAAGGTTTATCGAACCAGGAGGAGCCAAGAAGCACGTTGAAGGTTGATGGCGGCGAGATGTAGTGCGGCGCAACACCGGAGATTCGGCGCCAACGTGGAACCCGCACAACACAACCAAAGTACTTTGCCCCAACGAAACGCGTGAGGTTGTCAATCTCACCGGCTTGTCTGTAACAAAGGATTAGATGTATAGTGTGGATGATGATTGTTTGCAAAGAACAAGTAAAGAACAATAGCGACGGTAGATTGTATTCGATGTAAAAGAATGGACCGGGGTCCACAGTTCACTAGAGGTGTCTCTCCCATAAGATAAATAGCATGTTGGGTGAACAAATTACGATCGGGCAATTGACAAATAAAGAGGGCATAACAATGCACATACATGATATGATGAATATTGTGAGATTTAATTGGGCATTACGACAAAGTACATAGACCGCTATCCAAGCATGCATCTATGCCTAAAAAGTCCACCTTCGGGTTATCATCCGAACCCCTTCCAGGTATTAAGTTGCAAAACAACGAGACAATTGCATTAAGTATGGTGCGTAATGTAATCAATAACTACATCCTCGGACATAGCATCAATGTTTTATCCCTAGTGGCAACAACACATCCACAACCTTAGAACTTTCTCGTCACTGTCCCAGATTTAATGGAGGCATGAACCCACTATCGAGCATAAATACTCCCTCTTGGAGTTAAGAGCAAAAACTTGGCCAGAGCCTCTACTAATAACGGAGAGCATGCAAGATCATAAACAACACATAGGTAATAGGTTGATAATCAACATAACATAGTATTCTCTATCCATCGGATCCCGACAAACACAACATATAGAATTACAGATAGATGATCTTGATCATGTTAGGCAGCTCACAAGATCCGACAATGAAGCACATGAGGAGAAGACAACCATCTAGCTACCGCTATGGACCCATAGTCCAGGGGTGAACTACTCACTCATCACTCCGGTGGCGACCATGGCGGTGAAGAGTCCTCCGGAGATGATTCCCCTCTCCGGCGAGGGTGCCGGAGGTGATCTCCCTGAATCCCCCGAGATGGGATTGGCGGCGGCGGCGTCTCTAGAAGGTTTTCCGTATCGTGGCTCTCGGTGCGGGGGTTTCGCGACGAAGGCTTTAAGTAGGCGGAAGGGCAACGCGGGGGCCACACGAGGGCCCCACACGCCGGGGCCGCGCGGCCGGGGTCCGGGCCGTGCCGCCACTGTGGTGTCGGCGCCTCGTGGCCCCACTTCCTTTCCCCCTCGGTCTTACGGAAGCTTCGTGCAAAAATAGGACCCCGGGCGTTGATTTCGTCCAATTCCGAGAATATTTCCTTTGTAGGATTTCTGAAACCAAAAACAGCGAGAAAACAACAACTAGCTCTTCGGCATCTCGTTAATAGGTTAGTGCCGGAAAATGCATAAATACGACATATAATGTGTATAAAACATGTAGATATCATCAATAATGTGGCATGGAACATAAGAAATTATCGATACGTCGGAGACGTATCAGCATCCCCAAGCTTAGTTCTGCTCGTCCCGAGCAGAGTAAACGATAACAAAGATAATTTCTGGAGTGACATGCCATCATAACCTTGATCATACTATTGTAAGCATATGTAATGAATGCAGCGATCAAAACAATGGTAATGACATGAGTAAACAAGCTGAATCATAAAGCACTGGACTTTTCATGAATAGTACTTCAAGACAAGCATCAATAAGTCTTGCATAAGAGTTAACTCATAAAGCAATAAATTAAAGTAAAGGTATTGAAGCAACACAAAGGAAGATTAAGTTTCAGCGGTTGCTTTCAACTTATAACATGTATATCTCATGGATATTGTCAACATAGAGTAATATAACAAGTGCAATATGCAAGTATGTAGGAATCAATGCAC
>NC_061514.1:267688730-267719036 GCF_022539505.1 Lolium rigidum
CGAGTAAGTAAAATGCGAGAGAAATAATTGCAGTGAGTGGCCCAATCCTTTTTAGCACAAAGGACAAGCCGGTTTGTTTACTTATAATGACCAAACGTTCTCGAGGACACACGGGATTTTAGTCTAGTGCTTTCGCTACATACGGCTAAATAATCTTCATTGTTATGATAAGTGTTGTGTGGGTGAACCTATGCTAATGTACCGCCCTTCCTAGGACTAAATACATACTTGTGATTATACCCCTTGCAAGCATCCGCAACTACAAGAAAGTAATTAAGAATAAATCTAACCACAGCCTTAAACTCGAGATCCTCGCGATCCCTCCCGCATCGATATACCAACGGGGCTCAGGTTTCTGTCACTCCGGCAACCCCGCAATTGGCAAACGAGTACAAGATGCATTCCCCTAGGCCCATAAAGGTGAAGTGTCGTGTAGTCGACGTTCACACGACACCACTAGAAGAATAACACCATGATACGTCTCCAACGTATCGATAATTTCTTGTGTTCCATGCCACATTATTGATGTTATCTACATGTTTTATGCACACTTTATGTCATATTCGTGCATTTTCTGGAACTAACCTATTAACAAGATGCCGAAGTGCCGCTTGTCGTTTTCTCGCTGTTTTTGGTTTCAGAAATCCTAGTAAAGAAATATTCTCGGAATTGGACGAAATAAAAGCCCAGAGGCCTATTTTTCCACGAAGCTTCCAGAAGTCCGAAGACGAGACGAAGAGGGGCCACGGGGTGGCCAAACCCTAGGGCGGCGCGGCCCCACCCCTGGCCGCGCCGGCCTATGGTGTGGGCCCCCTGTGCCGCCTCTCGACTTGCCCTTCCGCCTACTTAAAGCCTCCGTGACGAAACTTCCAGTACCGAGAGCCACGATACGGAAAACCTCACCGAGACGCCGTCGCCGCCGATCCCATCTCGGGGATCCTCGGAGATCGCCTCCGCACCCTGCCGGAGAGGGGAATCATCTCCCGGAGGACTCTACACCGCCATGGTCGCCTCCGGAGTGATGAGTGAGTAGTCTACCCCTGGACTATGGGTCCATAGCAGTAGCTAGATGGTTGTCTTCTCCCCATTGTGCTATCATTGTCGGATCTTGTGAGCTGCCTATCATGATCAAGATCATCTATCTCGTAATTCTATATGTTGCGTTTGTTGGGATCCGATGAATAGAGAATACTTGTTATGTTGATTATCAAAGTTATGCTTATGTGTTGTTTATGATCTTGCATGCTCTCCGTTACTAGTAGATGCTCCGGCCAAGTAGATGCTTTTAACTCCAAGAGGGAGTACTTATGCTCGATAGTGGGTTCATGCCCGCATTGACACTGGGACAAAGGATGTAAAGTTCTAAGGTTGTGTTGTGTCGTTGCCACTAGGGATAAAACATTGATGCTATGTCTAAGGATGTAGTTGTTGATTACATTACGCACCATACTTAATGCAATTGTCTCGTTGCTTTGCAACTTAATACCGGAGGGGGTTCGGATGATAACCTCGAAGGTGGACTTTTTAGGCATAGATGCAGCTTGGATGGCGGTCTATGTACTTTGTCGTAATGCCCAATTAAATCTCACTATACTCATCATGATATGTATGTGCATTGTCATGCTCTCTTTATTTGTCAATTGCCCAACCGTAATTTGTTCACCCAACATGCTGTTCGTCTTATGGGAGAGACACCTCTAGTGAACTCGTGGACCCCGGTCCAATTCTCTTTACCGAAATACAATCTACTGCAATACTTGTTTTTACCGTTTTCTCTCGCAAACAATCATCTTCCACACAATACGGTTAATCCTTTGTTACAGCAAGCCGGTGAGATTGACAACCTCACTGTTTCGTTGGGGCAAAGTACTTTGGTTGTGTTGTGCAGGTTCCACGTTGGCGCCGGAATCTCCGGTGTTGCGCCGCACTACATCCCGCCGCCATCAACCTTCAACGTGCTTCTTGGCTCCTCCCGGTTCGATAAACCTTGGTTTCTTTCTCGAGGGAAAACTTGCTGCCGTGCTCATCATACCTTCCTCTTGGGGTTGCCCAACGAACGTGTGAAATACACGCCATCAAGCATATTTTCCGGCGCCGTTGCCGGGAACTGAAGAAAAGCTACACCACAAAGATTTCTAACTCCCACGTCAACTACGCACCAGATATTTTTCGCGCCGTTGCCGGGAGATCAAGACACGCCGCAAGGGGAGTCTCCACTTCTCAATCTCTTTACTTTGTTTTTGTATTGCTTTATTTTATTTACTACTTTGTTTGCTGCACTAAATCAAAATACAAAAAAATTAGTTGCTAGTTTTACTTTATTTTCTATCTTGTTTGCTATATCGAAAACACAAAAAAATTAGTTTACTTGCATTTACTTTATCTAGTTTACTTTATTGTCTCGCACTCTATATTAAAAATACAAAAAAAAATTTAGTTACTTTTGTTACCATGTCTAGCTCCGAACTCGTTACTTCTTCGCACGAAGAATTAGTCTTCACTTTTAAACAAGGGGATGAGGAGAGTTTTAAGGATGCCTGGTCTAGAATTTTTACTTCTTATCGTAAACTCGAACCTCAAATGACTCTAAGTTTGCTCCTTAGCAATTTTTATTTTGGTCTTATGGTTCGCTATAGATATGCTTTGGATACTTTAGTGGGAGGAGATTTCCTTCATTGCAATGGGGATCAAGCTTTTAATGCCATAAAGAAGTTGGTTGCATCATATGATTCAACTAATAACTTTGATTCAGTCCTCGCTAGCATATATAGTAGATTAAATACTCTGGAGATAAGTACATCTCGCTTGAATGATAACTATTGCCACATTCGTAATCGTCTTGAAAAAGTCTTAGTGAACTCTAAACTCTCATTGTGGGATCCTGCTGTTAAAATTGTTATCGGTGATCGAACCCTCCATGCTTACTGTGATATTATGTATGAATTTTGCCTTATGCCTGAAAGTATTTATAAATCTTTGAAACTTTGGGGAGTTGAGGAAGGAGGAGAAAAGATAACTCTCATTGATAACTCTACTATAATCCCTAAAGGAATAGCCGCAGGTGTGCATACAACTATTTGTGGAAGAACAATATCTATTGATTATCTTGTTGTTGAAACAGGAAAACTCACACTCGAAGATCCCTCGCTGAAACTATTGGGAGCAGTCATTGATGTTGGAGAAGGCACTTTGAAATTCACCTCTATACCGGGAGAAACTCGTATATTTCCTAAACCAAAGGGAAAGAAAAACAATAAGAAAAGTAAGGGTAAAGCCCAAGGTAATGTTGATGCTTCACCCCTTGATAATACTTGATACACACTTTCGCGCCTAGCTGAAAGGCGTTAAAGAAAAGCGCTTATGGGAGACAACCCATGTTTTTACCTACAGTATTTTGTTTTTATTTTGTGTCTTGGAAGTTGTTTACTACTGTAGCAACCTCTCCTTATCTTAGTTTTGAGTTTTGTTGTGCCAAGTTAAGCCGTTGATAGAAAAGTAAGTACTAGATTTGGATTACTGCGCAGTTCCAGATTTCTTTGCTGTCACGAATCTGAGCCCACTGCCCTGCAGGAAGCTCATAAAATTATGCCAATTTACGTGCATGATCCTCAGATATGTACGCAACTTTCATTCAATTTGAGCATTTTCATTTGAGCAAGTCTGGTGCCATTTTAAAATTCGTCAATACGAACTGTTCTGTTTTGACAGATTCTGCCTTTTATTTCGCATTGCCTCTTTCGCTATGTTGGATGAATTTCTTTGATCCACTAATGTCCAGTAGCATTATGCAATGTCCAGAAGTGTTAAGAATGATTGTGTCACCTCTGAATATGTCCATTTATATTGTGCACTAACCCTCTAATGAGTTGTTTCGAGTTTGGTGTGGAGGAAGTTTTCAAGGATCAAGAGAGGAGTATGATGCAACATGATCAAGGAGAGTGAAAGCTCTAAGCTTGGGGATGCACCCGGTGGTTCACCCCTGCATATATCAAGAAGACTCAAGCGTTTAAGCTTGGGGATGCCCAAGGCATCCCCTTCTTCATCGACAAATTATCAGGTTCCTCCCCTGAAACTATATTTTTATTCGGCCACATCTTATGTGCTTTTTCTTGGAGCGTCTGTTTGTTTTTGTTTTTGTTTTGTTTGAATAAAATGGATCCTAGCATTCACTTTATGGGAGAGATACACGCTCCGCTGTAGCATATGGACAAATATGTCCTTGGTTTCTACTCATAGTATTCATGGCGAAGTTTCTCCTTCGTTAAATTGTTATATGGTTGGAATTGGAAAATGATACATGTAGTAATTGCTATAAATGTCTTGGGTAATGTGATACTTGGCAATTGTTGTGCTCATGTTTAAGCTCTTGCATCATATGCTTTGCACCCATTAATGAAGAAATACATAGAGCATGCTAAAATTTGGTTTGCATATTTGGTTTCTCTAAGGTCTAGATAATTTCTAGTATTGAGTTTGAACAACAAGGAAGATGGTGTAGAGTCTTATAATGCTTTCAATATGTCTTTTATGTGAGTTTTGCTGTACCGTTCATCCTTGTGTTTGTTTCAAATAAGCCTTGCTAGCCTAAACCTTGTATCGAGAGGGAATACTTCTCATGCATCCAAAATACTTGAGCCAACCACTATGCCATTTGTGTCCACCATACCTACCTACTACATGGTATTTTCCCGCCATTCCAAAGTAAATTGCTTGAGTGCTACCTTTAAAATTCCATCATTCACCTTTGCAATATATAGCTCATGGGACAAATAGCTTAAAAAATATTGTGGTATTGAATATGTAATTATGCACTTTATCTCTTATTAAGTTGCTTGTTGTGCGATAACCATGTTTATCGGGGAACGCCATCAACTCATTGTTGAATTTCATGTGAGTTGCTATGCATGTTCGTCTTGTCTGAAGTAAGGGCGATCTACACTGAGTTGAATGGTTTGAGCATGCATATTGTGAGAGAAAAACATTGGGCCGCTAACTAAAGCCATGATTCATGGTGGAAGTTTCAGTTTTGGACAAATATCCTCAAATCTCTAATGAGAAAAGAATTAATTGTTGTCAAATGCTTAAAGCATTAAAAGAGGAGTCCATTATCTCGTTGTCTATGTTGTCCCGGTATGGATGTCTAAGTTGAGAATAATCAAAAGCGAGAAATCCAAATGCGAGCTTTCTCCTTAGACCTTTGTACAAGCGTGCATAGAGGTACCCCTTTGTGAAACTTGGTTAAAGCATATGTATTGCGGTGATAATCCAGGTAGTCCAAGCTAATTAGGACAAGGTGCGAGCACTATTGGTACACTATGCATGAGGCTTGCAACTTATAAGATATAATTTACATGATGCATATGCTTTATTACTACCGTTGACAAAATTGTTTCATGTTTTCAAAATCAAAGCTCTAGCACAAATATAGCAATCGATGCTTTTCCTCTATGAGGACCATTCTTTTACTTTCAATGTTGAGTCAGTTCACCTATTTCTCTCCACCTCAAGAAGCAAACACTTGTGTGAACTGTGCATTGATTCCTACATACTTGCTTATTGCACTTATTATATTACTCTATGTTGACAATATCCATGAGATATATATGTTACAAGTTGAAAGCAACCGCTGAAACTTAATCTTCTTTTGTGTTGCTTCAATACCTTTACTTTGAATTATTGCTTTATGAGTTAACTCTTATGCAAGACTTATTGATGCTTGTCTTGAAGTGCTATTCATGAAAAGTCTTTGCTTTATGATTCACTTGTTTACTCATGTCATACACATTGTTTTGATCGCTGCATTCTCTACATATGCTTTACAAATAGTATGATCAAGTTTATGATGGCATGTCACTCCGTAAATTATCTTTGTTATCGTTTTACCTGCTCGGGACGAGCGTGAACTAAGCTTGGGGATGCTGATACGTCTCCAACGTATCGATAATTTCTTGTGTTCCATGCCACATTATTGATGTTATCTACATGTTTTATGCACACTTTATGTCATATTCGTGCATTTTCTCGGAACTAACCTATTAACAAGATGCCGAAGTGCCAGTTGCTCGTTTTCTCGCTGTTTTTGGTTTCAGTAAATCCTAGTAAAGAAATATTCTCGGAATTGGACGAAATAAAAGCCCAGAGGCCTATTTTTCCACGAAGCTTCCAGAAGTCCGAAGACGAGACGAAGAGGGGCCACGGGGTGGCCAAACCCTAGGGCGGCGCGGCCCCACCCCTGGCCGCGCCGGCCTATGGTGTGGGCCCCCCGTGCCGCCTCTCGACTTTCCCTTCCGCCTACTTAAAGCCTCCGTGACGAAACTTCCAGTACCGAGAGCCACGATACGGAAAACCTTACTGAGACGCCGTCGCCGCCGATCCCATCTCGGGGATCCTCGGAGATCGCCTCCGGCACCCTCGCCGGAGAGGGGAATCATCTCCCGGAGGACTCTACACCGCCATGGTCGCCTCCGGAGTGATGAGTGAGTAGTCTACCCCTGGACTATGGGTCCATAGCAGTAGCTAGATGGTTGTCTTCTCCCCATTGTGCTATCATTGTCGGATCTTGTGAGCTGCCTATCATGATCAAGATCATCTATCCGTAATTCTATATGTTGCGTTTGTTGGGATCCGATGAATAGAGAATACTTGTTATGTTGATTATCAAAGTTATGCTTATGTGTTGTTTATGATCTTGCATGCTCTCCGTTACTAGTAGATGCTCTGGCCAAGTAGATGCTTTTAACTCCAAGAGGGAGTACTTATGCTCGATAGTGGGTTCATGCCCGCATTGACACTGGGACAGATGACGTAAAGTTCTAAGGTTGTGTTGTGCTCGTTGCCACTAGGGATAAAACATTGATGCTATGTCTAAGGATGTAGTTGTTGATTACATTACGCACCATACTTAATGCAATTGTCTCGTTGCTTTGCAACTTAATACCGGAGGGGGTTCGGATGATAACTCGAAGGTGGACTTTTTAGGCATAGATGCAGCTTGGATGGCGGTCTATGTACTTTGTCGTAATGCCCAATTAAATCTCACTATACTCATCATGATATGTATGTGCATTGTCATGCTCTCTTTATTTGTCAATTGCCCAACCGTAATTTGTTCACCCAACATGCTGTTCGTCTTATGGGAGAGACACCTCTAGTGAACTGTGGACCCCGGTCCAATTCTCTTTACTGAAATACAATCTATCGCAATACTTGTTTTTACCTGTTTTCTCTGCAAACAATCATCTTCCACACAATACGGTTAATCCTTTGTTACAGCAAGCCGGTGAGATTGACAACCTCACCTGTTTCGTTGGGGCAAAGTACTTTGGTTGTGTTGTGCGGGTTCCACGTTGGCGCCGGAATCTCCGGTGTTGCGCCGCACTACATCCCGCCGCCATCAACCTTCAACGTGCTTCTTGGCTCCTCCCGGTTCGATAAACCTTGGTTTCTTTCCGAGGGAAAACTTGCTCGCTGTGCTCATCATACCTTCCTCTTGGGGTTGCCCAACGAACGTGTGAAATACACGCCATCAAGCATATTTTCTGGCGCCGTTGCCGGGGAACTGAAGAAAAGCTACACCACAAAGATTTCTAACTCCCACGTCAACTACGCACCACACCACAACTTAAATATCACACCATTGAATATTACTCAACCATAGTTCACTACTAACATTTAGACTTCACCCATGTCCTCAAGAACTAAACGAACTACTCACGAGACATCATATGGAACATGATCAGAGGTAATATGATGATGAATAACAATCTGAACATGAACTTGGTTCAACGGTTTCACTCAATAGCATCAACAACAAGTATGAATAGATACCGGGAGAGTTTCCCCTATCAAACAATCAAGATCAAACCCAAATTGCTACGGCGGTGACGAGGTGCTGCGGAGGAGATGGCGGTGATGATGGTGAAGATGATGATGATGGTGATGGAGATGATGTCCAGCTCGATGGCGGTGACGATGGCGTCGATTTCCCTCCCGGGAGGGAATTTCCCCGGCGGATTCCTGCCCGCCGGAGAGCTCTTTTCTCTCTGGTGTTCTCCGCCCCGCAGAGGCGGCTGTAACCCTTCGTGAGGATTCCTCTATGGCTTGTGTCTTCGGGACGAAGGGTTTGGCGAAGAAAAGGAGGCGAAAGGGGTCGTGGGCCCTCCACACCACATGGCGGCGCGGCCAGGGCCTGGGCCGCGCCGCCCTAGGGTGTGGGCCCACCCTGGGTCCTCCTGGCCCTTCCTTCTGGCTCCCTTCGTCATCTGGAAAAATAGGATTTTTGGTAAAACTCCCTTCCACAGTTGATCTTCCGAAATATTGCATTCTGACGGTGCTTTTTCCAGCAGAATCTTGGCTCCGGTGCTTGATCTCCAAATAATCATGAAACATGCAAAATAGATGAAATAACATAAGTATTGTGTCCCAATATGAAATATATCAATGAATAACAGCAAATTATGATATAAAATAGTGATGCAATTTGGACGTATCAGAACTCCACGGCCTTGCGAGCAAGCGAGTTGGGGACGAGAAGCGGAGGCGGCGAGGACCAGATCGATGCCGTAGATCTGGTGCGCCGTCACGAGGCGGTGCAGATGCGCCCCATCTCACCGCCGGCGATGGCCGGAGGTGGCCGGAACAAAGCGGCGACGGCGCAGGTGACCACCGCGTCGCGGGAGAGGTTAGGGTTTCGCGAGAGGGGAGAGGAAGAGCGCGTCTGGGTCCGACCGAGCCGGTTGGGGCGGCTCGGGTTAGACTCAACCCGTTAGGCCACCTGACAGGTGGGGCCCAGGTAGGGCTGGAATTCGAGCCGAGCCGAGCAAGCTCGACTTGACTCGCTAAAGCTCGGTCAACAATCGAGTTAGCTCGACTCGACTCGTTTAACAATCGAGTCTGGATTTGAAACTCGGCTCGACTCGCAGAGCTTGCCAGTAACTCACGAGTAGCTCGTTTAAAACTATCAAATAGAACATGTAATATGCACAATGCATTTTCCCCGAAAATTTGGGCATAAATAATGAACAACAAGCATTGGGACTATGGTACCACAAAAATATAAACAACAATGCTCAATATATCATCAGCATAAGATTGCCAAGTTGAGAAACCACAAATATACTTGCGCATTTTGGTGGACTTGGGCTAAATTCATTTTTACCGAGCTAAACGAGCTACTCGTGAGTTCGATGAACTCGGCTCGTTTAGCTTGAACTCATTTAACGACAAAATATGAAACTCGGCTTGGCTCGTTATACACCGAGTTCGAGTCGAGGCGAGTCGAGTCACGAGTTACTCGTTTAGCTCGCGAGTTTCGAGTTTTAATTCCAGGCCTAGGCCAAGGGGCAATTGTGACTTTTCACAATTCAATTAAAAACCAGAAACTTTAAAATTCAATAGAAAATTGATAAGAGCTCTAAAAAAATAATTAAAAATATGAAAATCAATCAGCATAAAATTATCTATCCAAATAAAATATCAAAGAGAATTTTTGAAGATAATTAATAATAAGTCTTAATTTGATGATTTAAATAATGATTTAAATCACACATATTATTTTCAATAAAGAAAATAAGTCCATTAATGTAATTGGACTATAAAAACACCTTGACAATATTTCAAGGTTGTATTTACCCTAAACGAGAGAATCTCCAAATTGTTCTTAGTAATAACCTCTCACATGAAATAATAACGACATCGGAAGGGGGGAACAAACCCTAAAACTGGAATCATGCATAATTGCTTCTTTAACCATTGCCCTTATCGGACAATGATGCTATTTTTCAGAGACAGAGGACAAGGGTCAGTCCACACCATCCAACTGCAAAACTTTGCAATGTTCAGGCAAGTTCATCACTTGCTCATGTCATTTGAGTATTTCTATCAAATTACTTGCAAAGTACTATGGTTATCACTATTGCATAAAAAACCAAAACCACTACTTTCATAACTATGAATATGACTATGTGGTTGGCAATGGAACCATGGATTGTGTTGATATGGTGGAGGTTCCATTGCAAGGGTTTATATCCATCTAGGATTAAACAACAAATGCGTCCAGTGATTCTTGTGCCGTAATACCCGTGTTAACCATAAGATCCGGAGTGGGACGGAGTAGTCAAAAGTGTTTCCACCTCTCGTTCATCAACGGATGCGATTTACCGTAGTACACTTGTAATCCAAGGGGGCAAGCTGGTGAGGCTGGGGAGTCCTAAGTCCCCACGGCATTGTCCGTAGTACACTTGTCGCCCGAAGGAGCAAGATGGTGAGGCTGGGGAGTCCTAAGTCCCCACGGTATTGCGGTCTAGGATGGGTTGCAGCTACCGGCGTAGTAATGTATGGTAGAGCCCTGCATTGACGTCGTGGTCGGGGTCCACCCTGAAATCTACGGGAATAATGGGACCGACGTGGACCCAGGGTCGGGGCATGCAACAAAGGGTGGGTGTTCGAGGTAGCGGAGGAACATGATTGGCTAGACCTTATACCGGGCCTCACACCATAGGAAGTGTGGACGAGAAAGCTGCCCGGTTGGCACCAAGGTTAAGATTTCTTATGGGTAAAGCAACACACCTCTGCAGAGTGTAAAGAACTGTGACCTGTCACTCCCTGTTCCGGGATATGGAACTGCGAACGCGGCCGGAAAGGAACTCCATGAAGTTCTAATAAACCGGTGAAGGCTGACGGACATAGCTCTTTGAAATAAAAGCAATCTCTTGAAGAAATGTTTGCCAAAACCTGCATTGGTATTAGACTTTCTGGTCTAATGCTGTAGCTAGTGTATTAAACACCTCTTATCTATAATGAACTTGTTGAGTACGCTCGTACTCATCCCACTCTTAAATCCCTTGCTTAGATTGTCTGAATCGTCTGGAGGAGGACTACGACAACCATGAAGGAGCCGAGATCATCGGCTATGAAGAACCTGACCTCTCGGGAGGTATTGAAGGCGTAGACTACCTCATAGTCTACGGAACCGGGGAGGCTTCCGGAGGAGAACAAGCCTAGAAGCACTGAGTAGCAGTAGTAGCCGAGCAGTGGGAACTCTTAGTATTTAGCTGCTCGAGGTAATAAATGTATAACCTAGTGAAACTTCTATATTGTAAGTTAAGGTGGGTTCGCCTCGAACCCAGGAGTATCCCTCTTAGGAACCAAGAGGAGCTCCAAGACAATATATGTTTGATGCTTGTAATAATAAGTGAATGAGTTATGGACCCTGCTATGTTCTGTTGTACTACTCTGAGGGATGTAATATTTGCGGAATGGTACTTCGTGAATGTTATATCAACGACTGGCATACTACAACATGCAGTGGTATGCAGGGTCACCACACTAGCTCCCATGCTAACAGGCTCAAGTGAAGCTGCATGGACATGAATGCGAATGCAATCATACTGATTAAGATTAAATATTGATTAAGATTAAATGTGATTATTTGTTGCTACTCTATGAAAAGAAGAGCATGAATTATCATTGTTGCATGTGTAAACTAATGACCATAGATTTGAATCTGATGGATATAAATAATTGGGATGATGTGGTCGCACTCTGGTTTTAGCTTGCAAACATTAAATGCTTTTTAGTGGGGATGAACTTTATAGATATTATAGATTATTACAATAATGTTTTTTTGGAACTGCCAACAAATGTTCTAATGGAAGAATTAAACAAATAACAAATATTCCCGAATCAAACAATCAAGATAACTATTTTACACATACAACAATAGGAAATGAATGTAAAAACTCATTGGCCATGCAACTGCCAGTGGTGATCAATCAGATCTTGGGTGAGCTGGTGATGAGTCTCGGCATCTTCAATGTTGCGATGCGCTGCAAGAAAAGCTTCAACCCGACCGGGGTTCCTCTGGGGCTGCACTCGGGTGCTAACATTATCATAGAAACATGGTAAGTTCAACCCTCTCTCATCTTCAATGATCATGTTGTGAAGAGTCACACAACATGTCATGATTTCAACAAGAGTTTCCTTGTCCCAAAACATTGCAGGACCTCGGACAATGACAAACTTTGCTTGCAAAACACCAAAAGCTCTCTCAATGTCCTTGCGGCATGCCTCTTGATTTTTGGTGAAGCAAGCTTCTTTTCTTGTCGAAGCCTTGTCCTTTTTCTCTTTAATCGGCTTCACAAGAGTTGCATAGTTAGGGTAAATACCATCTTTGAGATAGTACCCCATGGTGTACTCATTGTTCATAACTTTGTAGTTACAAGTTGGTGCTTCACCCTTAACTAGTCTTGCAAATAAAGGGGATCTATTCAAGACGTTGATGTCGTTGAGTGTCCCCGGCAGTCCAAAAAAAACATGCTAAATCCATAAATCTTGGAAGGCCACAGCTTCAAGAACAATGGTAGCATCACGACTTTTGCCACAATACATTCCATGCCATGCTTTTGGACAATTTTTCCATGTCCAATGCATGCAATCTAGACTACCAAGCATCCCCAGCCACCCCCTCTTTTCATTGATCTCCATTAGTCTCTTCGTATCTTGCTCATCTGGAGCTCGGAGATACGTCTCACCATACAACTTGATCACCATCTTGGCAAACATACGCACATAATTCATGGTTGTTTGTACACCAATGTGAAGGTACTCATTGGTATAGTCTGCTGGGATACCGTATGCAATCACCCTCATGGCGGCTGATATTTTCTGAAATGGGCTAAATCCCATGACATGGGCAGCGTTCCTCCTTTGCTTGAAGTAATCGCAATTTTCCTCGCAATCTCTGACGATTCTCTTGAACAAAGTCCTACGCATTCGATACCTTCTACGGAAGAGGCGGAGAGGATAAGTCGGTACCTCGGCAAAATAATCTTGCATTAGCTGTTCGTGGTCGAGTGCGCGGTTCCGCGGAATGCACATACACCCATAGTGGATCCTTTTCTCTGATCCAGCAGCTTGGCGCGGTCCTCCATTTGCTTCATGCCGAACAGGAGCAGCATCATCTCCGTGTCATCGTCGTTCAGCAGCTCGTCGAGGTCTGAATCGTCGGAATCCGACGAGGACCAATCGGTCGACGAATCCACCAAATCCTCCATATGCACATCCTCCGAAGTCATCTACCACCGTGAAGCATAGATCAACCTCCAAACACGTCGATTGTACCAGCGAAAACGAAGAGGAACGCGACGGAGTACTCACCGACGAAAACAACGGAGGAGACCGCGGTGGGGGTGCGGCGGCGCGGATCTCCGACGGGGGTGCGGCGGGCGTGGACGCAGCGCGGCGCGGCTCAGCGGGCGGCGGAGGGGGCCTGATCTGAAGGTTTCCGTCAGCGGCGCGCGGGTGGCTATGGCGGCGGCGCGGGGAAAACGGGTGGGATAGCTGAAATGGGATGGTGGGTTTGCCCTGTATTTCCTCTCCCGTCCCGCACAAGTAGGGGGCCAGAAGCCACCCCTTAGCCGAGATAAAAAAAAATCGACGCGGAGGCCTGTTTTACGAGATCTGCTAGACGGCCGGGTAGAGGCCTACCCCGTATTTTGACGGTTATTTAACGGGTTTAACCCTTTTAGGGAGTGTGTTAGACACTAGTAAGCGTGCACGTGCAACGCACGATCTTTGAATCATATTTAATTACCATTGTACAATGTATATAAAAGATAATCTGATAGTAGCAAAAAGTATTACAAACAAACTTGTACTTAAAATAAGATTTAGCAACACTGTAATGATGCAACTATTCAGAGATCCTGAAAGCTAACATCGAATGCAACGGTAGCAACAGGAAGAGTAGAAGATACACTTCGGGCTTACAACCATCATGGGCTTTTATTGTAACAACTCTGAAGCTTTCTCTTCAAAGTCCAATAAACATTGCATTCGTTGTTCCTAGGTTTCTTGAAAATAAGCCTCCTTTGATCATTAAACTTCCATCTCTGAGGTGACATGAGTACACAAAATTTAGTAGGCTTAAATATGAACAAAAACATGGTTCGAGAGCTAGAAATTAAACATAATAGTGTTGTGCTCAGCAAAAAGAGATTCTGAAAGAGAGCCCTTTCCTGAATCCTGAAGCATGCACGTCGCTAATTGTCACGGAAGAACATAAACAATACCAAGAATCAAACATCAGAACTGCCGTCGCATATTGCTAAAAGTGAGCTGTCTCTCGCTCTTGCTGGGCTCTCTGATTGGCTTTGCACCCAATGACAAGGAAGATAGGCTGCCGCATGAGGTTCTGAGGCGGCTGATTGTGCCTGTTGCATGATAGATAAAATGCATTGTACTAACTGTTATAACAAAATAACAAAATGACATACTTCTATGTTCAACTCAATGCTAAGAGTTTCAGATTGACTGCAGCTAATCTAAGCTAACCTGCTAGGCAAGAAAATACATTGTAAGTTTTTAACTTTGTTATTGCTAACTGCTGGATGGAACCACACATAGTACAACAAATGTCCTACAGCTGCAAATTCAGGCACCTGTCCACAGACCGAGATAAATTTCAGGCACCTGTGCACAGAGCCGAGACTCATTTATACAAACACCCTACACACCACACAAACAACCAGGCTAGATCGCCCTGTTACTTAAGGCAAATGCATTTGTACAGGGGCAATCGTAGCATGCCGGATTTCACTCCAACGAAAAGCGCTTGGAGCATACCTGCCGTGATGTCCAGACTGGTCGTGTACGCCATGCTTGTCAGCGCGGCATCTCGAACACCACGCACCTCCTAATCGGTGGTGGTTGTTCCTGGTCCGGGTGCGGGCAGGATAATCGTCCTCGGCGGTGGCTGGGATTCTGGATCCGCGACGGACCGCGCTCCCAGCCCCCAGCGTGGCCCCTCGGCGTCCTCGGCATCGACTCGCTCAAGGATCCGGCATGCCACCGCCATCCGCCTCGTGCGCCATGCGTTCCTTGCGGTGATACCCTACCATTGTTGTGCGCTCGAGAGGAGAAGAAAACAGAGGAATCGAGGGAATCTGGAGCTTGGGCTTGGGGTTGTGCGTCACGCGGTGGCAAGCCTGTAATTGCCGTGATTATGTTGGGGTGCTCATCATTGTAGCGATCTGGACCGTTCAATTCACGTTAATATACGGTTGAGATCAATTGTTCCTGCCAAGTTTGTGCTTTTATAAGTAGTGGAGATGCGTGACACAAGGGGCATTCCCATGTTTCATTTTAATGATAAAGATTTCTTTTTTTTTAGAAGCCGAGGACACACCTGACACCCCATCCCCGCCGCCCAGCGTCATGAACACACGAACGTACGCGCTGGGAACAGAAACGCCAACACGCGGGGATCTGCCCTCTCTCCATCCGCGCACCCCCAAACGTCCCTAAGATTGGTATAATTGGCGCTAAAGAGAAGCTGCGATCTTTATCTGCAGCGAGTGGTTTCCAAGAGGGAGGGTTGGCAGGAGATCCAGCAGGAGATGGGGTTCAAGAAGCCGGAGGGGGCGCCGGAGCCGGAGAAGCCGGACCCGCAGGTGCTAGTGCCGCCCGTCTTCGACTTCCCTCCCATGGAAGCCCGCACCAGGTCGCCGTCTACCTCTTTTTTTAATGAAAAATCCCATAGTTATCATCGTCTCCTTTCCCCCCAAAATATTCATCTGTCTCTGCAGATCCCTTCTCCAAAGTTAGTTTTCGCACAGATCTGTCGTCCTTTTTTACTCAGGTCATTTCTTTATATATTCTCTGATATGTAACTGACCACCTCCGTTGTTAAATATAATTCGCTCGCGCTCCCAATCTCTATCCGGCTAGTTCAGATGTAGATTTATGCATATGTGCGGCGATGCTCGTTCGGTAGATATGTGGAATTATGGTGGAAGTAATCCTTCTGCTGTTAGGCTATGAGATCTCTACTACTCGAACACTATGTATTGCTCTACATTGCTCTTCGATTCGTTTCTGTGTGCGCTCAAGTACCTAATCGATCATGCAGGATGTTAGTGCCAGCTTATGAGCTCATGTTTGGAAAGCTTGCACGACGCAGCCTCTTTGATGACTACCTCAATCATTCTGGGGGTATAGATGCGCAGATTATGTTGAAGCAGCTGGGAGATTCTCATGTTGATCTGACTGCCACCGTATCCATCAAGCAAATATGCTTTTTTATCTTTTTGTTGTTATATGGTTCTGTCCGTTACATACCATAGGGTTGTGTTTCAGTAGAATTATTTATGTTGGTGGTGTAAAACGAGTTCTTAACTTCTAACTATATTCTTTTTTGTTTTTCGTTTGTAGGGACTCTTGTCCCTTTTCCTGCTTTTTTTGCAAGAGAAGTTATTTTTTCCCTAACTTAATTCACTAGATGTCTACAAATGGCGGGGAGGCTCACTTTCGATGGCAGAGGTCGTTATTGCATAGTTTACAATAGCAACATTTCCTAGTTTTTTAATGCGTACTTGTTGTGATGAACACTAAATGGGTTGACTGTTTTTTAGGGACTTGGACGATCCCCATACATTTGTTGACCTTCTCGTGTCAACTTCAAAACCGTAACTGATCTCTTGTTAACCATGCACAGTTCTAATTATATTATGTTGCATAAATTATACTGATTTGGTTCCAAACTTGTATTTTCTAGCACAATGCAGCTGTCTTCATGTGTTTACCATCCGAAGTATCGCATTGGCGCCTTTGGGACGGTCCCTTTGATTATGGCAAACAGGTAGGTTTTGTATATATCTTCAGTGCGGCTGTCGATCATCTATTTAGTTGTACATAGCTTCCAATTAACATGTTGATAACTATACATTTCCACGATCCAGAACAAGATGTTCTCCTTCTTGACTTCTAAATATGATTAGTAACATAGCAAAGTGTATTTCTCTGTTTTGCAGGGCATGCTCAGAAGATTATGGTGTCATGGGTTTAAGATATGGTTCAGAGAATCTATCAGTTGGGGCGTCCTTTGTCCCATTTTGTTGTAAGCAATTACTTAGTTATAGTTGGAGTATTGAATTATGATTAAAGAATAAAAACAATACATTCATAATACCTATCAATATTGATTTTGAATCTATTTACTTATGCTATTCTATATGAAGTAATACTTCCATTCAGCCATGTCATATTATGTTAATATTACCTTTCTTTGTAGTGTCTAGTGAGGTACCTTATGGTGCATGGTTTGTTGGGAGAAAAGGCAATTTAAGTGCAGGCATGCAATACAAACCACTAGGTGCGTGTTACTAAACATTCACTTATTATCAGAGCTATATTTTGTTGGTCACAAATTTTGAGGCTCTTGCATTTTTTTTTTAATTTGGTACCCTTTTTATGTCGACACCCCAAACACTTGTTTACACTTTTGAGGCTTTTTGTTCACTATTTACAATGTTTTGCTTGACTTAGGAAGGACAATCAATAAGGAATATACTGTACAAGTTGTTTTTGGTGAACTAATTATATTTAGATGTTTATACATTATTCATGAAAGATTAATTTTTTCCTGTTAAATGAAAAACAAAGGCAACATTTTTAAATTTAGTGTGAAGCTGCAGAAAGATAAACATGGAATCATATTGGTTTCTCTCTGCTGTGGGTTTCTAGTCTGGTATTAATAGACACTACTATATAGTTTATACCTTTAATGAATTTTAAAAATCAACAGTCAACTAGTCTAGTACATGTGTCCACAAGTTTGCACAATTAGGGAGTTTTTTTTTTATAAAATGCTGCTGACATGTCATATATTTATTATTATTTGGTGCAATAGGCTTATGCTCTTAGTACTCATGTGCTGTTTCCTACATTAATCAGGATATAGATGTTCACTTTCTTTACACTTTCCAGCCTTTTATTTATTTCATTAGACACAAACAGTTTGATTTTCTTTGTGTCCAACAAATGTACTCCAACAGGTGGAAGCAAGCATCCTATGCCTTTTACAGACTTGAAGAACTGGAATTGTGCTATCAGTTATGGTGTGGGCTCAACTAGCCCACTCAGCCCTTCATTTACTTTTGCCCTAGAGCTTGTTCGAAGATCGCAGGTTTGTAGTTATTCTTTGTTATTTGAGAAGAAAGCTTGATGCTGCTTTTTAGTTTGCAATGGCTTGGGTATTTCCACAAGATTATGGACAGAGTGCCAAGTGCCAACCATGATGGGTATGGGTAATTGTAAAACATGATTATTCACTTCCATCCTTTAGAAAGAAATATTGAACTATACAATTCTATGTTTATATTTAAATACATTGCTACTTGTGCAGTGTGCTTATTTGTAAAATTCTTGGATTTTGACTTGCAAATAAAGAATTCATTTATTTTTTTCCATGCAACAACCTTTTCTTTTCCTTGGTGTGCAGCTGGTTGCATCATTCTATCAGCACCAGATTTCTGGAAAGGTAAGTGCAATTGCATTTCATTTCGTGATACCAAGGGAACTGTTTTTATCAACTTGCTGCAACTATAATTGAGTTTTGAAGGATATCACTTATGTATGAAGCAATTTACCATAGCAGTTTCCATAATAAAATTACTCTACCAGTCCTTAGGGATTTGTTTATTTGTGTTGTTGGAATGCCATCTTTTCCTAGGTGAATAAAATAGTTCTATAACGTGCATATTATTTGTACTGGCCTACCAGGCCATTGTTCTCGTCCTTATGGCCAGTTGCATATGTAGACAAGACCATTGTAGCCATGTAATGTTTGTCCTCTATTTTAACTTTTAGGAAAAGATTTGATAGACTTTGGTATTTAATTTGAGGAAATCTTACAGTTTATTTCTTTAGATGCTTATGTTTAATGCAGACTTGAGCATTAAAAAATCATCATATTGTTTGGAATTCTAGCAGAATAAAATTTAAATTGCCATTAATGTCCAGAATTTACGAAATTAGGATAAATCATAATCACCCTTTGAAACGTGGCTTCTGTGAGTTGAAATACCACATCAGGTACTAAAATATCGTGTTTTGATTGAGTCTGCATACTACATCAGGTACTAAAATATCGTGGTGGACATGACATCATTGGAACTTTAAACTACATCGATCTTGGGCTTGAGCTGTCCACAAGGTATAAGTTAAATGAAGACATATTTGTCAGTTTTGCGACCGATTCAGTTTACTGCAACTTCATCTTGTGTGATCTTTAGGGTGGATAAAGACAAACCAACAGATGATGTTGACAATTCCATGTTTCAGATAGCTGCAGGTTGGCAGCTTGATACAAACTTACTTGTAAAGGTCAGCTGCACCTCAGTTATTTCCTTTTTGAAAAAATGTGCAGTGTATCGTGGCAACCAATGATTCATATGCATGACCTGTTTTGAAGATTTATTTTGGAATACTGTAACTTTACTGAATCTTGAGGGAACTGAACTATTTCCCTTGGAAGTTATTCTTAGAATCCTGTAAAATTAAGAATCCAGTGGAAAATGTTTTGATTTGTAGTCAACACAGTGGCCATGCTTTTTGAGTCACCATATAGTCGGCGCGGTGTGGCTGGGTTACGCAAGCGACTTGACTTGACTCATATGGCATCAATTGCAAAGGAGAGAATCACGTGCGGTAGTGCTCTTTTTACTGCCATGGCGACTTGGGGCGACTAAACAAGCCAAGTCACTGAGTCAAGCCAGCAAGTCACTAGCCACAGCCATGGTGACTTGGCTTGACTCGGCGACTCAAAAATCATGGCTGTGGCAATATTTAGGAGAACAGAACCTGTGTAAGGTTCATAACATACAATATTTTGCATTATTATTATTTTCTTTATAACTTACAATATTTGCCTTCCTTCGAAATTAAGAATTTAATGGAAAATTGTTTGATGAGTAGTCAATGTGGTTGCATGTTTAGGGAACTCAACTAGGGCTGGACTACGAGCTACTTGGCTCGTGAAAGCTCGGCTCATTAAGCTCGTGATTGTTAATGCTCTATTCGTTATGTTCTTTTGAGTTAAGATTGTTAGTAAAATATTGTTTAACAGGGGTTAAGTAGTACATATATGCATCAGTTATGTATCCAAGCATTAACATGGTACATACTTACATGTATTAGCCAAACAACTAGCCGAGCATCACGATTCGGTAAGCAAAGCTACCATAATGATTTGGCTAGCAAAGCAAGATATGCATAGGCAGCACAGCATGCATACCTGTTGGGCGGTGCATTTGGGGTTTGGGATGTTTTGGTCATTGCAAGATTTAGAGTTAGATTGGGTCCTCCCTTAAAAAAAGTTAGATGGGCTCTAAATTAACGAGCCAAATGAGATGCACGCGAGCCTCGCGGGCTAGCTCGTTTAGCTCGTCAACTATAGCGAGCTAAAATCACTGTTTGGCTCTGTTCGTTACTGCAAAGAACCGAGCTAAACGAGTCGACCAGGCGATTGCTCATTAAGCTCGCTGAGCTTCGAGTTTTATGTCCAGCCCTAAACTCAACCTGTGTAAGGTTTATAACTTACAATTATTGCTCCTCCAGGTATATCTGTATTTAGTTTCCTTTTATTTGAGTTAATAGAAGCTATTAAGGTGAAATATGCACACTGGTAAACGCCACATATGATGCACTAAAAGGTGGACATGGAGCCTATCCTTATAGTATCTATTCATGTCTTCGTTTGTTTAATAATCATTATTAATATTTTAATAGGGGAAGTTAGGCCCGTCCAAATCTTCTGCAGCATTGGCATACAAGTTTCCACCCTTCTTTACCTGTAGTTTCACAGGTTTGCAACCCTTCAATTCTTAGATTTCTTTTTGCAGACGCAGCCTAGTTATGCCTTTTATATAAAATAAGCTGCTGCATAAAAAGTTGCTCCTAAATTCTTGTGTGTTCATGTGGCCATAATCCAGTATCTAGTTCTACTCTTTATACGCTCTCTTAAGCAATAATTTGATGCCCCCCCCATTCTTGGCAGCATTGTCTGAACATAAATCCCCAAATACCAATATATTTGCTTATATTAAGTTTCTTAGTGTTCTTATGTAACCGCACGAGAATATGGTACAAGACGTTTCCTAGTCGGCCTTTAACTCATGCTGTAGTTTTGTTCAACAAGTAGAATTGTATATTGATGGGTATCTTGATAGTACAACACCAAGTACACCATGAACATACAGTACATGAATTATCAGAAGCTAATTGAATATGAAAGAATGTCATCTTTAATAGTAGACATGTCTTGTTTGAAGCTTTCACCGACTGTCTAAATAGTGCTTCTTATTTGCAGTTGAAAATGATCATTTGAAAGGTACGAGATCATATGGATTGGGAATTCGTGTGGAGGATCTCAGAGAACCCAGGTTGCATTCTTTGTCTCGTATAATAAGATTATATTGTTTGAGTGGTATAATGAACTAAACTGTTTTTTGTGTATTAATATTCTTAATAATGTTGTACTAATAAGGTTTTTTCCCCATCTTAAACAAATTGTAGTTACAAAACACTTAATCCAGAGTATACGGTCTTGAAACAATGCGAGAGGGACTTGGATGGGAAGAAGCGTGTCCTCCAGTTTGACGCTTGCCCAGGCAACTATGACCATTTACCACCAGGGCTGAAGCCTATTGACAAAGTATTGTAAGCTGGAGGCTGTTACAATCGTCCGCGCCTACAGTTGTGAAGGTTGTTTCATTAGTTTACTATAACTGCATCGATAAGGACAAGTATTTGATGGGATAAAGTGTCTTGTTAACCTCTTTTTATATGAGTGTCTTGTTAGTCTGAGAAGACAATGTTTTCGTAAGCGTTGTCTAACAAATGTTTTAAAATTAGTTAACTGTCTGCAGGCTCAAGGGTACTAGATATACTCCATTCTTTTTATTCTTCCCGCCTTGATCCTAGGGCAACAACCCATGGTACTTTGCAGGTCCATCTGGCCAGGGCCTACAGGACAGCAGGAGGGATGAAAAACCAAATCTCGGTACACGTAGGACGCGTTTCTTTGGGCCACTCTCGTTCGGTAAGGGCATCTCCAGCGGGCGGCGCGACGCATTTTATTGTTCGCGAGAGTCCGTTTGGGTTGTGTTGCGAACGTTATGATCGTTTTTGTCCGCGCGTCCGTTAGCGTCTGGGGTGGCTCTAGCGGGGTGACCTTTTTTTTTACTTATTTTTTTTCCTCTTCATTTGAACATAGTTCCAAATATTACATATTGGAACATGATTTTACACAAACTAATACGTAGTTTGGAACATGGTTTACATAAACTAATACATAGTTTGAACCATGGTTGACCAAATATAAACATTTTAAAAAAAGAAAACCAGTTGTGTTGATTTTTGTATGTTCGCTGCTAAGAAAGAATACTCGAGGGCACACTCAGTCACTCAAACTGGAAAATCCAGCTTGTGAGAAGTGCCCCTGTTGGTTCTTTTGAGGAAGAATAGCCAGAAACCTTCACTACTGGCTTCAACAGGTCCGTAGCCATATTCGCTACAAAGAAAGAACACTCTAAGTTCTAACTATCGGTGTCCGAGCCGGATTCGCCGGAGTGGTAGTGCCTGCGGCACGCTGTATCGTCAAACACCTTGACGATCATCTCGCCTTCACCCTCGTAGAGGAAGGTGAGCTGGCAGCCGGGCTCGAGCTCGAGGTCACGGGCGAACTTGTCCCACCCCATGTGCAGGTACATCTTGCCCTGCCCCCTGCCCGTCGAACAAAACCTCGACATTCCACCGGCAGAAGTTGTAGCTGGCCTCCCGTAGCTACAAGTGCACTGGCTCGACGCCATCGACAAACTCGGTGAACTTGTTTGCGAGCCGCTTGATGCCGAGTGGGTCGTCGTCGCGGAGAAAGAACTCGAAGCAGCGGGTCCTCCTGCGAAGACGAGGAGGGCGCCGGCGACGGCGACCGTGGGGCCGTACCTGCTCCACCACGGCGGCCCTTGCCCCGGGGGCGCCCAGGCCCGCGGCCTCGACCGCCTCCAGGACCCGCCATGGACTTCCTCGCGGGCCTGGTTGTGTCGCAGGAAGAGCTAGGTGGCGCTACTGTGGAGCTTCTGGCGGCTAGGGTTTGCTTGGAGGAGTGGATGAGGAATAAAAACGCGCGTCCTCTTTATATAGGCCGGAGGCAGGAGACGGCCGCGGGACGCGTGCCGTCGCCATTAACTTCGTTGGCGGAGGTGGGCGGCAGCCGCTCGGCAGCCGAGGCATCGCCATTAACGTGGCGCAGACTGTAGAAGCGATGCCTCGGCGCCAGTCGCTGGCGCGCCTGAGAAGATGCATCGACGCAGGGTCGCTGCCAGGCGGACCCGACGAAACATCCGCCAGACGCGAGCGGACACTTTGCGCGTCCGCGCAACGTCCGGAGAGACGGATCCGAGGCGCATATTTGGGCCATGTTTGCGTCGCCACGAACGGTCCGGTCACTGTGCGCCCCGCTTGAGCAGAGCCCAGACACATTTTCGATCACAGCGGACACAAACGATCGCCCAGCGTCTGATTGCGTGGCGCCGTTGGAGATGCCCTAACTATTGCTGCCATCTCATCTCTCCTAGAACCCTGTGTTGCGTATTTTCCATACGAGTCCTCTATACCCAAGGAATTTTGGGCGAGAAAATCATCCACACCATATCCCTGAAAACGCCAAAACCTTAAACCCACGGTGGATCTGCGCCAAAATTTCCATATCCGATAAAAGAAAGGAATATCCACCAAAATTTCCATATCTCCCGATAAAAGAAAGGAAATTGATTCGGTTCCATCCTCCGACCTCCGGGTCTTACTCACACACGTCACGTAGAGCCCACCTACACTGTTGACTTTCTTATCTTTTTTTGTTTAGAAATAGCTAACTTCATCCATAGCAATACCTGCACTGAATAACCCGCATAATTCATGTAAAAACAGTAAATGATCACCAGGATGGACAGTTCCATCCCCTTCATAGCGGTTATCCACAACACGTTCAATAATTTTCATAGGTATTTTATATGGAATCATTTTCTCACCTGGCGCCTCATCCACTACCTTTGCAGTAGTAGTAGTAGATTTTCCAAATAGGAATTCAAGAGAAGATCTCTCTATAATGAATTATAGCAGCAGGCAGAAATAAAAACAACACGTACAGTAAAAGTTTTCCTTACCAATTCCACTTACCAATAGCGCTTCACTCCCCGGCAACGGCACCAGAAAATAGTCTTGATGACCCACAAGTATAGGGGGTGTATCGTAGTACTTTCGATAAATAAGAGTGTCGAACCGAACGAGGAGCAGAAGGTGTTGACAAGCAGTTTCGATGAAGGATTCACTGTAAATGCTCGCAGACAAGTTTTCAGGAGGTTTTGATATAGCAGATAAATAAAATACAAGTAAGTAAAATGCGAGAATAATAATTACAGCAAGTGGTCCAATCCTTTTTAGCACAAAGGACAAGCCGGTTTGTTTACTTATGATGACCAAACATTCTTGAGGACACACACTACAAGAAAAGTTGCCATGGCCGACGAAGTTGAAGTCGCGCCGTGGTTGCTGGTGTACCATGGCCGACGATTTTGGGTCTGTCCGTTGTGCATGTCAAAACATTTTTTTTCTCGTTTTTGAGGCCACCTAGCCCGACGAAAACGGCCAAAACGTTGCGTATGGTGGCCCGGGACGTGGTGCATCTCGAATTCTCGGGTTCGCCGGCCGAGTCAACGCAAATCCGCACCACCGAGGGATGTAGGGCCCGGATGGCAGCCTCTACGGCATTGTTTTTTTTTCTCGATCGCGCCATCTCGTTCAACGCTCTCCGATCGAGCCGTTTACGATGCAGGATCATGGGTCCCGCATGTCATCCTCTATGAACCAAAATTCTTTATATTCTTGGATTTTTTTGACCCCCTGATTTCTGGCTACTTCCTTTTTCTTTTGATCCCTTGTCGCCTTGGAAACGTTGACACCGCTGCTGCTAATTGGGACCCACATGTCATCCTCTATGAGCAATCAACTTTCTTTTCTTGGAGTTTTTTTGGCACCTCAAATTTGGTCACTTGCCTTTTTCTTTCGATCCCCTGCCGCCTCTCAAACGGTGATACCGCTGCTGCTAAATGGGACCCGCGTGTCATCCTCTATGTACTATAAAACTTTCTTTTCTTGGATTTTTTGGCACCTCATATTTGGTCACTTACCTTTTTCTTTCGATCCCCTGCCGCCTCTCAAACGGTGAGACCGCTGCTGCTAAATGGGACCCGCATGTCATCCTCTATGTACTATAAAACTTTCTTTTCTAGGATTTTTTTGGAACCTCATATTTGGTCACTTGCTTTTTTCTTTCGATCCCGTGCAGCCTCTCAAACGGTGATACCGCTGCTGCTAAATGGGACCCGCATGTCATCCTCTATGTACAATCAAGTTTCTTTTCTTTAATTATTTTTTGGCTCCTGATATTTGGTCACTTGCATTTTACTTTCGATCTCATGCCACGTTGAGGATCCTGCAGGCTCATGGGACCCGCATGTCATCCTCTATGTACTATAAAACTTTATTTTCTTGGATTTTTTGGCACCTCATATTTGGTCACTTGCCTTTTTCTTTCGATCCCCTGCCGCTTCTCAAACGGTGATACCGCTGCTGCTAAATGGGACCCGCATGTCATCCTCTATGTACACTCAAGTTTCTTTTCTTGAATTATTTTTGGCTCCCGATATTTGGTCACTTGCCTTTTTCTTTCGATCTCATGCCACGTTTGAAACGTTGAGGAACCTGTCGGCTCATGGGACCCGCATGTTATCCTCTATGTGCTATAAAAGTTTATTTTCTTGGGTTTTTTTTCACCCTCTGATTTTTGGCTATTTCCTTTTTCTTTTGATCCCCTGCCGCCTTGGAAACGTTGAGTAAGCTGCTGACTCATGGGACCCGCATGTCATCGTACAATCAACTTTCTTTTTCTTTTCATCTCAAGCCGCATTTGAAACGTTGAGACCGCTGCTGCTAATTGGGACCCGCATGTCATCCTCTATGTACAATAAAGTTTTTTTCTTGGATTATCTTTGGCTCCTGATATTTTGTCACTTGCCTTTTTCTTTCGATCTCATGCCGCCTTTGAAACGTTGAGTAAGCTGCTGGCTCATGGGTCCCGCATGTCATCCTCTACGAACAATAAAAGTTTCCTTTCTTGGAGTTATTTTTGACCCCTAATTTCTGGCTATTTGCCTTTTTCTTTTGATCTCCTTCCCCCTTTGAAACGATGACGACGCAGCTGGCAGGTCGGTCCCACATGTCATCCTCTGTGAACAATAAAAGTTTCCTTTGATGGATTTATTTTGAACCCCTAATTAATTTCGGAGGATGCTGCTGCCTCATGGGTCCCGCATGTCATCCTCTCAGAACGGTAAATGTTTCTTTTCTTGGATTTTGTTGACCAAACGATTTTTGGCTTATTTTTTCTTTCGATCTCCTGCAGCCTTTAAAACGTTCAGGGCGCTCGCTGGCTCACGGGTCCCACATGTCAACCTCTATTAACAATAAACGCCGAGGATGCTCGCTGCCTCATGGGTCCCGCATGTCATCCTCTCAGAACGAAAATGTTTCTTTTCTTGTATTTTTTACCAACAGATTTTTGGTTTATTTTTTCTTTCCATCCCCTGCCGCCTTTAAAACATTGACGACGCTGCTGGCTCATGGGTTCCCGATGTCAGCCTCCCCGTACAAGAAACATGTGATATCTTGATTATTTTGCAGACAATAAACATTGTATTTCGCTCTGAGCCATTGCAAACGGATAAATTAAATCTTTATTTTTACATAAACAAACTTATATGTTGAATCTCCTTGTTTTGTGTTTTTGCGAAGCATAGGACTTTCCTGTTTTTTTAGAAAAATCCGAACTTTCCTGTTTTGGAGTGGGCTGAAATTGTACGAGTCAAAAGGCCCGGCAGAGATAGTTCGAAGGCCCGAATGTCCGGATGCAGCCCAATTGAAATCTTTCTTTTCTTGGATTTTTTTCACCCCACGATTTCCGGCTACTTCATTTTTATTTTGGTCCTGTGCCGCCTTGGAAATGTTGAGACCGTCGCTGCAAAATGGGACCCGCATGTCATCCTCTATGTACAATAAAATTTCTTTTCTTGGATTATTTTTGGCTCCTGATATTTGGTCACTTGCCTTTTTCTTTCAATCTCATGCCGACTTTGAAACGTTGAGGAAGCTGCTCGCTCATGGGTCCCGCATGTCATCCTCTATGAACAATAAAAGTTTCCTTTGTTGGATTTATTTTTTACCCCTAATTTTAGGTTATTTGCCTTTTTATTTTGATCCCCTGCCCCCTTTGAAACCAGGACGACGCAGCTGGCAGGTCGGTCGCACATGTCATCCTCTATGAACAATAAAGGTTTCCTTTGATAGATTTATTTTTTACCCTAATTAATTTCTGGCTATTTCCTATTTTTATTTTGATCCCCTGCCGCCTTGGAATAGTTGAGGATGCTGCTGCCTCATGGGTCCCACATGTCATCCTCTCAGAAAGGTAAAAGTTTCATTTCTTGGATTTTGTTTACCAACTGATTTTTGGCTTTTTTTTTTGTTTCGATCTCCTGCCGCCTTTAAAACGTTGACGACGCTGCTGGCTCATGGGTCCCCAATGTCAGCCTCCCCGTACTGCAAATCCTCTTTCTGCAAAGGTTGTATTTCTAGCTAGATAGCTAAGGTGGATTCGAATCTGCCGTGGTTCAGGCAGCTCAGGTAAGCCTTCTTGCACTGATTAATGGAACTAGTGTATAGCAAGGTCAAGACATGTGGCTTGGTGTAATGAATCTATTTGAATCATGTTGTGGATTCAATCTGATAGTTCTCTAACAGATCAGCCAAAATAGAAATTAAGTTTTTTTCTAAAACGGAAATGCAAATTAAGATGAACACAAACATTAGTTATCATAATAGCTGATCATACATACATACTTGCTAAGAGCAAAAGCTTGCCAGAGTTTTACCACCCACACAATTAATTAGCAGTTCAGATAAGATAACCTTAAAGTATAACTACAAATGCATTTGCTAAGGGCTCATGGGACAATAGAACTAGACAACCGCAAACTTGATGACCAGCATGTCACAGCGGCATCGAAAGATCTTGACCTTCTACTTTGATCCAATGCGAAGTTTGGCACCGTCAATGAACTTTTTCCACCTGGAAGTAACAGCCAAGCGGCCATCTGTGGGACTGACGGAGTACCGTCCCTCCACGGTGAGAACTTCACTCTCCATGACGAGGGAAATCTTGCCCTTTCGGCCAGCATTGAGATCCTTGGCGATACTTTTAGGCAATTTCTGATTCAAAGCAAGAGATACCAACAAAAATTAGTCAATGGCACCAATGCACTCGAAGACCGAACCATGTGAGACTTTGAGCAGAGAAGACATCAAGATAAGAGCGAGTTATGCTTGTCATATACTCACGAACATAGCCTTCGGATGCGTCCTGGTCACCACACGGGTGGCCACGGCAATGAGCTGAGACCTCGGTGATCTGGCTGGGGCAGGTGCAGGAGCTCGGGCTGGTACACGAGCTGGTGCTGATGCGAGGAGACCGCCGGGCGGGTGCAATAAACGGTGCCTCTAGAGGAACCGGTGCCGATGCGAGAGACCGTTGGGCGAGGTGCGATGAACGGTGCAGCTAGAGGAACCGAGTGTCGATGTAGGAGCCTGCTGGGCGGGTGTAGTATATGGGGCCTCTACAGGAACCAATGCTGATGTAGGGGCCTCGCTGGGTAGATGCAATAAACGGTGTCTGGTACGAGAACCGGTGCTGATGCGAGGAGAGTGGGAAGCCGGTGCCGGTGCTGGTGTGGGTGCCCTTTGTGACATCCGCTCTCGTTCCATCGGGGGATCTGCAGCTTTGATCATGTTAAACCCAGCAAGCTAGAACGAGAGGGAATGGTTTAGAACAAGCTGCTCGAATGCGGTAATCAAAGGATATGAGTACAAAAAAGTTACATATTATATATTTGGAAGTGTCTCCAACTCTGTAAGCAGTTACGTATATCTGCCCGTTTGAGTTTCTGATCCTCAACTCGTCGCCCTTCTTCAGACCGTAGTCAAAAGCAAACTTTCTCCAATCATGTCCATACAAATATGTGATGGCCTGCGTCTTGTAGACATACACCTCATAGACCGTGTAGGTGTTCATCAATTTGCCATTGCCATGCATAGTGAAAGACCCTTCATGCGAACACATCTGGTTAATCATTGGACGAAGTTCACAAGGTACGATCCGCGAGTGAAAATTGATACTAATGTAAGAAGCAGGAAGACTAAAAACAAGACTTTACTATATGCCAATTCATGCTAAACCACTGAGAATACATACCCGTAACTCTGTGAAGGAGTTATTAGAAAGGTAGATAGAGCCATAGGAGGTGTTATATGCGGGGTATGTACATGGGCCCGCCATATTCCCGCAAGCTCGGCATCGGGATGGTGAAGGAAACATGGGAGGTACTACTGGTGCGTAGCGCTGAATGTAAGTGGAAGAATTAGGTTGTGTAAAGTGCATAGTTCAGAGCAATGCAAATGTTGACAAGCGAGTGCATAACACTATGTTACAAACTGAACAATCAAAATTTAGTGTATGATGAATATAAGCATGCTAATTTGGCGTTTCCGAATTCCAAGAAGCAGTAGACAGAGCCGGTGATAATATCAGAAATAAATCATGGCATGTATATGTGGCTTAAGAAAATATACCCGAACCCTTGGATGGTTACGGCCCGACTGGTCCTTGGACTTGAGCTTATATAAGCATCCAGAAGGTGGGGCTGACGAGAACTTGGTGGCAGCCTCTCGCAGATGCCTCATCAGCAGCAGTTGCAATCCTTTTGACTAATGAAGGCTTAGCAGTTTCGGTCGCATATGAAAATTGATGAGCAACGGACATCGCAGATGATATATAAAATGAATCTATGAGACACCGATGCATATAGTGCTGGATGTAAGTGGAAGAATAGGGTTGTGTGTGTTTCGAACTATTGGTAAGCATAATTAGACAAAGCCGGCAATAAACGGACAAATCAAATCATGTATGAGGATTAAGAAAATATACCTGCTTAAAAAGGATACCACCCAGCTGGCCCGTGGCCTCGTGCTTGAGGAGGTTTTCGAGAAGATGGTGGCGGCACCATCATCTTCACAGCAGCCTCATCAGGATCATTTTTTATCCATTTGAGTAGAGGCACAGAAGCTTCATCCTGCATATGAATAGCAACAGAACTCATCATTGATATTTAATAAATCTATGAGATGGACTGATGCAAAAAGTGCGGGATGTAAGTGGAAGAATAGGGTTGTGCATAGACAACAGTTGACAACAATGCAAATGATTACAAAAGAAGCCAACGGAACTCAACAATTTATATACTGGATGAGACAGACTGAAAAGTGAAAAATTAGTGTATGATGATTGTAAGTGATGACCCACAA
>NC_061514.1:267719136-267769525 GCF_022539505.1 Lolium rigidum
TTTAGAGCTCTTATCAATTTTCTATTGAATTTTAAAGTTTCGTTTTAATTGAATTGTGAAAAGTCACAATTGCCCCTAGGCCCCACGTCGGGTGACCCAACGGAGTTGAGTCCTTAACCCGAGCCGCCCCAACCGCCGGCTCCGAGGTCGGACCCGAACGCGCTCTTCCTCTCCCCTCTCGCGAAACCTAACCTCTCCCGCCCGACGCGCGGTGGTCGCATGCGCGTCGCCCAGCTTTGTTCGGCCACCTCCGGCCATCGCCGGCGGTGAGATGAGGATGCGCACCGCCTCGTGACGGCGCACCGGATCTACGGCGTCGATCTGGTCCTCGCCGCCTCGCTTCTCGTCCCCGACTCGTCTGCTCGCAAGGCGTGGGTTCGCGGCGATTCGTCGCCGTGGCGCTCTGGCGTCGTGGCGCCGCCGTGGCTCTCGTTGGGATCGACATTCTTACTTATCGAAGATACTACGATACACCCCCTATACTTGTGGGTCATCAAGTTCCGCGGCGATTCGTCGCCGCCGACGCTCCTGGCGTCGTGGCGCCGCCGTGGCTTTGCCACCGTGTGCGTGTGCTGCCGGGGTACCACCATGGCCCGGCTTGGCCTATCGCCGCCGTGCTCCGGCGCGTGCCGCCGTAGCCGCCATGGCTACACCGTCCTGCTCTGTTCCAAGTAAGTGCTCCGCCTTTCTCTTTCTCCTGTGCCTGTTCTTCCTCCTCCTCCAGTAGCCCTGGCCATGGCTTCCCTCCTTGTGGAGGTGCTGGCCATGCTCAGTTGTTGTCTTTGTTGCTAGCTGCTGCGGTGTTGCTGTGCTACTGCCATGAACCCTAGCTACTTTGTGCTGCCCTATTCCGCCTAATGGCTATGCTTATCTTCTTCTGTGTCTTGCTATCATGGTCCTAGCTTATGAATTCATGCTTGAGCTTGTAAAAGCTTGCATTTCTTGCTAGAATTCTTCCCTGTGCCTCTGTCTTGTTTCTATGCTTGCACGACACTCCAGTGTATTCATATATGCTTCAATGGCTTAATTGCAGTATGCAATTCTTGCAAATTTGCAAGTGCCAGAGCTTCTGTGGCTAGTTCTTGTGCTCAAATTCATGAGCATGCTCATCTGAGCATTGTTGTTGGCTTAATGGTATGATTCAGTGATGAGCACTAAGTGCTTTACTTGTTTGTCATGGTCCGAGTGGTACATCATGTATTTGTTGTGCTTCCGGATACAATTATAAATCATCCATTTGATTATCTGTGAAGCAACTGTTGATTATGTGTGGCTATTTAATTATCTGGTTCATGCTCTGCTGCTCAGTGATGCCCGAACATGTATTGGCATGCTATAGCAAACTCTGATGATCATATCAATTGATTTGCTTGGGCTAGAGGGATGCCAACAATTGTTGGGGACCCTAGCCCACTCTGAACCCACTTGGGTGATGATGCATGTGTAAGGCTTAACTATTTGGATTGGTTGTGTGGTTGAGGTAACCCTGACAGTAAATCCTTGCTGTTAGGGTGGCTCCCACCAGTGTTGGCTTTCTTTGATGAATAGATGCTCACTGGCTAATCACTTGGTGAATTACCAGTGGCTTTGGTGTTGATAAACAAGATAGGCACATGTTGCCTATCAATCTGATGGTTTAGCTAGACTATTAGGTGCTTGGTGGATCTGGATGGCTACATAGGATTAAATCCATGCTTGGATTTCTCTCGGTTGTGACATCGTGTTGTCACCACCGGTGTTCCTCGGTTTGATTTCCTTCTAGCCTTAGTTGTATTCTTCGGCACCAATTGGTTTAGCAACCAAGTGATGATACATCCAGGGTTTCATACCCTTTTCTGCTTCGTGATGCATGAGTGTACTTAATTATGAGCAAAACCATGGTTTGCTCATGCTTTCTCGGTATACCTCACTCCGGCTCCAAGATTTGTGGTTGATGTAGAGGGTTTGCTTACGTGGTGATCTTTTGGTTGATTTGCTTGCCACTGCTCCTCCTGGTGAGCTTCGAAGCTTGATTGGATTCACGTGGTGTTATGGAGCAGATTGAACAGTGAAGTTGTTCTATCTGTTCTAGCTGTTCTTGGTGTTCTTGGTGTTCCGGGTGGCTTACCAGAGCAAGTCTGTCGATGGAATGGCTAGGTTTTACTGTGGCAAGATTTTATATGTTCCTGGCTTGCTCTGTTGGTCGACAGCACTGCCTGGCTGTTTTGGTGACTCCCCCTGGCCTTGTGTGTTGTTACACATGCAGCAGGCCTTGTGTGCTGCCTGTGTGTGTGTGGCTTGGGACTTGGGCTGGTGGAATGGATCAGCTCGGCAGCTTGGTCATATCCACTCTATGTAATATTTGCTAACCTGCCAAGTGGCTTTGCCACTTGGCTTAATGTTCTGATTGTTGTGTGTGTGTGCAGGGATCAAGAAGATGCTCAAGATGAACTCAAGATCATCTTGATCAAAGAATTCATGAAGATCACAATGTAGTTTAGGTCATTTAAATACCTTGTAATTTTCCTTTTTCTTTTTCTATTTCTTCAATTCTTGTAATGTGTTGTAATTTCTTAATTCAATTCTGAATATTGTAATTGACATTGTATTTTGTGTGAATATCAATAAAGCTCAAGTTTCTCTATAATGAGCTTTGTCAAAGTGTTTTATTATTCAAATTCTTGACTTATGATAATTGTTGAATAAATCATCTCAAATTTGAATTATGTGATAACCATTTGATGTTTGAATTTGAAATTCAATTCAAAGTTGGTTTGAATTCAATCATACAACTTAACTTGTAATTCAATCATGCAACTTAAGATTTCAATGCAATATCACTTCTCTCTTCTCAAAACCCTAATTTAGATAAGTAAGAACAAGTTCATCGCACTCTCGAAACCCTAACCCTGTAAGGTGTCGAGAGAGAAACTTGTCCCCCTTCGATGTAGTTTTATTTAAAAGCGCGAAATTTCCCCAGAATTTGCAATGCAATGCACATCCCTTTCTAAAATCTACCCCTCGATCGTCTCTAAACCTGGACATTACAGCTAGGGAGTCTCCACTCCGTGGTGGAATTTTATTTTCAGTTGCAATAACACTACAGTCGGCCTGCCCGTTCACTTGCTCCCTTAAATCAATTCTTACTCAGCATTGTGACCATTCGGTAGTCGTTTTTCATCTCATCCGCTGATCTTCCTCTACTTTGTCATATAAATATAGGGAGGATCCCTACCCGGCCATGGAGACATCCCACCAGAAGAATCCCACTTGCAGCTCGCTTCCGTGTTGAAAAATCAAGCCCCGCCTCGTCGCTATGCCTGGCTGCCCCATCTCCATGAGAACGAAAAAGAAAAATTGGCAGAAAAAATAAGGTGAAATAAAAAAATTGGGCTCAGCTAATCTAAAACATAAAACCAAACTGAAAAGTAAAAATGACCAGAGGCTGCACGAAAGGGCCGCGTCTAAATTTTGCGCGGCGAACTCAAAATAAACATCCACCAATATTATTTTATCTGAAAGAGAGGCAAAAGCTTTGCCTCATCCATTAATTAAAAAGAAAGTGCTCAGTTTTTAGGAGAAAAAATCAGGTGAAAACCTACAGCAACGGGGCCAAGCTCACGTAAACTACACACCCAGACTCGCCCACAACCAAGCCTAACAAACACTACAAAGAGATACTTACAAACACTTGAACATAACACTCCAACACCTCGCTAAAAAGGACAGGACACGATATTGGGGACACCCGTCAAACAAGTAAGGATCCAGGAAGGCAACAACAAAGGTGACGAGAAAATCGCAAACCTCTCTAGCTACGACAGCTCCGGGCACCGTTGGTAACAGTTCGAACTTAGCATCCCGGCCATCAATAGGAACCATCTGCTTGCCGGACTCATGTGAGAGAGAGACTGCAACGTCAACAACACTACACTTTTCAAACCAAAGTGCCTGACACGGCGGTGAAGCCACATCCGAGAACATGTGCGAGCCAGGCCTCACTTCCTCGACGGAAGGAGGCGTAAACACACCACCACACAAATCCAGGAGCTCTGCATGACCCGAGCCATGCTCGTCGATCTCTCCCTAGCACGAGGAGAGAAACATCACTGGAGGCCCGCTCCGTTCCCGCCCACTTTGCCAACATCGGGTAGAACCAAAAGATGGCATGCGTGTTGGAGAGCCTAACCAACGCAGCTTCCGCCCACTCCAGAAAGCCTCCAATCGCTAGCATCCAATCGTGCAAAGAGTCAACAACCTTGTGAAGAGGACGGACGGCCTCCTAAAAAAACTCATCTTGCTTCTCCAAAGCGGATTATATATGGGCTGAAGCCAAAGAGCTAACCGAGCAGAAACAACTGACGCCCAAGACCGACGTTGAGGCACATCGTACGGGAGTGAGACCTCAACCTGGGCCAGCGAGGAGCCTTCTCTTGGTGGGGCAACGAGGCGACTGGGCATGCCAACAAGTTGAGAGCACCCCAAGCATTACGACAGTCACGTGCCCCATGACCGTCATCAAGGTATCGAGAGCACTTAAAGGGGTCACAGCAAACTGCAACGCGATGACCAAGAGCTAGGCACCTGCAACATCTACACTTGAGCCAAGCAGGGACAAGACGGCAAGCAATTGGCGGGGCTGGCAGTGCCTGCGCCGTGGCATCACCTCCTACCATCCATCACGCTCGCTTGCCACACACTCTGCCTCCTTGCCATCAACCTTGGAACACCTGCAGCAAAATTGAAGGAGTTGGTGGTCGGCGGCGTCTGGGGAACCAGTTCCTCTTCAATGTACTCGACGTCGTTGTCCGCAACGGACACTCAAGAAGCGGCCATGACGCGGAAGCTAGGGGCATCACCCCTTCACCACCGTCGCCAGCAGGCCGCGATGTCTAGGGGCGAGCACTTCCTCGTCCTTCTCGATGTCGGCGGCATCGGAGGCCCCAAACTAGGATGCAGCGGGGGCCACAGATCCAGGGAAGGCGGCATGGAGAGGGCCTCCACAGGCCCACCACCAACCTGGATGGGGCAGACTAGGAGGCGTGCGAGAGTCAAAGAAGGTGGCGACGGTGTGGCTCCTCATTGTCTTCCTCATCATCGACAGCAACAGCGTCACCAGCGGAAGACCAAGACGGGGCTCCAGGAGGCAGCAACAATAGCTCTCCGGTCAGCGCTGGGGCAGACGCTGGGGCCGCAACTGGCATAGACGGGAGGGCTGACACTCGACAACACAACTTCCACACATGCCCTCCCTGCGGGAGGGAGGAGAGAGCGTCGTCATCACAGGGCCGGAGACGGTCGCGCCCGAGATGTCTATACCTTCATTCTCCTTGTGAAACCTCTCTGTAGGAGGCAGCGGTAACGAGCGACGAGCGAGTGCCGCAAGCGCGGGGGAGAGGGCAGTGAGGCCGGGGAGACCAACGTTGCAGCCATTGGGGAAGGACAGCGGGAGCAGCCGTGGGGACATCAGGCCAAGCCCCTACACAAGTCTAACCACAAGATTTCATCTAGTTCAAAATTACAATAAGTATTGTTTTTATTAGGAAGGAACAACCAGACACTCAGCTGCATGAGCCCGCAAAAGGAACTCCACCAGCCCATATGGCTCGGCCGGCAGGCCAACATACAAAGATACAGACCCTGCAAAGCGAGCACAATCACGCAAGGGAAAAATATGACGTGGACGCACCAGAGACTAGGAAAATAAGATAGCAGAGGATTCTCCTATTTAGAGATTAAAAAAAAATCTGACTAAGAACTTATGAGAGTTGAGAGTTTGACCTGAACAAACCTAAATATAGTTGTTCTATATTTTGCATTGTTCTGGCACTCCCACATCATGTGTTCATAAGTATTAGGAAGCCGTTTGCGAAAAAAAGATGGTAAATACTTGAAGAATTTGCACAAACTTTGATTCGCCAGATTAACCCGCAGTGTATCTTGGATGACACATATGCATACCATATTAATAACACGATCACAGATAGATCTCTAACAACAGATGGGAGTGCTTTTACATCTCATGCCACCAGAGAACTTCAGATCCCTAATCATAATTAGAGTCCCCAGAACATTTGGGAGGCCTCATCATATATAGAGTGCTCTTACATAAGACGCCAGTAGTACGCTGGCTAGTTAAGGATGCAAGCTAGTAGATACTAAAACATGCAGTGCAGGATAGATACTCCATGCATTGATCCATTCACTTAATGAGCCAGCGGATCATCCCTTCAACTGTTGATTCGACGAATCCCAAGTGACAAGGTGATTGCTGCCAGACCAAACCCAGCACCAATGGCCAGTGCGTCATCCCTGCGATTCTTTCTGCTGAGGTCCACAATCTTCTTCACTGCTTGGCTTCAGAAGAGGAATGAGAATGCATATTAGGATCAATAGCGCAATGAAAAAATCAATCAGACCTGATCTTGCATGGTTAGTGCCCTACCGAATTTCTGGGTCGAGGAGGTCAGGGCCAGCAGGAGGGCTGCTGCTCGTTGCCTACAAGCAGTCGAGTTTGAATAGTTAAAGATGATGGGATGGTAACCAATGTAGGCTGAAAGTTCAACATAAAATTAAACAGGCAATTGAAAATACACCGATAATTTCGTCAACAAACCAACTCCCTCTGTCCCATAACACAAGATGTTATTATAACCAAGATAGGTTGTAAACTGGTAATAACATCTTATATTACAGGACTGAGGGAGTAGTTGCTAATAACAAGAATCGAATCGAGGCAATCTCTTCATTGTGTCGAGTAGTAAAAGGAAGATCATGGACGGTACATGATTCCCATAAAAAAATTACAGCCTGTTTGGATTACTGGCATTTATCGGTGAAGTTGTGGTGATGAGTTCAGATAATTGAAGCTGAATATAGAGATTAAACTAAGTTGAGAAGTTACTATCTAACTGGCCCAAGAGTATACAAGAACATCCAAGAAATTTGTAGAACATATTGCTAATTCCACATCTAAAAACTATATGCTAGCAAAGGGGATACTCAAATCAACATGTTTGTCTATGTGTCTATATGGTAACAGAAAGATCATTGGATGGCGCGTGTGGATTCCTAATACAAATACTAGAGCATGTTTCGACGAGTAGCAATATCAAATTCTGAACCAACAAGGTTAGCAGTGACTATCTATATTTATCCTCATCCCCATCACTGCAAGAAACATGCAAGAAATCCCCGCCGTCGTGCAAACAGAAGAACTGATCTGACTAATAACGCAATACAGCAAGAAGAATCAATCGACTGCATCAACCAAGAGAGTTGAGACGGGAGAAGATTGAGATGGGGAACGAACTGGAGCACGGGAAGAGGCGAAAACCCGATGGACAGCGGCAGGGACCTTCTGCTTCAGCTTGGCAGCCATGTTGCGCAGCGCCATAGCCATAGACATACCTCCACGAACAAACCAAGCAGATCTGGACGAGGAAGAGGACGGCGGCTAGGGTTTCCTTCTCTCACTCTGGAACACGGGGTGATTCCCTTCGAGACACGGATCCCCTTCTTAGGCACCCAACCGCCTCGGACTCCAACTGGGCCGGCGACTATGTGAACTGGACTTTGGACACTTCCCTGGGCTCGCTTTCGTAGGCACTATTGGTACTACCTTATTGCTCGTCCTCTGGTGTCGCCCACATGGGCCGGCGCAGTAGATTTTTCTTCTTCTTTTCTCTGTTTTTTTCTAGGAAAAAGATAGTAGAAATTGCCACCAGAGCGCTGGGAGGCGGCGTTTCATGAGGGGCTCCGCTAGTCCACCGCCGATGAGCGCGAGCAGGAGGCGCGCCACATGGAGCGGTTCGGGCCGCCTCTAAAGAGCTCTAAGAAGAGGCACGCAACGACGAAGGCTCCACAGACGAGCATGAGGAGGAGGTGTGAGCGCGGCGCGGAGGCCTCCTCTCGGCCGGCGCCGTCGAGCGTGAGCGCAGGTGAAGTGGGCATGACCCTTCGGGCACTACAAGAACTTGAAGTATCAATGACAGAACGGGGCCCATGGCTGACGTTTGAGAAATCCCTCAGCGAATGTCATTTCTCGTGATAGTTTTGCGTTTTCGCGTCACAGATCGCGTTTTGGCACGCTCGGGCGTGAAAAATTCTGACAGGCGATCTCTAAACACCAGCGATTGTCCACAAACTAGCGTCATCGGCCTTGGACGGCCCGAACTGAGGCCTTGGACTCAGACATCTGGACTCTAAGTCGTTGGACTCAGACATTTGGAGTGGCCTTAGTGCCTCCAACGATGACTACGATGATCTAGTGTAATAGTGTGTTGGAGTCGAGGTGTGTTTGTCGAATCCAAGGAAGTTTGAGTCCTTTTAGAATGTAACAAAACTCTTGGAACGAGGAAAGTGGACTGCGTCGTCCCTACCCCTCTCGCCAACCCCCATTGTCTCCTCCCACCAGTAGAATCCCACTTGCAGCTCGCTGTCGTGTTGAAAAATCAAGCCCCGCCTCGTCGCTATGCCCGGCTGCCCCATCTCCATGAGAACGAAAAAGAAAAATTGGCAGAAAAAATAAGGTGAAATAAAAAAATTGGTCTCAGCTAATCTAAAACATAAAACCGAATTGAAAAGTAAAAATGACCAGAGGCTGCACGAAAGGGCCGCGTCTAAATTTTGCGCGGCGAACTCAAAATAAACATCCACCAATATTATTTTATCTGAAAGAGAGGCAAAAGCTTTGCCTCATCCATTAACTAAAAAGAAAGTGCTCAGTTTTTAGGAGAAAAAATCAGGTGAAAACCTACAGCAACGGGGCCAAGCTCACGTAAACTACACACCCAGACTCGCCCACAACCAAGCCTAACAAACACTACAAAGAGATACTTACAAACACTTGAACATAACACTCTAACACCTCGCTAAAAAGGACAGGACATGATATTGGGGACACCCGTCAAACAAGTAAGGATCCAGGGAAGGCAACAACAAAGGTGACGAGAAAATCGCAAACCTCTTTAGCTACGATAGCTCTGGGCACCGATGGTAACAGTTCGAACTTAGCATCCCCACCATCAATAGGAACCATCTGCCTACCGTACTCAGGCGAGAGAGAGACTGCAACGTCAACAACACTACACTTTTCAAACCAAAGTGTCTGGCACGGCGGTGAAGCCACATCCGAGAACATGTGCGAGCCGGGCCTCACTTCCTCGACGGAAGGTGGCGTAAACACACCACCACAAAAATCTAGGAGGTCAAACATGATCTGCATGACCCGAGCCGTGCTCGTCGAGCTCGCCCTAGCACTAGGAGAGAAACATCCCTGGAGGCCCGCTTCGTTCCCACGCACTTTGCCAACATCGGGTAGAACCAAAAGATCGGCATGCGTGTGGGAGAGCCTAACCAACGCAAGCTTATGACTATCGTTGCGTTTAACAAGCTTGACAAAACAAACTACCTCCCCGCTTCTCAAAACAAGGCAGATTAAGGGAGAATGCCATCTTTTTCGTAGATAGTCTGAGTTCGAGCTTGTCGATATGAATTGATCTTCAACCCAATGACAATGCTTCGATTTCAATCTTGACTTCTTTCTTGCGAGCCTCATCGCCCGCTCCAGAAAGCCTCCAATCGCTAGCATCCAGTCGTGCAAAGAGTCAACAACCTTGTGAAGAGAATGGACGGCCTCCTCAAAAAACTCATCTTGCTTCTACAAAGCGGATTGTATATCCACTGAGGCCAAAGAGCTAACCGGAGCAGAAACAACTGATGCCCAAGACCGACGTTGAGGCACATCGTACGGGAGCGAGACCTCAATCTAGGCCATCGAGGAGCCTTCTCTTGGTGGGGCAACGAGGCGACAGGGCATGCCAACAAGTTGAGAGCACCCCAAGCGTTACGATAGTCACGTGCCCCATGACCGTCCTCAAGGTATCGAGATCACTTAAAGGGGTCACATCAAACTTCAACGCGATGACCAAGAGCTAGGCACCTACAACATCTATGCTTGAGCCAAGCAGGGACAAGACGACGAGCAATTGGCGGGGCTAGCAGTTCCGGGCATCATGGGCCGCGCCGTGGCATCACCTCCTGCCATCCATCACGCACGCATGGTGCATTACACACTCCACCTCCTTGCCATCAACCTTGGAACAGCTGCAGCAAAATTGAAGGACTTGGTGGTCGGTGGCGTTTGGGGAACCAATTCCTCTTCAATGTACTCGACGTCATTGTCCGCATCGAACACCCAAGAAGCAGGCCAGGACGCGGAAGCTAGGAGCATCACCCCTTCACCACCACCGTCAGCAGGCTGCGACGTCTAGGGGGTGAGCACTTCCTCGTCCTCCTCGATGTCGGCGGCATCGGAGGCCCCGAACCAAGATGCAGCGGGGGCCAGAGGTCTAGGGAAGGCGGCATGGAGAGGGCCTCTACAGGCCCGCTGATACGTCTCCAACGTATCGATAATTTCTTATGATCCATGCCATATTATTGATGATACCTACATGTTTTATGCACACTTTATGTCATATTCGTGCATTTTACGGAACTAACCTATTAACAAGATGCCGAAGAGCCGGTTCTTTGTTTCTGCTCGTTTTTGGTTTCGGAAATCCTAGTAACGAAATATTCTCGGAATTGGACGAAATCAAGACCCGGGGTCCTATTTTGCCACGAACCTTCCGGAAGACCGAAAGGGATACGAAGTGGGGCGACGAGGCGCCGCCACCATAGGGCCGCGCGGCCGGAGGGGAGCCCGCGCCGCCCTATGGTGTGGGCCCCTCGTCGGCCCTCCGACTCGCCCTTCCGCCTACTTAAAGCCTCCGTCGCGAAACCCCGATGCGAAAAACCACGATACGGAAAACCTTCCAGAGACGCCGCCGCCGCCAATCCCATCTCGGGGGATTCGGGAGATCTCCTCCGGCACCCTGCCGGAGAGGGGATTCATCTCCCGGAGGACTCTACACCGCCATGGTCGCCTCCGGAGTGATGAGTGAGTAGTTCACCCATGGACTATGGGTCCATAGCAGTAGCTAGATGGTTGTCTTCTCCTCATTGTGCTTCATTGTTGGATCTTGTGAGCTGCCTAACATGATCAAGATCATCTATCTGTAATACTCTATGTTGTGTTTGTCGGGATCCGATGGATAGAGAATACCATGTTATGTTAATTATCAAGTTATTACATATGTGTTGTTTATGATCTTGCATGCTCTCCGTTATTAGTAGAGGCTCGGCCAAGTTTTTGCTCTTAACTCCAAGAGGGAGTATTTATGCTCGATAGTGGGTTCATGCCTGCATTGACACTGGGACGATGATCAGAAAGTTCTAAGGTTGTGTTGTGCTGTTGCCACTAGGGATAAAACATTGGCGCTATGTCCGAGGATGTAGTTGTTGATTACATTACGCACCATACTTAATGCAATTGTCTGTTGTTAGCAACTTAATACTGGAGGGGGTTTGGACTATAACCCGAAGGTGGACTTTTTAGGCATAGATGCAGTTGGATGGCGGTCTATGTACTTTATCGTAATGCCCAATTAAATCTCACTATACTTATCATGACATGTATGTGCATTGTTATGCCCTCTCTATTTGTCAATTGCCCGATTGTAATTTGTTCACCCAACATGCTTTTATCTTATGGGAGAGACACCTCTAGTGAGCTGTGGACCCCGGTCCATTCTTTTATACTTGAAATACAAATCTCGTTGCAATACTTGTTCTTTCTTGTTTTCTCTGCAAACAATCATCTTCCACACAATACGGTTAATCCTTTGTTACGGCAAGCCGGTGAGATTGACAACCTCACCGTTTCGTTGGGGCAAAGTACTTTGGTTGTGTTGTGCGGGTTCCACGTTGGCGCCGGAATCTACGGTATTGCGCCGCACTACATCCCGCCGCCATCAACCTTCAACGTGCTTCTTGGCTCCTCCTGGTTCGATAAACCTTGGTTTCTTTCCGAGGGAAAACTTGCTCGTTGTGCGCATCATACCTTCCTCTTGGGGTTCCCAACGAACGTGTGAGTTACACGCCATCAAGCTCTTTTACGGCGCCGTTGCCGGGGAGATCAAGACACGCTGCAAGGGGAGTCTCCACTTCTCAATCTCTTTACTTTGTTTTTGTCTTGCTTTATTTTATTTACTACTTTGTTTGCTGCACTTATATCAAAACACAAAAAAATTAGTTGCTAGCTTTACTTTATTTACTGTCTTGTTTGCTACATCAAAAACACAAAAAATTAGTTTACTTGCATTTACTTTATCTAGTTTGTTTTATTTACTACTGCTAAAATGGCCACCCCTGAAAATACTAAGTTGTGTGACTTCACTAGCACAAATAATAATGATTTCCTATGCACACCTATTGCTCCACCTGCTACTACGGCGGAATTCTTTGAAATAAAACCTGCTTTACTAAATCTTGTTATGCGAGAGCAATTTTGCAGTGTTAGTTACGATGATGCTGCTGCCCATCTCAATAATTTTGTTGAATTGTGTGAAATGCAAAAGTATAAAGATGTAGATGGTGAAATTATAAAATTAAAATTGTTTCCTTTCTCATTAAGAGGAAGAGCTAAAGATTGGTTGCTATCTCTGCCTAAGAATAGTATTGATTCATGGACTAAATGCAAGGATGCTTTTATTGGTAGATATTATCCCCCTGCTAAAATTATATCTTTGAGGAGTAGCATAATGAATTTTAAACAATTGGATAATGAACATGTTGCTCAAGCTTGGGAAAGAATGAAATCTCTGGTTAAAAATTGCCCAACCCATGGAGTGACTACTTGGATGATCATCCAAACCTTCTATGCGGGACTAAATTTTTCTTCGCGGAATTTATTGGATTCAGCTGCTTTGGAGGTACCTTTATGTCCATCACTCTTGGTGAAGCAACAAAGCTCCTTGATAATATGATGGTTAATTACTCTGAATGGCATACGGAAAGAGCTCCACAAGGTAAGAAGGTAAATTCGTTGAAGAATCCTCTTCCTTGAATGATAAGGTTGATGCTATTATGTCTATGCTTGCGAATGATAGGACTAATGTTGATCCTAATAATGTTCCATTAGCTTCATTGGTTGCCCAAGAAGAACATGTTGATGTAAACTTCATTAAAAATAATAATTTCAACAACAATGCTTATCGAACAATTCTAGTAATAACTATAGGCCATATCCTTATAATAATGGTAACGGTTATGCTAATTCTTATGGGAATTCTTACAACAATAATAGGAATACACCCCCTGGACTTGAAGCTATGCTTAAAGAATTTATTAGTACACAAAGCTGCCTTTAACAAATGCGTTGAGGAAAAGCTCAATAAAATTGATATTCTCGCTTCTAAGGTTGATAGTCTTGCCTCCGATGTTGATCTTTTGAAATCGAAAGTTATGCCTAATAGGGATATTGAAAATAAAATTGTTACTACAGCAAATGCCATCCAAGTTAGAATTAATGAGAATATAAGATTAATGGCTGAACTGCGTGCTAGGTGGGATAGAGAAGAAAATGAAAAACTAGCTAAAGAGAAAAATGTAGCTAAAGTTTGGACTATTATCACCACTAGCAATGTTAATGATTCACATGTTGCTGAACCCCCTACTATCAATGGTAAAATAATTGGTGTTGGCAATGCTTCTACTCCTAGTGCAAAGCGCGCAAAATTACCCGAAGCTCGCTAAAACTGCTAGACACTCCTGTGATAAAATTGCTTGAAATTTTTTCCAACCTTGGGGATGATAATCCCATTGCTTTAGATTGTAATGATTTGGATTTTGATGATTGCCACATCTCTGAAGTTATAAAGTTCTTACAAAAACTTGCTAAAAGTCCTAATGCTAGTGCTATAAACTTGGCTTTCACAAAACATATTACAAATGCTCTCATAAAAGCTAGAGAAGAAAAACTAAAACTTGAAACTTCTATTCCTAGAAAGCTAGAGGATGTTTGGGAGCCCATCATTAAAATGAGAGTCAAAGATTTTGATTATAATGCTTTATGTGATCTTGGTGCAAGTATTTCTGTTATGCCTAAGAAAGTCTATGATATGCTTGACTTGCCACCATTGAAAAACTGTTATCTGGATGTTAATCTTTCTGATAATGCTAAAAAGAAACCTTTTGGGAAAGTTGATAATGTTCATATTATGGTTAACAATAACCTTGTCCCCGTTGATTTTGTTGTCTTGGATATTGAATGCAATGCATCTTGCCCCATTATATTGGGAAGACCTTTTCTTCGAACCGTTGGTGCTACTATTGATATGAAGGAAGGTAATATTAAATATCAATTTCCTCTGAAGAAAGGTATGGAACACTTCCCTAGAAAGAGAATGAAGTTACCTTATGATTCTATTATTAGAACAAATTATGATGTTGATGCTTCATCCTTTGATGTTACTTGATTTACACTTTCTGCGCCTAGGCTGAAGGCGTTAAAGAAAAGCGCTTACGGGAGACAACCCATGTTTTTACTACAGTATTTTTGTTTTATATTTGAGTCTTGGAAGTTTTTTACTACTGTAGCAACCTCTCCTTATCTTAGTTTTATGTTTTGTTGTGCCAAGTAAAGTCTTTGATAGTAAAGTAAGTACTAGATTTGGATTACTGCGCAGTTCCAGATTTCTTTGCTGTCACGAATCTGGGTCTACCTCCCTGTAGGTAGCTCAGAAAATTAAGCCAATTTACGTGCATGATCCTCAGATATGTACGCAACTTTTATTCAATTTGGGCATTTTCATTTGAGCAAGTCTGGTGCCCTAATAAAATCCATCTTTACGGACTGTTCTGTTTTGACAGATTCTGCCTTTTATTTCGCATTGCCTCTTTTGCTATGTTGGATGAATTTCTTTGATCCATTAATGTCCAGTAGCTTTATGCAATGTCCAGAAGTGTTAAGAATGATTGTGTCACCTCTGAACATGTTAATTTTTATTGTGCACTAACCCTCTAATGAGTTGTTTCGAGTTTGGTGTGGAGGAAGTTTTCAAGGATCAAGAGAGGAGTATGATGCAATATGATCAAGGAGAGTGAAAGCTCTAAGATTGGGGATGCCCGGTGGTTCACCCCTGCATATTCTAAGAAGACTCAAGCGTCTAAGCTTGGGGATGCCCAAGGCATCCCCTTCTTCATCGACAACATTATCAGGTTCCTCCCCTGAAACTATATTTTTATTCCATCACATCTTATGCACTTTGCTTGGAGCGTCGGTTTGTTTTTGTTTTTTGTTTTGTTTGAATAAAATGGATCCTAGCATTCACTTTATGGGAGAGAGACACGCTCCGATGTAGCATATGGACAAGTATGTCCTTAGGCTCTACTCATAGTATTCATGGCGAAGTTTCTTCTTCGTTAAATTGTTATATGGTTGGAATTGGAAAATGCTACATGTAGTAACTCTAAAATGTCTTGGATAATTTGATACTTGGCAATTGTTGTGCTCATGTTTAAGCTCTTGCATCATATACTTTGCACCCATTAATGAAGAAATACTTAGAGCTTGCTAATTTGGTTTGCATATTTGGTTTCTCTAGAGTCTAGATAATATCTAGTATTGAGTTTTGAACAACAAGGAAGACGGTGTAGAGTCTTATAATGTTTACAATATGTCTTTTATGTGAGTTTTGCTGCACCGTTCATCCTTGTGTTTGTTTCAAATAACCTTGCTAGCCTAAACCTTGTATCGAGAGGGAATACTTCTCATGCATCCAAAATCCTTGAGCCAACCACTATGCCATTTGTGTCCACCATACCTACCTACTACATGGTATTTATCCGCCATTCCAAAGTAAATTGCTTGAGTGCTACCTTTAAAATTCCATCATTCACCTTTGCAATATATAGCTCATGGGACAAATAGCTTAAAAACTATTGTGGTATTGAATATGTACTTATGCACTTTATCTCTTATTAAGTTGCTTGTTGTGCGATAACCATGCTTCGGGGACGCCATCAACTATCTTTGTTGAATATCATGTGAGTTGCTATGCATGTCCGTCTTGTACGAAGTAAGAGAGATCTACCACCTTAATGGTTGGAGCATGCATATTGTTAGAGAAGAACATTGGGCCGCTAACTAAAGCCATGAATCATGGTGGAAGTTTCAGTTTTGGACACATATCCTCAATCTCATATGAGAATAATAATTGTTGCCACATGCTTATGCATTAAAGAGGAGTCCATTATCTGTTGTCCATGTTGTCCCGGTATGGATGTCTAAGTTGAGAATAATCAAAAGCGAGAAATCCAAAATGCGAGCTTTCTCCTTAGACCTTTGTACGGGCGGCATGGAGGTACCCCATTGTGACACTTGGTTAAAACATGTGTATGTGATGATCCGGTAGTCCAAGCTAATTAGGACAAGGTGCGGGCACTATTAGTATACTATGCATGAGACTTGCAACTTGTAAGATATAATTTACATAACTCATATGCTTTATTACTACCGTTGACAAAATTGTTTCATGTTTTCAAAATAAAAGCTCTAGCACAAATATAGCAATCGATGCTTTCCTCTTTGAAGGACCATTCTTTTTACTTTTATGTTGAGTCAGTTCACCTATCTCTCTCCACCTCAAGAAGCAAACACTTGTGTGAGCTGTGCATTGATTCCTACATACTTGCATATTGCACTTGTTATATTACTCTATGTTGACAATTATCAATGAGATATACATGTTACAAGTTGAAAGCAACCGCTGAAACTTAATCTTCCTTTGTGTTGCTTCAATACCTTTACTTTGATTTATTGCTTTATGAGTTAACTCTTATGCAAGACTTATTGGTGCTTGTCTTTAAGTACTTATGATTCACTTGTTTACTCGTGTCATTACCATTGTTTTGATCGCTGCATTCATTACATATGTTTACAAATAGTTTGATCAAGGTTATGATGGCATGTCACTTCAGAAATTATCTTTGTTATCGTTTTACTGCTCGGGACGAGCGAAACTAAGCTTGGGGATGCTGATACGTCTCCAACGTATCGATAATTTCTTATGATCCATGCCATATTATTGATGATACCTACATGTTTTATGCACACTTTATGTCATATTCGTGCATTTTACGGAACTAACCTATTAACAAGATGCCGAAGAGCCGATTCTTTGTTTTCTGCTGTTTTTGGTTTCGGAAATCCTAGTAACGAAATATTCTCGGAATTGGACGAAATCAAGACCCGGGGTCCTATTTTGCCACGAACCTTCCGGAAGACCGAAAGGGATACGAAGTGGGGCGACGAGGCGCCGCCACCATAGGGCCGCGCGGCCGGAGGGGGCCCGCGCCGCCCTATGGTGTGGGCCCCTCGTCGGCCCTCCGACTCTGCCCTTCCGCCTACTTAAAGCCTCCGTCGCGAAACCCACGATGCGAAAAACCACGATACGGAAAACCTTCCCGGAGACGCCGCCGCCGCCAATCCCATCTCGGGGGATTCCGGAGATCTCCTCCGGCACCCTGCCGGAGAGGGGATTCATCTCCCGAGGACTCTACACCGCCATGGTCGCCTCCGGAGTGATGAGTGAGTAGTTCACCCCTGGACTATGGGTCCATAGTAGTAGCTAGATGGTTGTCTTCTCCTCATTGTGCTTCATTGTTGGATCTTGTGAGCTGCCTAACATGATCAAGATCATCTATCCGTAATACTCTATGTTGTGTTTGTCGGGATCCGATGGATAGAGAATACCATGTTATGTTAATTATCAAGTTATTACATATGTGTTGTTTATGATCTTGCATGCTCTCCGTTATTAGTAGAGGCTCTGGCCAAGTTTTTGCTCTTAACTCCAAGAGGGAGTATTTATGCTCGATAGTGGGTTCATGCCGCATTGACACCAGGACGAGTGACAGAAAGTTCTAAGGTTTGTGTTGTGCTGTTGCCACTAGGGATAAAACATTGGCGCTATGTCCGAGGATGTAGTTGTCGATTACATTACGCACCATACTTAATGCAATTGTCTGTTGCTTTGCAACTTAATACTGGAAGGGGTTCGGACGATAACCTGAAGGTGGACTTTTAGGCATAGATGCGGTTGGATGGCGGTCTATGTACTTTGTCGTAATGCCCAATTAAATCTCACTATACTTATCATGACATGTATGTGCATTGTTATGCCCTCTCTATTTGTCAATTGCCCGACTTGTAATTTGTTCACCCAACATGCTTTTATCTTATGGGAGAGACACCTCTAGTGAGCTGTGGACCCCGGTCCATTCTTTTATACTTGAAATACAAATCTGCTCGCAATACTTGTTCTTTCTTCGTTTTCTCTGCAAACAATCATCTTCCACACAATACGGTTAATCCTTTGTTACAGCAAGCCGGTGAGATTGACAACCTCACTCGTTTCGTTGGGGCAAAGTACTTTGGTTGTGTTGTGCAGGTTCCACGTTGGCGCCGGAATCTCTGGTGTTGCGCCGCACTACTTCCCGCCGCCATCAACCTTCAACGTGCTTCTTGGCTCCTCCTGGTTCGATAAACCTTGGTTTCTTTCTGAGGGAAAACTTGCTGTTGTGCGCATCATACCTTCCTCTTGGGATTCCCAACGAACGTGTGAGTTACACGCCATCACCCGCCACCAACCTGGATGGGGCAGACCAGTAGGCGTGCCAGAGTCAAAGAAGGCGGCGGTGTTGTGGAGGAGGGGGCAGCTCCTCATTGTCTTCCTCATCGTCGACAGCTGCGATGTCACCAGTGGAAGACCAAGACGGGGCTCTAGGAGGCAGCAACAGAAGCTCTCCGGTCAGCGCTGGGGCAGACGCCGGGGCCGCAGCTGGCACAGACGAGAGGGACGGCGCTCAAGAACACAACTCCCACGCATGCCCTCCCTGTGGCAGTGAGGAGAGAGCGTCATCATCGCAGGGCCGGAGACGGTCGCGCCCGAGATGACCTCCATTCTCCGTGCGAAACCTCCCTGTAGGAGACAGCCGCAACGAGCGATGAGCGAGTGCTGCAAGCGCGGGGGGAGAGGGTAGCGAGGCCGAGGAGGCCGTTTGTAACAACCCCACTTTCTAAAATTCAGTTTGGTGTTGGAGTGCAAAATTCAGGGCCAACAAAAACTTTTTCTTAATGATTTTAGTGTTGCTTGCATGATTGTTTCCTTTGCCATACATGTGTGCCATCTATTCTTTTAGAAATGTTCTTTGTGGACAAACCTTAAAACCCTAAAACCCTTAGGACATATTTGGATCCTTAACAATTTCTTGTGTGCATAAAGATATTTTTTTACAAAACTTTAGGACTAGAAGTACTCCTAATGCTTGAATGGGATCTTGTAAGATCTTATTTCTCCTCATTTTGTTTTCGGCATTTCTTTCGCTTCCTTTATCAAATTAATATTTTGAAAAAATTCTTTGATATTGTGCCCCTAAACCATAGTTTTAAAAACCGGACCGGTGACCGAACCGGTGAGGCTGTTGGTTTGGGTTTTTACCGGTTGGACCATTGGTCCACCGGTTCGATGTCTGGTTTAGATATATATTTGTATAGTTTTTTACTTATAAATGCTCCAAAATAATTTTGTATGAAAAAATATTTTAGAATTACAATTTGCCATAATAATTTATATTATTATAACATAATAAATTAGTGAGTATCTGAGCACCTACTTTTTAACTTTACCATGTCCGAGACAGCCAAGTACCTACACACATGTATGCAATTTTGCCAAAGCAAAACCTAGTAAACAGCTTATTTTCACTTTTAAGGGGAAGCCAGCAAATAGGTAACACGCAATGTATGCCATGGAGTGCAAACCTGGAACACGAAGCCCATCAGATGTACCGGTCATGTACTAAATGAACTTGTGTCACTTTTTGGTGCTACCGTGTAGATCATGTACAAAATAAACTTGTGTCAGGATTGTACACAACAAAAGTGTAGCTCAACTGGTAGGAGTGCACGACCGCAGTGGTCGCAGGTTTGATTCCATCGTCCATCATTTAGTTTTTCGCGGTTTTCTCCTTAAACCACTGGTCTAATAGCGGTTTTGCCGTTTTTTACCGGGTCACTTGCCCAAACGGTCATGTGCGCTTAACAGACCGGCGGAGGCACCGGTTCCGGTTTTTCCGGTTCAACCGGCGGTCCGGTCCGGTTTTTAAAACTATGCCCTAAACCCATCCCACATCTGCCCTTGTCTTGCTCTAAATCATAGGAGGTTAGCTTTGCCAAAAAAGTGAAACAGTCATTTTGACCATGCCCTAGTAAATTCTCTCCTTCATTTTTCTTCTAAATTTCTTCTTCCTTTCTTTTCCGATTCTTCTCACTCCACTACAAACAACTGGGGAATCAAGGACGGTACATCGATGACGTTTGAGAAATCCGTCATAGAATGTCTTTTTCTGTGACGGTACCGCGTTTTCGCGTCACATGTGGCGTTTTGGGCCGCTCGGCCCCAAAAATCGTGACGGGCGAACTCTAAACGTCAAGATTGTCCAGAAATGAGCGTCATGGGAGGTGGGCGGCCCGAACTGCGGACTCGGGGAGGGGGCGTCACAAGAGCTGGGCTTCGGGCCGGTGGACACACCTGACCTGCCCTCTACACGCTTCTGTTCACGTACTTTTCTGTCTGCCCACACAATGACACTACAAATAATTCGCAAGTCCATAACGATTTTAGTTCATCGGCGAATGTGCAAAAACCGTCATGGAGACCTCATACTGACGGTTTGGAAGACCGTGGCAAACCTCGCATCACATATGGCCAGACTGACGGTTAGATCGTCCCTTCATGGATCCGTGACGGCCTAGCCCACACCCAAAGCCCACCCGGCCCGGTACGTTGTGACGGGCATAACCATTATGTGGTTGCCTCCCCGATCGAGACCATCATGTCAGACCAATTATTGAGTTGTCGGTCCAATGATTGATCTAGCATGACAATGATTGAGTTGTCAGTTCGGTCGGGTGACATCAGCGTCCACGTGAATCGACACGAGGCCCATTCCGGTGCTGACACCTTGTGTCATGGGCATACCTTTCGGGTACCCATTATTACCATACCTGACTCGGCCCAATATGGAGAAGACCCAAGAAGGCAACCTATAGAAGTAGTCGACTAGGACTCTTGTAAAACCCTAAGCTGATTGCATATATAAAGCCAGCCAGGACACCCATATAGAGGAGAGAGCAATAGAGACAAAAGGGACAACATAGTTCCGCCTACGGTGGCCCCTATAAACATACTTGCGATCATATACTTTGCTAGCAGCACATAGGGATCCTCCACCGAGGGGACCCGAAGCTGAGTATATCGTGTGCCCAATCTCGCTCCCGGAATCTTCATCATCATTATTTTCCGAAACTTAAATCTACAATCTGTAGGCATTGATAAGGTGATCCTCGTCAATTGGCGCCGTCTGTGGAAAAGCGACGACTGAATTTCGTTATCCGAGCGGGATCTCTCATGCATCTGGCTATTTATCGGCAACGAGTTTAGAAATTATACCCTATATAAAGGATGGCTGATTTACAGCGGTCCCATTGCCTTGCCCACTGTTCATTGCCTATTTATCCACTCATTCATTCAGTTACTATGTGACACGTACCTTTTCTTTGTTTTCCTCCAACGTTTGCTCTCTGCACCACTTTTTTTTTTAGGAAAAGTGGAAACCGGCAACCGGCTACTGGCCTCCCTCATGCCTTCCTATTATTGTGGATCGTTTCCGGTTACATCCATAAATTTCTGGTAGATTCCGTCAAAGCGGCAGCTGGTCAAACCAGTGCACCCAAGTTCCATATCCCCATCTCTCTTTCAGTCTTCCTCCCTATTGCGGCACCGCATTCTTTCCTAGGGCCAGCGCCCTCTTTTCTCCGTCTCTGGTCACCGTGCCACCTACCGAGGTGGATGATGGCGTGGAGGAGGAGCACGTGCCGGAAACGCCATGGGATGGCCGCGAGGGCCATGCGCGTGCATGCTGCAGGGTTTCCACTGGCTGGCCCTTGCCGCACTGCCCATGGCTTCAACTGGCCGGCCCTTGCCGCCATGCCCACGACCTGATGTGTTGCGTTGCGGCCAGGTCCACACGACCGGCGGCGATTCAATTGGACATGAGGCGGCGATTCGACTGAACAGGTTGTCGAGCCGTTGAGGGATGTCATTGCGCCTCCTCTCCATCCTTCATGTGAGGCTTCTCTCCCTTCCCTCTTACTAATTCCATGTTTTCGATCTATTTGTGAGCCTAGGTTTTCCCCCTCTTATTGATTCCATTTTATTGGTATCTTTTTGTTTGCCCAGGTGCTTAGGTTTTTGTGTTCTCAAGTCTCAACATCCGTTCTAAGGTATCAATTTATATTTGATTTCTGCATTCTTGGAACTACAATTTCTACCGCGGTTCATATCAATCAATACTAAAAAAAAATTTGCAGGGAAACCAGTAGGGTAGCTATGCAGCCATTTTTTGGTGAAAGATTTGTTGCCTGGAGGGCTACAACGAAAATCATTGTGCGTGTCCCCCAAATCTGGGAGTATATGGACCAAGTGACCTGGCAAAAATTGCTCCAGTTGGACCTTATTACTAATGAGAGGTACCTTCCAAATATTTAGATACTTCTTTTAGCTATTATCACTCATAAGCATAATATTTACAATTGTCTGCAGCGATTTGTCTTAGCCTCTGTGAATGCCTACTCCATTATTGAGGAAAAATAACTGAACACTTATGTTTCTTTGCCGACAAACACACACTGTTTTCCTGCAATGTAACCAAGAATTGCTAGGTTTCCATCTATTATATAGTTACTTTCTAACAAAGTTATTTGTTATCTGCACAAAATATACACTCAGACTTAACTGATGTTTCAGCGCAACACAATGGAAGGCTGTGTGCGATCCAATCGAACATACAAGTTCAGAGAACGACTAAATTAAAGGAAGGTTCGATCTACGGATTTGATTCTTTTGTTGTTACTAGGTTCAATCTACAGCGTGCCTAATTTTTTTCCCTTTAGGTACTGCAAGGTGTTAGTGATTTTGTACATAGAGGCCTACAAAGTATGACTTGGATTGTTGATGCAAATCGCTATCTCAAAAGAAGCAATTTTACATCTACTACAATGATATACTGGCGTCATATCAGGACCTTAGAAGCAAGAAAAAAGATCAGCTTATGTCTGCCATATGATTCTCACTTCACTTTTTCAGTTTATGAATTTCTGAATTTTTATGATTCTTTGTTACTCAACTTTTAAAGAGCATAATGGTTGCAACTATTTTCATACTAGGTGTTGGAAATGTGTTGCTTGTGTTTTAAGTCCATTGCTGGCCGGCACATAGCGTGCCTCCAATGATCTTTAATGGTAATTTATAGAACAAGGTTCACAAAAGGTATTGATGATGTTCTATGTCCGTTAGTGCACAGATGCAGAGCATGTCATCGGTGATTTTTCATGATAACTTGAAGAGCAAATAAAAAACTGTGGCTGAACCATATTCACTAAAATAGCTCTATTTTTCCATTTGCCTTTCTCATAATGTATTTCTTTCATTATACTGCAAGAAACCTGCTACTAAGCTTCCTTCAATATCAATGTTTCCACCAATATTAAATGTGCATTGACTCGGATGAATACGGGAAAATATTACATGATGTTAATCTTCACATGATACTATATTGCCACTTTTTGGGTATTAAATTTAGGAGTTTCTAATTTTTTTTGTTATTTGACAGGAAGTGTGTTCGATAAAGGGAAGTTCGTGCTGGGTTTCCTGATTTGGTTGATATGCGTCTCCTTCTCACAAACATGACATTCTTTGGTTGATGTTAGTTTGATTCAAATATTTTCAGACTGTGTACCGCATGCTATTTCTCCCTGTGGATCGTTCTGGTGGCGAGACGTGTGCAGTTTGTCTAATATTTTCAGACGAATCAAGCATTGTTCAGTCAAGGCTGGAGACACAGTATTATCATGGAAATATGTATGTACTGCAAATGATATCCTGCAGCATCAATAACCTCATTTATTCTCCTATTCAGATCTAGAAGATGTTAGTATTGCAGAGTACTTGGATAATAATGACCTAGCCATGCACTTTGCTTTGCCGTTGTCTCTGGAAGCTCATGAGGAGCTGCATATCTTGGACGAGCATGTCAATAATATTGAGAGGGAGGTGTTGCAGCTAGATGAATGGAGTTATACATGGGAGCTAAGGATTTCAGAGCACATAAATACTACAGGTTTGTGTTCAGAGATATCTGTCGTGTTTATTTTCTTCCTAAGGTTTGGAAAACAAAATGTATGATGCGTCCCAAAAAAATTTACCTGGCTTCTAACTATGGATAGAATCAATGCCCGAGACATGTTGGTTTGGAGAAATTGTCCTATTCCTAATGTTAATTTTGTCATCTGTCAGTTGCATAGGGAGACAAGTGACCATCTGTTTTTCACTTGCCATTTTAGTGCAGCCTGTTGGTCCGTTTTGGGGATTGTTTGGGACACGAGCCTTGATCTGAGTAGTAGAATCTCCACAACTGCACAATTATGGAATAAGCTACTGTTTGGTGTATATCCTTCGTGCTTCGAACATTTAGAAATAATGGAACAGGAGGCATTTTGATAGTATTCAGAGTATTCAGAGTTGGCTTGGCTTACTAAGGTAGGAGACAGGTTAAACCTGAGTTTAGAGATCAAATAAAAACTATTGTAAGTGAGTTGATAGTTTGAGATACTTACTGAGTTGCAACACACATTTATTTGTACCTGCCTCATATGATTGTAATATGAAGGTAGCATTTTCTGCTTACGATTTTATTGTGCTCTCCATTGTTTTGTTCGGACACACTACCTTATTTATGCCACTTCCGGGCTCGGTGCTCGGTCTCATGTGTTCATTCTTGGGTGATACCACCTACTCTATGTGTTAGGATATTGTTGCTACATTAAGCGAGGTCAACAAATCTGGAAGGTGATACGGTTACGAACATTCCATCCGGGATGACACTCACGTCTCATTCTACTATATTTGCCAAAATAATACGGAGTACATACCATGTCTGAGCTCGCTGAATGATAAATGTACGTGTAATTCTACTTTTCAAAAGGTGATGGTTTAACTAACCTCAATCAGTTAAAAAAAACTTGATAGGACGATCAGTTCATCTGTTGTTGTTATCCTTTCTATTATAGATTAGTAGCAGCAAACAAAATTCTTTCCAGAGATTTTTAACCGTCTTATTCATTCCAGCTCTCTTTAATTTAAAGAAATTGCAACTAATGGAGATGGTTTCTCAGCTCACATGTTTCCTACAACAGCCTCATATGTCAGGCGACATGCTCACTTAGGTTGCATAAAAGGGATACATGACCAGCGCTCAGCTCACTTATCAACTACCGTTCCCCAATGTCTACTCAATCTATCTATACCTAATAATAAAGGGAGAAGCGTTTCCGTGGTTCGGTCCGTTTTTGTCCGTCAATCTCAACCAAAATTTTCGTCCGTCGTTTAGACTCCACGCGCCATACGTTCTCGGATGATCGAGCTTGTCGAGCTGGAGACCGCGGGCACCACCACCAACCCGCTCTGCCGTAATCGCTCTGAAGTCCAATCTCATCCCTATAACCCAGGCCACCCCTCCTATATTCGTACACGCGCTCTCTTGGATTGTTGCCCTCCGTTCTACTTCTGTTCTTTTGATTTCGATCTGCGCTGCCGATTAGCCGGCCACAAGGAGCTCGCCCTAAGGCAATGGTCACCTCCCACCAACGACTACTTGGACGACGTTACAACGATTTTCACATCCGAGTGGATGGCAAATCGAAGCCGCGGCTGAATTTTCCTGTAATCAGTAAGACGGACGAGGAGTTAGAAGTATTTCGCCAGCGGGTTAGAGAATTCGGATGATAGGCTTGTTTTTTTTCTCGTGCGTGACAGTGGCAATTTCGAGCGTGACAGTGGCCGCCTGTGCTCCGGTGTCCCCCCCCCCCTCTCGTTCGAGAAATGGTGGTGTTAAACACATTGACGGTCCGGATTGCGCGATACCGGTTGGTTCGGATACGGTGGTTCCTGTATAAAGTTCGTACGTTGTATTATACGCTTTGTACGGGCAGGCGTGGCAAAGTACAAGTGATGACGTGTGATCCTACGTGTCCGTTCCGTGAGCCTCTGTGTCCCTTCCGTGTCCCCTCCGAGTATAGAAAGGTCACTCCGCCGCATCGCCTTCTCCGTCCCCTTCCATTTCGCCCCAAACGCCCCCAAATTTGGCAAAGAGCAGAGGAGAGAGAGAGACAGAAAACCCTAGCCCCATTCGAGCACCCCATTCGAGCACATCCATCGCCGGCGATGGAGAAGGAGGGTAGCAAGGCGGCGATGGAGAAGGAGGGTAGCAAGGCGGCGTCGGCGTCGTCAGCCGCGTCGGCCGCGTTAGGGGTGCTGCATGCGGAGAAGGCGGAGGCCGAGGCGTCCGCGACGGCCTCGGAGGCTGAGCAGCTGGTGAAGGAGCCGGAGGTGGAGGATCTGAAGGAGGGCGGCGCGCAGGGTTTGGTCGCGGCGGCAGATCTGGAGAAGCCCGAGGCGGAAGCGGCGGTTGTCGAGGAAGGAGGGGCGGGAGCGGCGGCGCCGGTGCTGGCGGATATTGTGGACCAGAAGGCGGAGGCTGAGGAAGGCGTCGCCGTCCGTGGGCCGGCGGATGCTGGGAAGGGGAAGGAAGAGGTGGTTGTGCGGGAGGCGGAGGTGGAGGATCCCTTCACGGCTTGGGTAAGAGCATGTTCAGGGCCGGCCCTGAGATGTCGGGGGCCCGGTGCAAGAGAAAAATAAGGCCCCTATACATTATCCAGATTTTTATATATTTCAGTAGCACCTTATTACATTGAACAAAATTCTATATAAATCTTCAATAGACATGTTAAACAACACAATTTTCTCTAAATTTACTATAAAGACGTCACACACAACCCCATCTAAATTTCCAATAGATCGACATGTTGTTGGTTGTTCAATACAACTCTCTTATGTCCCTTCTTATAAGTTATAACCACAAATGCACTTTGACATCTTAGACTTGTCGAAACACATACTACACTGCAAGATTTAGATATAAAATTAAATTGAAAGAAAAGCACCTAGAGCATGAATGAAACTGTTGTGCTCATTGTCGCTTGCCGCAGGTTGCCCTTGGTTGGACTGTCGCGGTACTAGTCACTTTTCTTTTTGCGAATAGGGATAGCAGCATTAGTCTGTGGGATGCATGCCTATTTTTTTTAAGCTAATGGACCTGCATGTACTTACCTGGGTGAGGGCCCCTAGCAGCCGGGGCCCAGTGCGGCCGCACTGGCTGCACTTGCTCAGGGCCGGCCCTGAGCATGTTCATCCTGTTTTAATTTCATTTGCATGTGTGCTTAGGGTTTCAGAAATTTGTAGATTCTTGGTTTCACTATATCCGTGGAGCGAATGAGCAAGTATGTTGAAAATGGTGGTAGCATGGTTTGCATTCGTTGATGTCTGGTCTGGGAGGCAAGATAATTTGAAATGTGTTCACACAATATGTTCATATACACCCATGATCCGAGTAGGATTTTGTATATAAATATAACATACAATCCTATTGAAATGACATGCATGAACCTAAGCTAGTTTTGTTAGGATTATAACCTACCAGCATTATATAATGGAAAGCGCATGAATGATATAGACAATGGCTTAATACTAGTATTTATACACACACATGCATCAAGTGGGTTCAATCGTTGATGATGATTAAACACCAGGACGTAGATGATATAAAACATTTTATTTTAGTTAAACCTTACTGATTTGAAAATACTATAGTATTGAAGTGGTCTAGCTAGAGCAGAGAACACAACAAAAGAGAGTGTGGCATTGATGATGATTAGGATGTATCATAGTAAGAACTAGCAATGATCGCGCGGCGGCACGCCGCGCCATATGGTGGCTGTTTGGTTGTATTTTTTGACGGTAAATGTTTGTGGGTTCTTACTGTGTCTAACTAATGTAGTATATTTTTTATCTATTCATTTGAATGTGATTTTGTATAGATTGTCATTTTGCACCATTTTGAAAATGGTTAAGGTCCATTGGTTGTTACTGGAGGTGCTTGAAGACATGGACATCGCATTCTGGGGGTGCACTCGTTGAGATTTTTTGGGTCTTCGTCACCATCGATGCAATTTCCCAAGTAGTAATCAATGTAACCGAAATGCCAAGAAGATATATGTGAGACCAGGGTACAATAATAGAGTCAGAGAAGCTTCATGTACATATCAAGCTGTTAGAAGCATATGTTACTAAAATCAACTAAATACCAGATGTTTAAGCAGTCCTTTGATATCAGCGAATCCTCAGAATAAAAAATCAAAAAGATGCTCACGCAGTATCTCCCGCTGTTGAGGGAGAACCATACTAATGAAACAAACACATCAAATGACAAATTCACCATGCAAATCATCAAATATCTTAATGGACCCTTTAAGCTTTATGATGATTGGTTCAGTTGAAAACATTCTTTCTGCACTACTACATAGATCTGCAATCTCATCAAAGTCCAAGAAGAATTTGCCTTCACGGGACAAATTACCTGTTTAAGAGACTCGCAATTACCTGTTTCAAGAGAGTTGCAATTACCTGTTTAATTAGACCAAAAGGATAACCTTAAAAGTAGAATAGAAAAAAGAGAATTTCCTGTGACGAAGTGTTACTTATATCACACAAATATGAAAGTGAACTATATAACCATGTGTCATAAAGATTCTTGAAATCTACAATACAGTATTCTAGCATGTTCTGCTTTCCACAAGTAACTTTATTTTTGCAAAGTAGGCATTTGCTGATCCAATAGTTCTAGCCGCTCTTGTATTTTCAGGTCTGCCATAGATAAACCTTCTTCCTTTGGTTTCAAACTGGTCGTTTGGCAGCTGCCTAACCATACAACCTAAGGAGTTTCTTGTCTCTGCTGCTACCACAACCTACAAAAGTATGTTGTCAAGCATTCCACAAAGCAACCTAAGATAAACAGTTCAGAAAAGAGTCTATAAGATGCAGCGTATGGTCTGTCAATTGAGGAATAATCCACCAAGATGAAAATAAACAATCTGGGGACTTTTTTAAAGGACATGGAATCAATAAGACTACAGATTCAGATGAATTGTATATTCTACTCACCGCTCAATGGCGTAGCGAAACTATAGGAGATGGTCTTGAATTAATTGCAAGAGTAATATCAAGTTTGATGAGATATGGACGCTGCTTCACATTTGGTGCCGCATGTGAAGACTGCTCTCTGTCAGCTGAATACTTCATCTCACCTTTAACTTGTGTGGCCTTTATATTAGCTAAAGTTGCAGTAATCACCTTAGCCTCTGCAACAGATCCTTTGAAACATAAAAAATCCTCTCAAAATAGATATCAACGTGATGCAGTTTTCAAAATATCTTTAACAATGCCAACTAATATGAAAAAATCATATAGCTCTGAATGAAATTACTTGTGAAAACCCTTTGTATCTCCATTACATGCTATGAAGTAAATTATTTGCAGTTGCTAACATATGAATTGCTAAATTTACTTTAAATTGCACAATATTTAAAAAATGCAAGACATCTGTCTCTCTCGCTCTCTCTCTCTCCCCCTCCTTTCCTGATCGAACAGAAAAAATACAATGAACGTAGCAATAGTTGGAGCATAAAAAGCTGGACATATGCAGCAGTTGCAGCAGCACTCTCTTTTGGAACTGGATGGTCACCAGGAGCGGCTGCACACTGCCCGATCTAAGCAAGGAAACCAAAATCCCCCAACAATTCAGAGTATGATTCCAAGGAGTGATTTGATGTGGTAGTGGGTTAGGAGGCCGCTGACTGCCAGTAGTGTGTCAAGGTTGTCGTAGCGCAGGGGGTGACACCTTCGCCGAGAAAATTCAAGAGAGTCAGTTTCACTGAAATTTGAATATAGAGAAATCATATTGTTGGTGTAGAACATTAAGAAGAAATATCCATTATAAAAGAAATAAATAGTTATCAAAGCCTTTTTTCAATGGCAAGTACTTTTACTGAAAGCAGTGTCGTGGAAGAATAATTTAAACATTGGTTTGAACTACAATGTGTCAGATATAAACATTAAAAAAAAGTTGTATGAGATCATATTTGATTAACCAAATCAAGTTTCCATTAGCATGACCGAAACAGCACATGAATTTTCACAAGAACTACACACAAAGAAGTACAATTTAATAGAAGAGAACGTAAAAAATAAATAGACAGAGAATGGGAGCCGCGCGCACACCTTTGTCCTTTGACGACTCAAACATGGACGGGAGAGAAACTGGAAGCAAGCCCGAGCCAATGGATGCTGTCGGCACGGCTGCATCCCTCCACACGTCGGACCAGCAGCAGGCCATCCCTCCACAAGCGGACCAGCAGGCGGGACCTCGCTGCCACCATCCTGGGGGACGGCATGAGCGTCTCGACGACGGCCGCAGATGCGAAGGATCGGGTGCCACCGTCCTGGCGGGGGATGACAGGAGCGCCTCTGCCGTAGAATATGTCGAAGCTTATTTAAATCAAACTCTCAAAATGACATTTTAACTTGCGGTTGGACATGTACTCATCTGTTTATGCAACAGGGTATAAAATACAAAGCATTTAGCATTTTTTTTAATATCTCATTTTCAGATATTTAACATAAGGCAAATGATTTTGCACTGTAATGTGAATAGAACACGATAACGTAAGGTCAAATCGCTTAGTTCATGACTGACTGTACATTAGTTAATGGATATGAAGTAAAAGCTAAAGCTAGGAAAGGAGAGTCGTCAACAAAAGATTGGCATATATTCTGCTTCTTGTCTGAACGACTATGCAAACTATGAAATATCAAATTGAAGATATGAATTCTATTGAATATAAATCTCAATATATTTCATCAAGCAAATGACAGTAAGATATACCATCAGAACTCAAATTCAGAAGGAAGTGTATCCTACTTCATCGTATGCAGTGGCAAAGAAATATTATTCGGTAATTCATTGTTTCATTTAACGCTTTGCACAACAAAACAGAACAATCTACAGTTCAGACTAAAACTGTTTGTCCTCCTTTTGCTAAGTATTTATGCTTCTGCTTTAGTAGAAATTGCAAGCTATGGTAATATTTGTATTTTTAGGTTTAAATTTAATCCAACATTTTTTTCTTTCTCTTAATCATGTGTCCTGCTTTTATATGCATATATGCCAGTGCAGCAACACTTACTCCACAAGACATGTTATTTCTGTAGCTCATGCTCTATCACAGTTATATTTGGTTTTGATTTTACATCAAACCATTATGTGCAATACATTTGAACACTTCAGCAGCAAGCACGTGGGGTTTTATCTAATCGAACTAATTAAATTGTCACATGTAAACAAATCCTGAACCTATTTACGAAATTAACTACTTGCTAGCAGCCATACCAAGCCCCTACCTTCTCCCTCGCAGGCTCAGGTGCAGTACTCCTCTCAGGAACAGGGGCAAGAAGAACAGTCCGAGGGGCATCATCGAGACAAAGAAGACATCAGCACCGTGGAGGCCAATCAGTACATGAAGCCCTGCAGCAAACTGTTAGTGTGTCGGTGGCCATGAAGGGGTAAAAGAGCCGCACATCCAGGATGGCCATGGCGACTGCTCAATATGGCCGAGTTCCATCCCGAGCAGGAGGTCCAACACAAACAGCAGTATTTGGTTCTCCAGCGCAGTCGGGATTGGCGAAGACCGGGTCATGCTGCGAGTACCTCTACTCGCCCCCAAACCCATTGGCGCCGTGCAGCGTGTCGTGGTAGATCTCAAGCAGGAACAACTCCCTCAACGACCAGCACAAGGCAGTGGATCAACTCGTCCCCGGGCATCCAGGAGACGCAGCCTAGCGACAGATCTCTCCTCGCCTTGAGAACGCCCAAACTCCTCGAGGCTGCCCCGTTCCTCTCCACTTCATCGGCAAGCGAGCCGCCCAGCACGAACTCGAGGAAGAGGCTAGAGATGGTACTCTCCGCTGCGGGAGCCAAGGTTGGCGAGCAGAGCGATGCCTCACGCCATAGCTGCACTTCCCTAGAGATGGCGCCCGCCGACTTTACCGAGAGCATCTCGTCTTCGCCGGCTGTGAAGGGCGAGGGGCGGGGCTGACGCCTGACGGGCCTATGCGTCGGCATGGGCAAGGCCCTGCAGGCCGAAAACTGAACCACAAAAACTCAATTAACCCAACGAATCAAACTTGAATCATAACAACAAATCGATCGTGAGAGGCAATCCACACAGATCTAGGAAGAACTGAAAATGGCCAGAAAAAAGAATCGTACCTCCTTTCAAGAACTTTGGTGGAGAGGAGATGACGGTGTTGGCTCAGCACCCATGGTGAGCTTCGATGAGGCATGGTGGCCGGCATCGTTTCGCAGTGGCCGCTCACCACGGGGTCGAGGAGCAGCCACCAGTGCTGCTGGTCGTTGTGCGCCGACCCGGCGAACCGGCTGGTTCGAGTGCCGCCGTCCAGGAGGAGAGCTACTGCAGCGGTGGGGGACGGCGGGAGCGCGTCGGTGATGAGCAAGGCCGGCCATGGAAAGGCACGTGCGCGGAAGTATCTGGGCAGCGGGGATAGAAATGGGGCTCTCATAAGAGGAAGAAGAAGGGAGGACGTGGCGGTTGGACTCGACGGGAGTCTTCTAAACCGTCCAACACGCGTAGGAAAGATGGTCAAAGCGGTGGGGCAAATCCACGACGCAAACAGCAAAAACCACATACCTAATGAACCAACGAAACTCAGTACCAAATCAGCAGAGAAGATAACAGATCATAAAATTTTCTAGATGGCACCCAAACTGTACACAAAAGAAACGCTGCGGAAATTAACCTTAAAGTAGCATACGTGTCACCACCAGGTGAAATCGAAAAAGGGCCCCAAAATTCTCACAAAAAAGATGTTTGTTCCTAAATAATATAGTAGTTATGTAGGTCTTGAAAATTAAAGGCATGAGTTGTGGCCAAGAGGATTCTAATTATCATGTGTATGTAGCTGCCTTAAGATGTTTTAGGAGGATGCTTCATTGTTGTTCTGATTCATCATTTAGGTCATGCAAGTCTTGTGAAGATAACCTGCTAGGTGCAATGGTTGCATTGCTGCTGCTTCTCATTTCATAGTTACTAGCTTACTATGCTTGCTGTTTCGTTTAGCTCACGTTGCTCCAATGATGTTGCACATCACCTAATGGCTAAGTTGGAAAGCCTCCATAGAGTTATCAGTAATTCTGTAAGATTCCAATTAATTATCAATAAATCACATGAAAATAATGACTACTGGTGATATAGTTATTTGCTTGTTTACTTATTTCAGTTCTGATGCATTGATTAACAGAGCAGCTGCATTATCCCCATTAGAGCATAGTATGTGCTGATTATATTGCAAAATTAAAATGTAAGCATCCAGATAATTTTGATGACCTAGCATAATGTGAGAATATTAACCTTTTGAGATTAATGTGAGGATTTTATCATGGGATTACTGTGCTATGATTGAAAGGATCCTGTAATGTATAATATAATGAAAGCATGATCAGAGAAGGTGCTACCATAATGTAACTATAAATATAATTCCCTTAGACTTGGTAGTTAGGAGTATACATAAGATGATATAATGAAAGAATAATTAAGATGATCTTTTTGGTATGCATAGTATTTGGATGACTTTTTCCTATTGTGGATTAATGTGGGGACTTATGTTATTTGTATGAAGGGTGGTGAAGGGTCCAGGAAGCGGAAGCGCGAGGAGGATGAGCCTGTGCCTCCTCCAATCCACCAGGAGGTAGAACCTGTCCCTCCTCCAATCCAGGAGGAGGAAGAACCTATTCCTGCTCCAGCTGTGCCTGCTCCACCTGTCCCTGCTCCATATGAGGAGTTGGAGGATTCAGATGGCTCCCTGGAGGTGAGCTATACAACTTGTTCTCTACCCTTGCATGTATTTCATTATGTTTGATTTGCATCTGTAATTATAACTTGTACACATCGTTGTTATCCAGTATGACTCCCAGGATTAATCGGTGTCGGTGGACAGCAGGAACATAGGTTCCTTCAAGAGGAAGCTACTGCAGAAGCTGGAGGCTGGGGACCTCCCTTTCAATAAGAGGGGGAGGTACTTCTATCCATGGCACCATGTGAAGCCTAAGGATGGCAAGCTTCGGAACCTAAGGCAGCACTGCGAGGAGCTAGCCCATACTGGCACCTCGAAGCAGATAAGGGCACAGCATCAAGGGCTGCTGATGGTGCTTGCTTTTGAGGATGCTGCCTAGTTCCTGTGGACTGGTGATGGTGCTTGCTATGCAAGATCTGGTAGCTTTGCTTTTGGTTAATGTTGTTTCAACTAGTGCTGTAAGGTGTCTTGAACAATGTTTGGTTTGGTGTTGAACATCTGCTTTTGGTTAATGTTGTCAGACCATCTATTATAGTGATGGTCTTAATTACTTAATGTGTGTGGAACTATGTTGTGTGATGAATTATTATGTAGATGATGATGCTTAGTTCTGTCTATTATTTGGAAGGGATTTCTATTTTCGTGCCCTCGGGTCCTTAGTTGTGCTCAGTTTTCCCCAGCTCCTTAGTTTTTCCTCAGTTTTCCCCAAGACCTTGTCTGAAACCCGCAGAAGGAGCTCGGACGGAAGGAATCCCGTTTAGTTGACGTTGGTTGGTGCTGGCAAGTGGGGCCGCTGTTGGTGCCCCGCAGTGGACACGTCTTCACTTATCCAGATCATCGTGGGACCCACAACTTGTCCACGTTAAGTGCGCCGGACCCACAGCTTACCCAGGTGACCGTTGCAAAATGGGAGCCCGAGCCAGCCCCGCGCCCGTGCCCGTGCCATTGCTTCCCCTTTCTTTCCCCGCGCCCCATTGTTCTTCTTCTTCGCCAGCGGCAGCCCTTCTCTGGCAGGCGGGTGATGTCTAGTTTCTGTTCGACCTCCCGTTCTTCATGGCCGCAGTATGGACCCGTGCCTTTGACAAGATGCCCTGACTGCCCACGCCGGAGCCTCCGAAGCGGTCGATCCGTAAGACGGACGAGAACGGCAACCGTGGACGTGAGTTCCTTGCATGCGAGAGCTTGCCATATAGAGAGGGGGATAAGGTTAGATCTCGCTCCAATTTCTCTCGTTTTCTCTCGATTTTCTTGCTATTCCCTCGAATTTGGGATTTAGGGTTCCCGTTGTTGTTTTCGGATCTTGAAGAAATGCAGGCATTTCGAGTGGATCGATGTGTACGTTCGGAGGCTTCAATTGCGGGAATCAATTGGCGCTATTGGGGAGCGCAATTTGGGAGGGGGGACTTGCTGTAGAGAATGCGGCGGAGAGAGGAGCCGTTCCGATTATGCCTAATGCTCCCAATGTAGGACTGGTGGAAGTGAAGGGAGAACTAAAGAAAATGAACAAGCGATTAAGGCAGCTGATCGAGTTGAAGAAGCAAGCTAATCTGATGGCTGGTTGTTTTTTCTGTTGTATAATTGCGATCGGATTCTTATCATTGCTCACCGTGCGCTAGAAGTTGTTACAAGGGATACCTTGTTACAAATTCATTATTCGATTACATGTACTTGTAGTTGTTTTCATGGTTAGTGTGTGCATTCACCGAAATTACCAACTATATTGGAATGCTTTATGTATGCCTCATGTTTATACGAGGGATTCTTATCATTGCTCACCGAACTATATTAGTGTGTGCCGTTTCAAATTACCGAAACTATATGCCAAAACTATATCCCCTAAAAAGAAAAAGGAAAGCGAAAGATAGTTGATAATTGTTAGAGGGGTGACAATAATGCATTCACCGAAATCCGCAAATATGTATGCCTCATGTTTATACCGAAATTATACCACTTTTGGGCCGTTTCAAATTACCGAAACTATATGCCAAAACTATATCCCCTAAAAGAAAAAGGAAAGCGAAAGATAGTTGATAATTGTTAGAGGGGTGAAAATAATGCATTCACCGAAATCCGCAAATATGTATGCCTCATGTTTATACCGAAATTATACCACTTTTGGGCCGTTTCAAATTACCGAAACTATATGCCAAAACTATATCCCGTAAAAGAAAAAGGAAAGCGAAAGATAGTTGATAATTTTTAGGGGGTGACAATAATGCATTCACCGAAATCTGCAAATATGTATGCCTCATGTTTATACCAAAATTATACCACTTTTGGGCCGTTTCAAATTACCGAAACTATATGCCAAAACTATATCCCCTAAAAGAAAAAGGAAAGCGAAAGATAGTTGATAATTGTTAGGGGGTGACAATAATGCATTCACCGAAATCCGCAAATATGTATGCCTCATGTTTATACCAAAATTATACCACTTTTGGGCCGTTTCAAATTACTAAAACTATATGCCAAAACTATATCCCCTAAAAGAAAAAGGAAAGCGAAAGATAGTTGATAATTGTTAGAGGGGTGACAATAATGCATCCACCGACAGAGAGAGAGAGGGGTGGCCACGAAGAGAGAGAGAGGGGTGGCCACGAAGAGACGGGGAGGGGTATACTCGCCTGTTAGATCGGTTGATCAACGGTTCGTGGAGTCGATCCGTGTGACAACGGCTCAACCAATCGAGGATAAGTTTGGGCTTCGAGAGCATTTGTGACTGAACTTGAGGGCAAAACTGAGTAGTACTAACAATCCAAGGGCACATAAATAGTAAATAGACTAAGGGATTCAAACAAAAAGAATTACAAAATGAAAAATGCGTGTTTTGTACAATATAATTCATATTGGGCTAAATCAAATTATTTGCAATTCAAATATACATGAGTGTGACAATTATGGCATCATTTAGACAAACTATGTTTTTGGGGAAGATGTTTTGCAAAGGGGTTTGAGTGGAAAACCATGCATCTTCATAGCTACACTAGTGATTTTGAGAAGTGGCAATTTGTGGTAAAACTTGATTTATATATGTTTGTTCAAGTTTTCTTGGTGGCAGGTTGCGTAGGAAGACTCCATGAGTAGGTGCCACTATGTTTTTTTTTTATTTTTTTTTGCGCATGAAATGCCTCAATTAGATATGTTAATCTCATTTGTTGACTCTCTGTTGACTAGCTACTTGAGGGTAAAACTGAGTATATTGCACTTGCCAGTCTAAGTACTCGAGGGGAAACTGAGTACAGATAAAATTTCTGTATAAGGCCCGAGGTTATAACTGAGTACACCAAACGTCCCAGGGTTAGACTCGTGTCACGGTGCATGTTGCAGCCGTGCATAGCGGACGCGTGTTGCGGTACACGCCACCTTCGTCTTTATAGAGCCCTTTTCCTCTCCCTCGACGCACGTTCTCACCGCAACCGCCTCTCTCGTCCCATCATCTTCTCCACAACCGAAGAAAAAACCCCGAAGAAAACCGCCGGCGATGGAGAAGAATGAGATGCCCATTGTCAGCGCATCAGCCGCCGGCGCATCGGCCGCTGCCCCCGTCCAGGCCCATGTCGCTTCTTCCAACGTAGCAGCCGGCGCATCGGCCGCTGCCCCCGTCCAGGCCCCTGTCGCTGCTTCCAACATAGCAGCCGGCGCATCAGCCGCCGGCGCATCGGCCGCCGCCACCGTCCAGGCCCCCATCGCTTGGGACCCGTACGAACCAGTGCCGTACGTCGCGCCGGAGAACCCCTATGACACCAGCATCGTCGACGACGAGCCGGAGGTAACCCTTTGCTCCCTTGTTCTTATCCCATTTCAGTCCTTTTGTGTTAGATCTAGCGTTATTAGGATTCCTCTGTTCCCAGTTCAATCCATTTGTGTTAGATCTAGCGTTATTAGGGTGCGTCTGTTCCTAGTTCAATCATTTTGTGTTAGATCTTGCATTATTAGTGCTTGTGATTTGCTTTTGTTTAAGATTTGTGCCGATGATGATGAATATTTGGGCACAAATTGATTCAGGGTTTGGTCAGTAAACAATTGGTGTGTTCAAATTTATTGTGCATGATCTTTGGTTTACTCACTCAAATCCTGGATATAAGTGTGTCCAATGTAACTGAGGCTACCTCTTTTTTTCGAGCCCATATTATGATGCATGATCTTTGTTCACTCTCTGTTCCATCATCGTTGCAATTGACTCCGTGTTTTTTGCACGATATTTGGTGCTACGTGACAGGTGCAGAGCAGCGACGTCGACATCGACGACGAGTCCTTCCACACCAAGACTCGTCACATCCTCAGGAGGCTGCATTCCGGCCATTACGATGGCCCCTTTGCTCGAGGCATTTACAAGTGCCCCTTCTGCAACAGGAAGCTCCGCGCCACCGACTTCAACTGCCTGGTGAACCATGCTGAATCCATTGGCAGATGCGGCGCTAGAGTTGGAACGACGGTGAACGTGCATGCGTTCATGGCCAAACACAAAGCACTTGGGATTCACCCGCGCAACCTCTAGGCGAGTCACGGGCGCAACCCGGAGGCGTTGAACATGCCTACCGCACTCTTCGTATGTGACCGCTCTATCCGTAGAGCAGCTTAAATTCATGTAAAATGTAGCTTATGTTGTAGGGTTCTATCGGTACTATGTTGGCTGCTGTATGCAGCTTATCCTATATTTTTTCTGGATTTGTGCCCTAGATTTCCTACCTGATTGGGTAAAAACGAATGCATAAAGAAATGAATGTCGTTAAAAAACAGAAGTAGAAGCTGCTCTAGATTTGCTACCAATTTGGGCTATCAAATATGAATGAGATCGAGCGAGAGAGAGGAAAAAGGTACATTGAAAACTGCTAATCTGGGCGAAAGAGACAGAAACCACTCGTGCCCACGTCCCGGACCCACACGGCTCCACACGCTACGTCCCCACACGCTACGGCCACACAAACATGGTCTCGTCCTGTCCCACGCGGTTCTTTCCTACCAGCCCCACACGACGCGGCCCCACAAACGACACGACCCCACTCGTCAGCACGGAACGACCAACTTAACGGATTCCTTCCGTCCGAGCTCCTTCTGCGGGTTTCAGACAAGTTCTTGGGGAAAACCGAGGAAAAACTAAGGAGCTGGGGAAAACTGAGCACAACTAAGGACCCGAGGGCACGAAAATAGAAATCCCTATTTGGAATGATGGTGTTTGCATGTATGTGCACATTGCATGGTGTTGGTTGCCGTCATCTCCAAAGTAGGTCGTAATTACAGGAAACATCCAACTTCTTCATGTCTTTATCTTTCTCATTGCCTATGTTACGACGGTGGAGATCATAATTTACATGATGTTTGTATGAAAAGAACTTTGATAGTTATAAATTTATCAATTTATTGTTTCCACATTAGCCGAGACAAGCATTGCACGTGCAAGCTTAGTACCAAGAGATCTTGGTTGAGATGAGATGGTTTGGTTAAATGTACCATGTTCTTCTGTTGTCTGAGTTTGAATTTGGAAATTTTGTAATAAATGTACTTTAGTTAGTCGAAAGTAGAAGCATCACATTGATTATTTAGTTAGCTATTATAGGAAACTAGTCGGCATGGGCTTGATGGCATGTTCTTGAGTGGGCCTGAAAGTGGCCGTACACACGAAACCTTGTATGTTTGTACTAATTATTTGTACAATTTTGTTTTTATCATAATTATTGAAAGAACAAGAATTGATATAATTGTTTGTAATAGAAGACAACATTACATGGCATGGGGTTTGATATTTTGTGGTTGCTAACATGGTAGGGATGTGTCATCACGGGGGTTTTCGGTGGAAAAGAGGGGGAAATGACCAGAAAATGACCAAACCCACCATGGATTGGGCCAAGATTTGGAACACTTGAGCACCTTGTGAAGTGACACCTTGCTTGCCACTAGTTTAGCATTTTAGTAGTTGGTGCCATGGTGGCCCCATGGATGGGGTGTGTCGAGACAGGGGTTTTCGGTCGAAAAGAGGGGGGAATGGCCAAAAACTGACCAAACCACCATGGATTGTGCCAAGATTTGGCAGACTTGTGCACCTTGTGATGTGAAACCTTGGTTCCTATTGATTTACTAATTTATGACTTGGTGCCATGGTGGCCCCATGGTAGGGGTGTGTCGACAGAGGGGTTTTCGGACGAAAAGAGGGGGGAATGGCAAGAAACTGACCAAAACCACCATGGACTGGGGCAAGATTTGGCACACTTGATCACCTTGTGAAGTGAAACCTTGCTTGGCACTATTTTAGCATTTTAGTAGTTGGTGGCATGGTGGCCCCATGGTAGACATGTGTCGAAAGAGGGGTTTTCGGACGAAAAGAGGGGGGAATGGCCAAAAACTGAGCAAACCACCATGGATTGGAGCATGATTTGGAACCCTTGTGCACATTGTGATATCACACCTTGGTTTCTATGGTTTTTCCTATTTCGTAGTTGGTGGCATGGTGGCCCCATGATAGACATGTGTCGAAAGAGGGGTTTTCGGTCGAAAAGAGGGGGGAATGGCCAAAAACTGAGCAAACCACCATGGATTGGGGCATGATTTGGCAACCTTGTGCACATAGTGATATCACACCTTGGTTGCATGGATTTTCCCATTTTGGAGTTGGTGGCATGGTGGCCCCATGGTATAGATGTGTCGAAATGCGGGGTTTTCGGTCGAAAATAGGGGGAATGGCCTAAAACTGAGCAAACCACCATGGATTGGGGCATGATTTAGCACCCTTGTGCACATTGTGATATCACACCTTGGTTTCTATGGATTTTCCCATTTTGGAGTTGGTGGCATGGTGGCCCCATGGTATAGATGTGTCGAAAGAGGGGTTTTAGGTCGAAAATAGGGGGGAATGGCCAAAAACTGAGCAAACCACCATGGACTGGGGCATGATTTGGCACCCTTGTGCACATTGTGATATCACACCTTTTTTTCTATGGATTTTCCCATTTTGGAGTTGGTGGCATGGTGACCCCATGGTATAGATGTGTCGAAAGAGGGGTTTTCGGTCGAAAATAGGGAGAATGGCCAAAAACTGAGCAAACCACCATGAATTGGGGCATGATTTGGCACCCTTGTGCACATTGTGATATCACACCTTTGTTTCTATGGATTTTCCCATTTTGGAGTTGGTGGCATGGTGGCCCCATGGTATAGATGTGTCGAAAGAGGGGTTTTCGGTCGAAAATAGGGGGAATGGCCTAAAACTGAGCAAACCACCATGGATTGGGCCATGATTTGTCACCCTTGTGCACATTGTTATATCACACCTTGGTTTCTATGGATTTTCCCATTTTGGAGTTGGTGGCATGGTGGCCCCATGGTATAGATGTGTCGAAAGAGGGGTTTTCGGTCGAAAATAGGGGGGAATGGCCAAAAACTGAGAAAACCACCATGGATTGGGGCATGATTTGGCACCCTTGTGCACATTGTGATATCACACCTTGGTTGCTATGGATTTTCCCATTTTGGAGTTGGTGGCATGGTGGCCCCATGGTATAGATGTGTCGAAAGAGGGGTTTTCGGTCGAAAATAGGGGGAATGGCCAAAAACTGAGCAAACCACCATGGATTGGGGCATGATTTGGCACCCTTGTGCACATTGTGATATAACACCTTGTTTTATATGTATTTTCCCATTTTGGAGTTGGTGGCATGGTGGCCCCATGGTATAGATGTGTTGAAAGAGGGGTTTCGGTCGAAAATAGGGGGGAATGGCCAAAAACTGAGCAAACCACCATGGATTGGGGCATGATTTGGCACCCTTGTGCAAATTGTGATATCACACCTTGGTTTCTTTGTATTTTCCCATTTTGGAGTTGGTGGCATGGTGGCCCCATGGTATAGATGTGTCGAAAGAGGGGTTTTCGGTCGAAAATAGGGGGGAATGGCCAAAAACTGAGCAAACCACCGTGGATTGGGGCATGATTTGGCACCCTTGTGCACATTGTGATATCACACCTTGGTTTCTATGGATTTTCCCATTTTGTAGTTGGTGGCATGGTGGACCCATGGTATAGATGTGTCGAAAGAGGGGTTTTCGGTCGAAAATAGGGGGGAATGGCCAAAAACTGAGCAAACCACCATGGATTGGGGCATGATTTGGCACTCTTGTGCACATTGTGATATCACACCTTGGTTTCTATGGATTTTCCCATTTTGGAGTTGGTGGCATGGTGGCCCCATGGTATAGATGTGTCGAAAGAGGGGTTTTCGGTCGAAAATAGGGGGGAATGGCCAAAAACTGAGCAAACCACCATGGATTGGGGCATGATTTGGCACCCTTGTTCACATTGTGATATCACACATTGGTTTCTATGGATTTTCCCATTTTGGAGTTGGTGGAATGGTGGCCCCATGGTATAGATGTGTCGAAAGAGGGGTTTTCGGTCGAAAATAGGGGGAATGGCCAAAAACTGAGCAAACCACCATGGATTGGGGCATGATTTGGCACCCTTGTGCACATTGTGATATCACATCTTGGTTGCTATGGATTTTCCCATTTTGGAGTTGGTGGCATGGTGGCCTGTAATATCCCAGGTAATGGGGTTACAGAAATAGAGGAAACAGATGTGTGCATTGCATTCATGCATAGAAAATCTGGGGAATTTTCGCGCTTTAAAGTAAAACAATACACAGAATTGAAGTTTCACTTGACCTTGGTGGAATTGAAGTAGCTCATCAAGTCAAGCGCTATAAACCTCAATGTGACTTTGTTAAAACATTGTTTTGGGTAGAGATAATTTGATCTAAGGGGTTAGATCAAATGGAATTATAATCAACACAACAACAATTCATTCAAGCATCAATTGCTTGATCTTATAACATATCATAATATGGTAATCTTTACCATAACATATGAACATACATCTATTTGGAAATCAAGTAACAATAAATGGAGAAACCATTCTTCACTTATCTTTTCCATGTCTTAAACAAATCCTTGATCCTACCATGAACCTCATGGTATTCATTCTACTCTAGTCTTGGAAACATAACAAGGAGATCAACTCTAGAGATACAATTCTCTATTCCAAATTATTATACATCAAACCCAGAGAGGTGAGAGTTCTATTATAATTATTAGAGAAGCAATAACAAACCTTGAGTTAAACCTTGGATATACATCCAAGTATTCAAATCATCATCTTTAGAAAGAACCCTAGGGTATTATTCAAGACAATCCCTAGAGAGAGAATCCATTTATGTTAAACATTGATATTGATGATCACATCATTCTCTATGGAACTTAACCTTAGGATGGAATTAAAGTTCTTCCCAAATGAAAGAGAGACCACTCATACCAATATTAGGTTTATCTATTTAAGCATAAAGGACAACCTTTGAACTAAAGTATTAGGTAAACCATTTCACCTTGAAGTGGTGAGATCACCAAATACCAAGTGGAATAAGACTATATCCATGACTTAGTGAAATAAGGAGTGGAATAAACCAACTAAGATAGACAATTGAATCTTTGGCTCAGTAACCTAAATAAATGTTAGGAGTACACCATAAACCCTAGAATAACCATTCTTAAATGACAAAGCTCAACCTATGGTGTTATACTCAAGATAATTGAGACAACCATAACCATGCCCATTCAAGAAACTATAAAAGAAAGTATATATTTAATTGATCAAGACAACACTTGATCTTGGGTGTGAGAAACCCATTCAAGGAGAGATACCTTAGGAAGTCCAACCTTGATCATTATAAATTGTGTAATGATCATGAACCCTAAGAATTTGAGGTAGAGTTATTAAGAACAAGTTGATCATGCTTAATCCATGATCATGCTCTTGAGATATGTGAGTATAAGTTAAATCTTAAATAGATAAGTAGATATCTTTCACCACATGAAATCATAGGGAGATAACTAGTAAGAAACCCTAAGCTTATATCCCAACCTTAACTTGTGAACCACTTGGTGTTCATAAGTAGAATCCTACTACATTTACATACCACTTATTCTTCACTTAAGAAACATAAGAAAACTTTAGAGTTAAACTTTATACTTTATATGTTGAGAAACCAGCTTCCATATGTTAATTAGAGAAACCAATGAATAGTAACAACTCTTGTATAGTTCAACCCCTATATCAATCCAAATAATCTTGGATTGAACTATCATATGAGTGGTGAGGAAGAGCCAACCTAGCCATTGTAATGTGGTGTTAAACCCATATAGAACCTATTTCCATGTCTCAAACTAACTTGTGAATTATTTGATGATTCCAAGTAAAACCTAACCTATACTCCAATATTATTTTGTGCATCACTTGGGTGATCACAACTATAAACTTAGATCACATTTGAGTTCCAAACCATATGCCATTAGATGGATATCATTAGAACCCTAGAATTACTCTAGGTATTTGATGACGTGTATTTCACACGTTCGTTGGGCAACCCCAAGAGGAAGGTATGATGCGCACAGCAGCAAGTTTTCCCTCAGAAAGAAACCAAGGTTTATCGAACCAGGAGGAGCCAAGAAGCACGTTGAAGGTTGATGGCGGCGGGATGTAGTGCGGCGCAACACCGGAGATTCCGGCGCCAACGTGGAACCTGCACAACACAACCAAAGTACTTTGCCCCAACGAAACAGGTGAGGTTGTCAATCTCACCGGCTTGCTGTAACAAAGGATTAACCGTATTGTGTGGAAGATGATTGTTTGCAGAGAAAATAGTAAAACAAGTATTGCAGCAGATTTGTATTTCAGTATTAAAAGAATGGACCGGGGTCCACAGTTCACTAGAGGTGTCTCTCCCATAAGATAAAAGCATGTTGGGTGAACAAATTACGGTCGGGCAATTGACAAATAGAGAGGGCATAACAATGCACATACATGACATGATAAGTATAGTGAGATTTAATTGGGCATTACGACAAAGTACATAGACCGCCATCCAACTCGCATCTATGCCTAAAAAGTCCACCTTCGAGGTTATCATCCGAACCCCCTCCGGTATTAAGTTGCAAAGCAACGGACAATTGCATTAAGTATGGTGCGTAATGTAATCAATAACTACATCCTCGAACATAGCATCAATGTTTTATCCCTAGTGGCAACAACACAACACAACCTTAGAACTTTCGTCACATCGTCCCGGTGTCAATGCAGGCATGAACCCACTATCGAGCATAAGTACTCCCTCTTGGAGTTAAAAGTAAAAACTTGGCCAGAGCCTCTACTAGAAACGGAGAGCATGCAAGATCATAAACAACACATGTATAATAACTTGATAATTAACATGACATAGTATTCTCTATCCATCGGATCCCGACAAACACAACATATAGAATTACAGATAGATGATCTTGATCATGTTAGGCAGCTCACAAGATCCGACAATGATAGCACAATGAGGAGAAGACAACCATCTAGCTACCGCTATGGACCCATAGTCCAGGGGTAGACTACTCACTCATCACACCGGAGGCGACCATGGCGGCGTAGAGTCCTCCGGGAGATGATTCCCCTCTCCGGCAGGGTGCCGGAGGCGATCTCCTGGATCCCCCGAGATGGGATCGGCGGCGACGGCGTCTCAGTAAGGTTTTCCGTATCGTGGCTCTCGGTACCGGGGGTTTCGTCACGGAGGCTATTTGTAGGCGGAAGGGTAGGTCAAGAGGCGGCACGGGGGCCCCACACCACAGGGCCGCGCGGCCAAGGGGGGCCGCGCCGCCCTAGGGTGTGGCCCCTCCGTGGCCCCTCTTCGTCTCTCCTTCGGACTTCCGGAAGCTTCGTGAGAAAATAGGCCCCTGGGCTTTAATTTCGTCCAATTCCGAGAATATTTCGTTACTAGGATTTCGAAACCAAAAACAACGAGAACAAAGAATCGCACTTCGGCATCTTGTTAATAGGTTAGTTCCGGAAAATGCACGAATATGACATAAAGTGTGCATAAAACATGTAGGTATCATCAATAATATGGCATAGAACATAAGAAATTATCGATACGTCGGAGACGTATCAAGCATCCCCAAGCTTAGTTCTCGCTCGTCCCGAGCAGGTAAAACGATAACAAAGATAATTTCTGAAGTGATATGCCATCATAACCTTGATCATACTATTTGTAAACATATGTAGTGGATGCAGCGATCAAAACAATGGTGATGACATGAGTAAACAAGTGAATCATAAAACAAAGACTTTTCATGAATAGTACTTAAAGACAAGTATTAATAAGTCTTGCATAAGAGTTAACTCATAAAGCAATAAATCAAAGTAAAGGTATTGAAGCAACACAAAGGAAGATTAAGTTTCAGCGGTTGCTTTCAACTTGTAACATGTATATCTCATGGATAATAGTCAACATAGAGTAATATAACAAGTACAATATGCAAGTATGTAGGAATCAATGCACGGTTCACACAAGTGTTTGCTTCTTGAGGTGGAGAGAAATAGGTGAACTGACTCAACATAAAAGTAAAGAGAATGGTCCTTCAAAGAGGAAAGCATCGATTGCTATATTTGTGCTAGAGCTTTTATTTTGAAAACATGAAACAATTTTGTCAACGGTAGTAATAAAGCATATGAGTTATGTACATTATATCTTACAAGTTGCAAGTCTCATGCATAGTGTACTAATAGTGCCCGCACCTTATCCTAATTAACTTGGACTACCGGATCTTTGCAATGCACATGTTTTGACCAAGTGTCACAATGGGGTACCTCCATGCCGCCTGTACAAAGGTCTAAGGAGAAAGCTCGCATTTTGGATTTCTCGCTTTTGATTATTCTCACTTAGACATCCATACCGGGACAACATGGACAACGGATAATGGACTCCTCTTTTATGCATAAGCATGTGGCAACAATTATTATTCTCATATGAGATTGAGGATATGTGTCCAAACTGAAACTTCCACCATGAATCATGGCTTTAGTTAGCGGCCCAAAGTTCTTCTCTAACAATATGCATGCTCCAACCATGAAGGTGGTAGATCTCTCTTGCTTCGGACAAGACGGACATGCATAGCAACTCACATGATATCCAACAAGAAATAGTTGATGGCGTCCCAGAAACATGGTTACCGCTCAACAAGCAACTTAATAAGAGATAAAGTGCATAAGTACATATTCAATACTACAATAGTTTTTAAGCTATTTGTCCCGTGAGCTATATATTGCAAAGGTGAATGATGGAATTTTAAAGGTAGCACTCAAGCAATTTACTTTGGAATGGCGGGTAAATACCATGTAGTAGGTAGGTATGGTGGACACAAATGGCATAGTGGTTGGCTCAAGGATTTTGGATGCATGAGAAGTATTCCCTCTCGATACAAGGTTTAGGCTAGCAAGGTTATTTGAAACAAACACAAGGATGAACGGTACAGCAAAACTCACATAAAAGACATATGGTAAACATTATAAGACTCCATACCGTCTTCCTTGTTGTTCAAAACTCAATACTAGATGTTATCTAGACTCTAGAGAAACCAAATATGCAAACCAAATTAGCAAGCTCTAAGTATTTCTTCATTAATGGGTGCAAAGTATATGATGCAAGAGCTTAAACATGAGCACAACAATTGCCAAGTATCAAATTATCCAAGACATTTTAGAGTTACTACATGTAGCATTTTCCAATTCCAACCATATAACAATTTAACGAAGGAGAAACTTCGCCATGAATACTATGAGTAGAACCTAAGGACATATTTGTCCATATGCAACAACGGAGCGTGTCTCTCTCCCATAAAGTGAATGCTAGGATCCATTTTATTCAAACAAAACAAAAAACAAAACAAACCGACGCTCCAAGCAAAGTACATAAGATGTGGCCGAATAAAAATATAGTTTCGGGGGAGGAACCTCGATAATGTTGTCGATGAAGAAGGGGATGCCTTGGGCATCCCCAAGCTTAGACGCTTGAGTCTTCTTAATATATGCAGGGGTGAACCACCGGGGCATCCCCAAGCTTAGAGCTTTCACTCTCCTTGATCATATTGCATCATACTCCTCTCTTGATCCTTGAAAACTTCCTCCACACCAAACTCGAAACAACTCATTAGAGGGTTAGTGCATAATAAAAATTCACATGTTCAGAGGTGACACAATCATTCTTAACACTTCTGGACATTGCATAAAGCTACTGTACATTAATGGATCAAAGAAATTCATCCAACATAGCAAAAGAGGCAATGCGAAATAAAAGACAGAATCTGTCAAAACAGAACAGTCCGTAAAGATGGATTTTATTAGGCCACCAGACTTGCTCAAACGAAAATGCTCAAATTGAATGAAAGTTGCGTACATATCTGAGGATCACTCACGTAAATTGGCATAATTTTCTGAGTTACCTACAGAGAATTAGACCCAGATTCGTGACAAGCAAAGAAATCTGTTTCTGCGCGAGTAATCCAAATCTAGTACTTACTTTTCTATCAAAGACTTTACTTGGCACAACAAAACATAAAACTAAGATAAGGAGAGGTTGCTACAGTAGTAAACAACTTCCAAGACACAAATATAAAACAAAGTACTGTAGGTAAAAACATGGGTTGTCTCCCATAAGCGCTTTTCTTTAACGCCTTTCAGCTAGGCGCAGAAAGTGTATCTCAAGTAACATCAAGAGATGAAGCATCAACATCATTACCAGCGGTGTTGGGAGTTTTATCAATTTTAGGCCTATAGTAATTCTTTGGTTTAGGCACCTTAGAGACATACATGAATTTTTGCTCCTTACCCACATAAGCTTTCTCATTAAATTTAAGAGAAGAAAAAGTTGAACCCAATTTTCCCATAGCTTTTTCAAGTTTACCAATTCTATGGGTTTGATTATCATGGATAGCACAAGTTTCTAGAGTAGCAATTCTTTCATTAATTCCTCCTAGGATTTTATCAAGTTTATCAGTATTATCAAGTAATATTTCCAATTTAGTTTCAACGCTACAATTTTTCTCTATGGTTTCCAATTTTTTCATAACATCCTCAAGGGAGGTTTCACTTTTAGTTTCATTAACAGGTGGTGTTCCAAATAAACTCTCAATAATGCAACTAGCTTCTAAAGCGGGAGCACCTAGGAAGTTACCTCCCGCGAGACAATCAAGAACATATCTATTCCAGCTAGAGATACCAACATAAAAATTCCCGAGTAGGATAGTGGTGGAGTGTTTCTTAGTGCACCTATTATGGGCATCACTAATTCTATACCAAGCATCTTTTAAACATTCTCCCCCTTGTTGCTTAAATGAACGAACTTCAACTTCGGGATTACTCATTTTAGCGGTAGTAAATAAAGCAAACTAGATAAAGTAAATGCAAGTAAACTAATTTTTTTGTGTTTTTGATATAGCAAACAAGGCAGTAAATAAAGTAAAGCTAGCAACTAATTTTTTTTGTGTTTTGATATAATGCAGCAAACAAAGTAGTAAATAAAATAAAGCAAGACAAAAACAAAGTAAAGAGATTGAGAAGTGGAGACTCCCCTTGCAGCGTGTCTTGATCTCCCGGCAACGGCGCCAGAAAAAGAGCTTGATGGCGTGTATTTCACACGTTCGTTGGGCAACCCCAAGAGGAAGGTATGATGCGCACAACAGCAAGTTTTACCTCGAGAAAGAAACCAAGGTTTATCGAACCAGGAGGAGCCAAGAAGCACGTTGAAGGTTGATGGCGGCGGGATGTAGTGCGGCGCAACACCGGAGATTCCGGCGCCAACGTGGAACCTGCACAACACAACCAAAGTACTTTGCCCCAACGAAACAGTGAGGTTGTCAATCTCACCGGCTTGCTGTAACAAAGGATTAACCGTATTGTGTGGAAGATGATTGTTTGCAGAGAAAATAGTAAAACAAGTATTACAAGCAGATTTGTATTTCGGTATTAAAAGAATGGACCGGGGTCCACAGTTCACTAGAGGTGTCTCTCCCATAAGATAAAAGCATGTTGGGTGAACAAATTACAGTCGGGCAATTGACAAATAGAGAGGGCATAACAATGCACATACATGACATGATAAGTATAGTGAGATTTAATTGGGCATTACGACAAAGTACATAGACCGCCATCCAACTCGCATCTATGCCTAAAAAGTCCACCTTCAGGTTATCATCCGAACCCCTCCGAGTATTAAGTTGCAAAGCAACGGACAATTGCATTAAGTATGGTGCGTAATGTAATCAATAACTACATCCTCGAACATAGCATCAATGTTTTATCCCTAGTGGCAACGAGCACAACACAACCTTAGAACTTTCTCGTCACTCGTCCCGAGTGTCAATGCAGGCATGAACCCACTATCGAGCATAAGTACTCCCTCTTGGAGTTAAAAGTAAAAAATTGGCCAGAGCCTCTACTAGAAACGGAGAGCATGCAAGATCATAAACAACACATGTATAATAACTTGATAATTAACATGACATAGTATTCTCTATCCATCGGATCCCGACAAACACAACATATAGAATTACAGATAGATGATCTTGATCATGTTAGGCAGCTCACAAGATCCAGCAATGATAGCACAATGAGGAGAAGACAACCATCTAGCTACTGCTATGGACCCATAGTCCAGGGGTAGACTACTCACTCATCACACCGGAGGCGACCATGGCGGCGTAGAGTCCTCCGGGAGATGATTCCC
>NC_061514.1:267769625-267885603 GCF_022539505.1 Lolium rigidum
GTACTATGACTATCTTTGACTGCTAGCGAGCCGACGCATAGTGTATTCATGAGCAAATGATCACAAGGTCCTTCGCTCGTCTCGGACCGTGGAGGTCCTATTTGACGGACAAGGCCGGATGTACCTCGACAAGGGCTGGGAGAAATTCGCCATCGCGCACGGTGTGGATTTCGGCTGGTTCGTACACTTCAAATATGAAGGCGATGATGTGCTCACGGTGAAGGTGTTCGACGGAACAATGTGCAGGAGGTACTACTACTCGGACGACGAAGATATCGACGATGAAAGCGACGACGACGTGAAGCCATGCATCCATCCCCTTTAGATAATTAAGGGGATTATGACCAAGAATATATATGTAGCTTCATATGCATCGATTTAGAGATCTAGCTATTTTCTATATATTATGCATGTAAAAAATAACATCCCATTTCCACTATTATTCGAGCACCACATCCTCCAAACGATGCCGATGCCGATGCCGATATCGGCATGGTCGGAACGGCTATGCTCGCCACCACCGCTAGGTCAACGTCGGGATGCACAATGTTTAGCATAAGAGTCACTTTAGATTAAGCTGCGAAAATAGTCACGTGCCATGGGCTGAGGCGGCCCCTACGGAGCGGCTCTATATTATATTCTCTAAATAAAATAGACGACCACAACGGTCATTGGCTGCGGAGGCCCCACAGGAGCGGCAATATATAATTTTCTATAAATAAATAGACGACCCACTCGGTCATTGGCTGCGGCAGCCCCATAGAGCGGCCCCATTTGTCATTGGCAGCACCGCGTATACAATCAGGAAATAAAACGGCCCACGCGTCAGCGGTAGATGGATCCACCCGTCAGCACGAGACGGTCGGCGAGGAACTGACCTCACGGTAACGGTAAGGCCTCTGACCTGACGGCAACCCGCGTCTTCGAGGGGTTTCAAACTAGAGGGAGGGGAAAACTGAGGAAAAACTAACGAGCTGGGGAAAACTGAGTACAACTAACGAAGCGAGGGCACGAAAATAGAAATCCCTAAGAGATAAAGTGCATAAGTACATATTCAATACCACAATAGTTTTTAAGCTATTTGTCCCATGAGCTATATATTGCAAAGGTGAATGATGGAATTTTAAAGGTAGCACTCAAGCAATTTACTTTGGAATGGCGGATAAATACCATGTAGTAGTTAGGTATGGTGGACACAAATGGCATAGTGGTTGGCTCAAGGATTTTGGATGCATGAGAAGTATTCCCTCTCGATACAAGGTTTAGGCTAGCAAGGTTATTTGAAACAAACACAAGGATGAACGGTACAGCAAAACTCACATAAAAGACATATGGTAAACATTATAAGACTCCATACCGTCTTCCTTGTTGTTCAAAACTCAATACTAGATGTTATCTAGACTCTAGAGAAACCAAATATGCAAACCAAATTAGCAAGCTCTAAGTATTTCTTCATTAATGGGTGCAAAGTATATGATGCAAGAGCTTAAACATGAGCACAACAATTGCCAAGTATCAAATTATCCAAGACATTATAGAGTTACTACATGTATCATTTTCCAATTCCAACCATATAACAATTTAACGAAGAAGAACTTCGCCATGAATACTATGAGTAGAGCCTAAGGACATATTTGTCCATATGCTACAGCGGAGCGTGTCTCTCTCCCATAAAGTGAATGCTAGGATCCATTTTATTCAAACAAAACAAAAAAACAAAAACAAACCGACGCTCCAAGCAAAGTACATAAGATGTGGCCGAATAAAAATATAGTTTCAGGGGAGGAACCTGATAATGTTGTCGATGAAGAAGGGGATGCCTTGGGCATCCCCAAGCTTAGACGCTTGAGTCTTCTTAATATATGCAGGGGTGAACCACCGGGGCATCCCCAAGCTTAGAGCTTTCACTCTCCTTGATCATATTGCATCATACTCCTCTCTTGATCCTTGAAAACTTCCTCCACACCAAACTCGAAACAACTCATTAGAGGGTTAGTGCATAATAAAAATTCACATGTTCAGAGGTGACACATTCATTCTTAACACTTCTGGACATTGCATAAAGCTACTGGACATTAGTGGATCAAAGAAATTCATCCAACATAGCAAAAGAGGCAATGTGAAATAAAAGACAGAATCTGTCAAAACAGAACAGTCCGTAAAGATGGATTTTATTAGGCCACCAGACTTGTTCAAACGAAAATGCTCAAATTGAATGAAAGTTGCGTACATATCTGAGGATCATGCTCGTAAATTGGCGTAATTTTCTGAGCTACCTACAGGGAGATAGACCCAGATTCGTGACAGCAAAGAAATCTGGAACTGCGCAGTAATCCAAATCTAGTACTTACTTTTCTATCAAAGACTTTACTTGGCACAACAAAACATAAAACTAAGATAAGGAGAGGTTGCTACAGTAGTAAACAACTTCCAAGACACAAATATAAAACAAAAATACTGTAGTAAAAACATGGGTTGTCTCCCATAAGCGCTTTTCTTTAACGCCTTTCAGCTAGGCGCAGAAAGTGTAATTCAAGTAACATCAAGAGACGAAGCATCAACATCATAATCTATTATATATTAAAAGTACATTAAGGGTTAACCAGAAAAAAGAGAATTAGCTAGAAATTACCACAAAAATCAGAAAGATCTGACCCTTAATCTAACACAAGGAAAATCTGCAACCATTAGATTAAACTAAACTAGAAAAAATTACCCACCATTGCCATTATAATACCAGGTATCTCTTGTACCGTTTTCTTTTGTTCTCCTCTTTAATCCCCAACATGGCTGGCCTGCCGCCGAGGCGTTCTTGACAGCGTAGGCCAATTTAGGAGGCTACTCTCGAGATGCATGCAAAGAAACCATGGATGCATGCATCGCTAAAAAAGGAGGGTCCATGCTTTCCCGATCTGGTGGAGCTGCACCACTTCACCTGTGTCATGGGAACAATACCTAGGCGCTCAAGAAGTTAAAGACATGATCAGAGATTCAGAGGTGACGCCACCGGAGTTGAATAAATAAATAAAGCCTCGATTTGGCAACCAATCTGCTTTTGTAGCGTACGTATGATTCAGTGCTAGCTGAATCAGTCTAACTGATTTGCAATACATGCAGATCTAGGCGGTGCGTCTCGCCGGAGTTCGTCGTCGCGGTCGACGGAAGGTACTCGAGCGGATCCTGTACGTCTCTCTCGCTGGAGTTTGTCGTGGTAGTTGTTAGAAAGTATCGAGCGGATTGGTGATCTTGTAGTACGTCTCGCCTGAGTTTATAGTCGCGGTCGTCCGACGACATACTGAAGCTGCAGCGAGCGAGGAGATAACCCACCCAGCCTGGTAGATGGAGAGTTTCTTTAACTGGTGTAACATCTACGTCCTGCATCTTCACATTTCCTCCTAGTCATACACCAGCGGCCACTGGCCTGCAGCTACCGGCCTCAGCCACAGGCGGTAGGGATACATTGGCTGCATACGTATATGTATTCTGGTAAGTTGATTGTGACTCCTTGCAAGTAATTAACTCTACCATGAAACATCATTGCGTGCCATATGTATTTCAGATTAATCAAGATTGCTATGCATGACCTGAAACTACATAGGAGACCCACACACATACTACACATATATTGGGACTCTACCAGGGATATATTTCTTCTTTCCTTTTGAGTGGAACAGGGAGACAGTATCGTTGTACTATCGTTTGCACAGGGTAAAGCATCAGCCTAATTAATAGCCACAACGGTCATAGCTTAGGTGAATGCAGGATCGTTCACGAAGCTACGAAGTTCCTGGACATGCAGTTATTTCCCTGTCCCCTTTATTATTTGTTAAGATCCATGGTTCAGATTCATATTAACTTTGTTATTGGTTCATGGATCAAATATTCGACTTTTTCGACATGGTTGCTTAAAACATTTTCGACAGTTTTGAAGAGTTACATTACATGTTTAGGATTTAGAATTAGGATCATAAATACCAGAAGCTTCGTAATATACAAATTGTCTAACAGTGATCATAATAAACTACCCCCTCAGTACTTGAAGAATGGCTTAACTTTGTCAAAATATGCATGTATCTATAGTATTTAAGTGTATAGATACATGAAAATTTAGACATACTTTTGTGAATGGTGGGAATTTTTTTAATAAGTTGTATCGAGGCCTCCTATTATATTTGTCATTTCTGATAACAACTTGAGTTAATCAATGGATTATTCTGACTCTATTTGCAACACAATACTTCAGTCCTTGGTACAGACGGTAGGACCTTGATCAGTTTTCTTGGCCCATTAGGATCGCTGACTGCCGATGGATCCGAAAAAATATGCAAGATATAGACGCTTATTGTTGGTTCTTGGTTGGCTACTTAACTTTCAGGTTATTGGAATCATGGACGATGCAGAAGATGAAGAACTTCCATGGATAAAACTGATTGAGAAAGCTTCTGCATTATTACCCATAAATCTGATTATAATATTCCAAGAATTATTATATTCTCTTGCATATTACATGTTTATAGATGCATGTTACATGTTTATAGATTCTTATGTCTGCACAATTAATATAATCGCCATGAAGTTTCTGCAACAACACTGTTTAAGCTGATATAGTTTATTTAAGATCTTTTTTCATGAATTACTTACTTCATTATATGATCAACAATATTAATATCTGAAAATTGATCATCATTACGTCTGTAGCTTTAGACACAGGAATCACATGAGCTTAAAAGGATGGACACACATTTCTTTCTATTTTGGTGTACTGTCGTATCTACTAAATATTAGCCAATATAAATCTTTTGGTCCTTGAGATTATGCAGCCACAAGGGGTCAAGGGTAAGTATCCTGTTGTACCTAATATTGGATCCCTTTTGGGATTATATAAATATGAGCCTTTTCCCATACAATAAACAAAACCATGTAAACATATAAGAAAAGACCGAGCCACCTAAATGTTCTCTCGGGTGAAATAAAATTATGTCAAAACAACATTTTCACCTGCACAAAATTGTTAGTAAACTTTGGCCGGCCCATAGCAACTACACTTGGATATTGTATGTCTGCATATCTCGAGGTAACTGTTCTTGCCAAACAGAGTCATTCCTGAATTCACTCTCTTATGTTGTGTATAGTCTGGTATGTCGCATTGTATGTACTCCATAATTGCATAAGAAACTATACAATATTGGAACAAACCTTGAAATTATATTTCCCATGCCATTCACTGCCAATTTGCTCTCCTCTAAAAAATCAATCTTTACCCAGCTTTGCTCTTACTTTAGCTCAATTTGTCTATTCGTGAACCATGTAAAATTGGCAACTCGGAATTCTTATGTACAAGCATGCCATCACCTACATTATTTGTATACCAAATCTCGGTTGGAACATCGCTTATAATATTTAAGAAATATTTGTTACACGAGCTGGTAAGTACAACCCTATTAATTTGTTTAAAATGTGTTAATTTAAAAATACACACACCAAGACTTGATATTAAGGATGAGGTCACATGGCAATAACTTTTTTAAATGGAAATATATGTATTTTTAACATATATTGTTACCAAAATTTATAATTAAGTGTATGATTTTTTCTATTTTTTTTTAAGTTCAAAACATGTGTTGAAGGAGTTGTAGAGAGGTGAATACCTCTTTACCGAAGAATCATGTGCTCGAAATACAAGTGACCCATGCGCCAAAACAAAAGATAAAGCTCGGTTTACTGAATTCTAATTTTTTGTCGACTAAGAAATATCAAAATCATTTTATGAAACAATAAATTTTAGATCTTAATTGATTTTCCTAAATAGAGAAATATTACAATAAATAATAAAAAAAAACTAATTGTGTGCTTCTATTACTTAAATTTAGATTTAGAAATTACACATGATGGTCCATGATTAGTTTAACTATTTTTTAGCGAAACACCCTTGGTAATTTAAGTAATAATAATAACTACATGCCAATGGCCCTTCAGATATATTTATCACCAAGAGAAAAATATTAAGATTTATAATATTTCTTTCATAATTAATAATACATGAATCTATTTTACAAATGTAAATCTCAATGATCTTGAACAGAACTTATTATTATTTATCCAAAAAAATAACAATCAAGTCATTGCCCGCGCATGTGCGCGGGCCACTATGCTAGTTTGTTCTAATGATAGAATCATAAGGTAACTTCATTCTCTTTCTAGGGAAGTGTTCCATACCTTTCTTGAGAGGAAATTGATATTTAATATTACCTTCCTTCATATCAATAGTAGCACCAACGGTTCGAAGAAAAGGTCTTCCCAATATAATGGGGCAAGATGCATTGCATTCAATATCCAAGACAACAAAATCAACGGGGACAAGGTTATTGTTAACCATAATATGAACATTATCAACTTTCCCCAAAGGTTTCTTTTTAGCATTATCAGCGAGATTAACATCCAAATAACAATTTTTCAATGGTGGCAAGTCAAGCATATCATAGACTTTTTTAGGCATAACAGAAATACTTGCACCAAGATCACATAAAGCATTACAATCAAAATCTTTGACTCTCATTTTAATGATGGGCTCCCAACCATCCTCTAGCTTTCTAGGAATAGAAGTTTCAAGTTTTAGTTTCTCTTCTCTAGCTTTTATGAGAGCATTTGTAATATGTTTTGTGAAAGCCAAATTTATAGCGCTAGCATTGGGACTCTTAGCAAGTTTTTGCAAGAACTTTATAACTTCAGAGATGTGGCAATCAACAAAATCTAAATCATTACAATCTAAAGCAATGGGATTATCATCCCCAAGGTTGGAAAAAATTTCAGCAGTTTTATCACAAGCAGTTTCAGCAGTTTTAGCAGTTTCAGGTAATTTTGCGCGCTTTGCACTAGAAGTTGAAGCATTGCCAACACCAATTATTTTATCATGGATAGTAGGAGGTGCAGCAACATATGAAGAATCAATATTACTTGTGGTGGTAATAGTCCAAACTTTAGCTACATTTTCCTTTTTAGCTAGTTTTTCATTTTCTTCTCTATCCCACCTAGCTCGCAGTTCAGCCATTAATCTTATATTCTCGTTAATTCTAACTTGGATGGCATTTGCTGTAGTAACAATTTTATTTTCAATATCCCTATTAGGCATAACTTTCGATTTCAAAAGATCAACATCAGAGGCAAGACTATCAACTCTAGAAACAAGAATATCAATTTTATTGAGCTTTTCCTCAACAGATTTGTTAAAGGCAGTTTGTGTACTAATAAATTCTTTAAGCATGGCTTCAAGTCCAGGGGTGTATTCCTATTATTGTTGTAAGAATTCCCATAAGAATTAGCATAACCGTTACCATTATTATAAGGATATGGCCTATAGTTATTACTAGAATTGTTCCGATAAGCATTGTTGTTGAAATTATTATTTTTAATGAAGTTTACATCAACATGTTCTTCTTGGGCAACCAATGAAGCTAATGGAACATTATTAGGATCAACATTAGTCCTATCATTCGCAAGCATAGACATAATAGCATCAACCTTATCATTCAAGGAAGAGGATTCTTCAACAGAATTTACCTTCTTACCTTGTGGAGCTCTTTCCGTGTGCCATTCGAGTAATTAACCATCATATTATCAAGAAGCTTTGTTGCTTCACCAAGAGTGATGGACATAAAGGTACCTCCAGCAGCTGAATCCAATAAATTCCGCGAAGAAAAATTTAGTCCTGCATAGAAGGTTTGGGTGATCATCCAAGTAGTCAGTCCATGGGTTGGGCAATTTTTAACCAGAGATTTCATTCTTTCCCAAGCTTGAGCAACATGTTCATTATCCAATTGTTTAAAATTCATTATGCTACTCCTCAAAGATATAATTTTAGCAGGGGGATAATATCTACCAATAAAAGCATCCTTGCATTTAGTCCAGGAATCAATACTATTCTTAGGCAGAGATAGCAACCAATCTTTAGCTCTTCCTCTTAATGAGAAAGGAAACAATTTTAATTTTATAATGTCACCATCTACATCTTTATACTTTTGCATTTCACATAGTTCAACAAAATTATTGAGATGGGCAGCAAGCATCATCGTAACTAACACCGGAAAATTGCTCTCTCATGACAAGATTAAGTAAAGCAGGTTTAATTTCAAAGAATTCTGCTGTAGTAGCAGGTGGAGCAATAGGTGTGCATAAGAAATCATTATTATTTGTGCTAGTGAAGTCACACAACTTAGTATTTTCAGGGGTAGCCATTTTAGCAATAGTAAATAAAGCAAACTAGATAAAGTAAATGCAAGTAAACTAATTCTTTTGTGTTTTTGATATAGCAAACAAGACAGCAAATAAAGTAAAGCTAGCAACTAATTTTTTTGTGTTTTGATATAATGCAGCAAATAAAGTAGTAAATAAAATAAAGCAAGACAAAAACAAAGTAAAGAGATTGAGAAGTGGAGACTCCCCTTGCAGCGTGTCTTGAACTCCCCGGCAACGGCGCCGTGAAAATATGCTTGATGGCGTGTATTTCACACGTTCGTTGGGCAACCCCAAGAGGAAGGTATGATGCGCACAGCGAGCAAGTTTTCCCTCGAAAGAAACCAAGGTTTATCGAACCAGGAGGAGCCAAGAAGCACGTTGAAGGTTGATGGCGGCGGGATGTAGTGCGGCGCAACACCGGAGATTCCGGCGCCAACGTGGAACCCGCACAACACAACCAAAGTACTTTGCCCCAACGAAACAAGTGAGGTTGTCAATCTCACCGGCTTGCTGTAACAAAGGATTAACCGTATTGTGTGGAAGATGATTGTTTGCGAGAGAAAATAGTAAAAACAAGTATTGCAGCAGATTTGTATTTCAGTATTAAAGAATGGACCGGGGTCCACAGCTCACTAGAGGTGTCTCTCCCATAAGATAAAAGCATGTTGGGTGAACAAATTACAGTCGGGCAATTGACAAATAGAGAGGGCATAACAATGCACATACATGACATGATAAGTATAGTGAGATTTAATTGGGCATTACGACAAAGTACATAGACCGCCATCCAACTGCATCTATGCCTAAAAAGTCCACCTTCAGGTTATCATCCGAACCCCTCCAGTATTAAGTTGCTAACAACGGACAATTGCATTAAGTATGGTGCGTAATGTAATCAACAACTACATCCTCGGACATAGCGCCAATGTTTTATCCCTAGTGGCAACAGCACAACACAACCTTAGAACTTTCGTCACTCGTCCCGTGTGTCAATGCAGGCATGAACCCACTATCGAGCATAAATACTCCCTCTTGGAGTTAAAAGTAAAAACTTGGCCAGAGCCTCTACTAGTAACGGAGAGCATGCAAGATCATAAACAACACATATGTAATAACTTGATAATTAACATGACATGGTATTCTCTATCCATCGGACCCCGACAAACACAACATATAGAATTACAGATAGATGATCTTGATCATGTTAGGCAGCTCACAAGATCCAACAATGAAGCACAATGAGGAGAAGACAACCATCTAGCTACTGCTATGGACCCATAGTCCAGGGGTGAACTACTCACTCATCACTCCGGAGGCGACCATGGCGGTGTAGAGTCCTCCGGGAGATGAATCCCCTCTCCGGCAGGGTGCCGGAGGAGATCTCCAGAATCCCCCGAGATGGGATCGGCGGCGGCGGCGTCTCGTAAGGTTTTCCGTATCGTGGTTTTTTTCTTCGGGGGTTTCGCGACGGAGGCTTTAAGTAGGCGGAAGGGCGGAGTCGGGGGCCGGACGAGGGGCCACACCATAGGGCGGCGCGGGCCCCCCGGGCCGCGCCGCCTTGTGGTTTGGCCACCTCGTGGCCCCACTTCGTGTGTTCTTCGGTCTTCCGGAAGCTCCGTGGAAAAATAGGACCCCGGGTCTTTGTTTCGTCCAATTCCGAGAATATTTCGTTACTAGGATTTCGAAACCAAAAACAGCAGAAAACAGAACTGGCACTTCGGCATCTTGTTAATAGTTTAGTTCCAGAAAATGCACGAATATGACATAAAGTGTGCATAAAACATATAGGTATCATCAATAATATGGCATAGAACATAAGAAATTATCGATACGTCGGAGACGTATCAATGATTTGTCTGGTTTAATTATGTCTAGACCTTGTTTATCAACTTTAATGCTTATTATATGACATAAGAAAACTATTTGCTTTTGTTTTTCATTTTTCTGTTTTTTTTTTAAATTTTGATGCCCATTTGAATCTTGTCAAATCCTAGGCTTGACCAAGATAATTTAAATAAGTTTAAAACATGAAATGAAAAGGGAAGCATGTATCCTTCTTAATCACTCTAAAATGAAGTTTTTGGGAGGTTTTTGAAATTTCCATGTTTGAAACCCAAAACCACTTCTCTTCATGCTTGACTTCATAAGACAGAGTATGTGATTTGGTTTTTCATTTTTATGTTTTTTGTTCTTCCCTTTTGAATCTTGGTCAAATCCTAGGTTTGACCAAGATTTAGACAAGTTTAACACATGAAAACGAATAAGTAAGCTTGGATCCTTCTTAGTCACTCCAAAATGTACCAATTGATAGATGTGTTAACTTTGCTTCATGAAAAAATAATGTCATGTAAATGAGTCAACTTGGATTTCCTACCCTTGAATCCATAGGAAACTTTTTTCTAATGCACTATAATAATCAATCGAGTTTTTACACCAACAGATCTGTCACTTACGTGTGGTGCCCACTTATGAGGTCCCACACTTCAGTGAGCACAAGTCACGTGCAATAGGTACGCAAACTCCCAGCCATCTTCTTTGTCAAGAGAAGACACATTAGGATGCGTATCGGTTGTCCCTCTCACAAAAGAAAAATCCTATTAACAGAGGTTCGAGTGACGCCAAACATCCAAATCCAGATGCATCCCAACTTGCTACTATCTCCTTCCCTAATTACGATACATATATTTTTTCAGCCAAGTCAAAATTCAAAAGATTGAGGAACTCTACATAAAAAATATCAACATCTACAATTTTAGAAGCACATACTACGAAAGTATTATTCTGAGGGGGTACTGAATAATACGTTTTTATCGAGTACAAATAATGTCAGTTGGAACTAGACTTGTAAGACACATGGCCACAAATCTTTCGTCAGAAGAGTCGAATCTGCAAATCAGTAGTTACAAAAGCGACCCAGCTTAGGGATGGATAATATGACTTAGGCAATATAAACGTTGAAATATATGTATCTTGACATATTTCAGTTGTAGATACATCCATTTTAACATCAAGTAATATGGATCGGAGGACTAGCTAAAGAACAATGAGAGTCAGTGCTTCTCTCCCCAGCCTACCTGGCGGAGCGGCCCTCCATCAGGTCAGGTGGTGATTCCGCTTCTCTCCCTGGAACTCCTTATCCCCCAGCCTACTCGGCGACGTGCGCTCCTCAGTTACCTCCGCGTGGGCGCCTCGGTGACCTACGCAAAGGTGGATGGACTCGGAGCACATCGACTTCCTTCTGCGGTGCCTGGATTGGATCGACCATCCCGCGCGTGTCCTCCACCATATTGTTTTTCTTCAAGATGCTATCATCCATCATCTTCTTCACCGCATCATGTGGGGTGTTGAGGCTCCCGTTGAGAGCTTGAACGCACATGTTTGATAGCTCGATGTTTTCTTCGCGAAGAAAGCCGCACACGATCTTAAGCATCAAATTCTCGCCCTTAAGCTTCTTGATGACAGTGTTCGTTTCCTCACTTGATGGAATGCTCACATCATGCAGCTTGCCCCGGCCGGTGACCTCGTCCTTCAAAGTATCGAGATCATCGCGAAAGTTGGAGGCGAGTTTCACGAGAGTTTTAAGCTCATCTCTGAAACACGCCGACGCTTCCTGCATGGCAATATCATCAGTACCAAACAAAGTGACGAGAGGAAGACGAAAATGTCCAATCAGTGGTAACCTCTAAGCGCACGAGACATGGGTTGAAGTCGTCATGAGAAGATGGCAGGGTGCGTCGTGGGGCACTGAGATATGTATAAAAAGGATTAATACGGAATAAAGAGTTGGGACCTCCGGGCCAGGAAGAATCAAGAAACATGGCGATGGAAACTAACCAGGAATCTTCGATCGCACGACGGACGCCGTTCCGAGACGAGCGCGAAGCAGGGCCTTCGTTTTCTGGCGGGTCCTTTCTCGCGGCCAGCATCTGGATAGACCGCCGGCGGGAACTCTCCGCGTCCCTGGTCAACACTAGATGGTGCTTCTTCAAGCGAGATGGTGGCCTTGACTTCGGAGGCATCGCGGGAAGTGGAAGGAGACTGGAAGTGAAGCAAGAAGGGAATGGAAGAAGTACTCCCCCCTATTAAAACCAGACAGCCGTCTCCCGCCCTCGCTTCGAGCAACCTGGTCCGCCCATCCTAAATCAACGGCCGAGAGGGGGCTCCCTTGCGAACTCAGATCCAGTGACTTACCCAACAGAAGTTACCATGAACTTTACCTATACGAGCCATCAGATTAAGATCCAACGCACATGGTTGATCTAAAATTTGAAACTAAAATTTATGTTGCTCAGAAAAAAAAATCCCTTTATCGAAAAAAAACTTTACATTAAGACGAAGTTGCATGGTGACTTCTCTTACTGGAGTCACTGGATCTCAGTCCCTGGTCAGGACTCGGGAGAAGAAGCAAATGAATCGAGAGCGGTCCGGAGTAGTACGTATGCTTCAACACAGAGAAGTTCTATCCTGTCCGTCCACCGTAAATCAACGGGACAGAGCGGCTACCTTCTCTTCGAAGGCTCTGGCGCGCAACCCGAGGAATGGACATCTGTCGGCTAGTATAGAATTTTATAGCACGCCATTAATCGAGCTAGCAGCTGTACTACTGACTACTAGTACTACTCTGATGGACGTCCAAAGCTCTGAATAGTCAGTGGAAACAATGAACGCCAGGGTAGTACTGTAGTAGTGAAGCAATGGGGATTATCTCGGAGCAAGTACGGAGTACCGAGTACGATACTACAAAAGTGCTTGTTCGTTGTTTTCGCAGTTCATTTTAGCGTAACGTCCAGGTACAAAAATGTGGGTTTTCCGGAGCAAGTACTGCTGCGCATTGATATAGTTTGCACGTGATGTCTGGTGCCCAGCTGCATATAAAATCACCATGGTACATATTTGATGGATTAAATTTAACTACTCCTACCTTATCACTTCTAAAATGATTGATATGGATTATCAAGATTTGCATATGTCATATAGTAAGCATTCAAGTTGATAAACAAGGTCTAGACATATTCTAACCAGAAAAATCATGTATCTAGCCCTAACCCCTAAACTATGTCTTATGAAGTCAAATATGAAGAGAAGTGGTTTTGGGTTTCAAACATGGAAATTTCAAAAACCTCCCAAAAGCTTCATTTTAGAGTGATTAAGAAGGACCCAAGCTTAATTTCAAGAACACCCCTCGCAAATCTTCATTTTAGAGTGACTAAGAAGGATCGAGGCTTATCTTTTCATTTACATGTTTTAAACTTGTTTAAATCTTGGTCAAACCTAGGATTTCACCAAGACTCAAATGGGCCTAAAAATTCAAAAAATTCAAAAAAAAATAAGAAAAAACCAAAGCACATAGCCTTCTAATGTCATATATAGTAAGCAGCATTCAACTTGATGAACATGGCTGGTCTAGACATATTCATAACATAAAAAGCATGTATCTACCCCCTAACGCTTAACTCTGTCTTAATTATGAAGTCAAGCATGAAGAGAAGTGGTTTTGGGTTTCAGACATGGAAATTTCAAAAACTTCCCAAAAGCTTAATTTTAGAGTGACTAAGAAGGATCCATGCTTACCTTTTCAATTCATGTTATAAACTTGTTTAAATCATGGTCAACCCTAGGATTTGACTAGGGCTGGAATTCGAGGCGAGCCGAGCCAGCTCGGCTTGACTCGCTAAAGCTCGGTCAACAATCGAGTTAGCTCGACTCGACTCGTTTAACAACCGAGTCCGGATTTGAAACTCGGCTCGACTCGCAAAGCTCGCGAGTAACTCACGAGTAGCTCGTTTAAAACTGTCAAATAGAACATGTAATATGTACAATGCATTTTCCCGAATATTTGGGCATAAATAATGAACAACAAGCATTAGGACTATGGTACCACAAAAATATAAACCACAAAGATCAATATATCATCAGCATAAGATTGCCAAGTTGAGAAACCACAAATATACTTGTGCATTTTGGTGGGCTTGGGCCAATTTCATTTTTACCGAGCCAAACGAGCTACTCATGAGTTCGATGAAATCGGCTCGTTTAGCTTGAACTCGTTTAACGACAAAATATGAAACTCGGCTTGGCTCGTTATACACCGAGTTCGAGTCGAGGCGAGTCGAGTCACGAGTTACTCGTTTAGCTCGCGAGTTTCGAGTTTTAATTCCAGGCCTAGATTTGACCAAGATTCAAATGGGTAGAAAAATAAAAAAATCAGAAAAATGAAAAACCAAAGTACATATAGTCTTCTTATGTCATATATATAGTAAGCATTAAAGTTGATAAACAAGGTCTAGACATATATTCAAACCAGACAACTCGTGTATATATCTACCCCTAACCCTAAACTCTGTCTTAAGAAGTCAATCATGAAGAGAAGTGGTTTTGGGTTTCAAACATGGAAATTTCAAGAACCTCCCAAAAGATTTATTTTAGAGTGACTAAGAAGGATCCATGCTTACCTTTTCATTTTCATGTGTTTTAAACTTGCTTAAATCTTGGTCAAACCTAGGATTTGACCAAGATTCAAATGGGCATAAACATTCAAAAAAAATCAAAAAATGCAAACCAAAGCACATAGCCAAGCTTCTTATGTCATATATATATACAATAAGCATTCAAGTTGATGAACAAGGTCTAGACATATTCAAAACATAAAAGCATGTATCTACCCCCTAACCCTTAACTATGTCTTATGAAGTCAAGCATGAAGAGAAATGGTTTTGGGTTTCAAACATGGAAATTTCAAAAACATCCCAATAGCTTAATTTTAGAGTGACTAAGAAGGACCCAAGCTTAATTTCAAGAACACCCCTCACAAATCTTAATTTTAGAGTGAGTAAGAAGGATCGAGGCTTACCTTTTCATTTTCATGTTTTAAACTTGTTTAAATCTTGGTCAAATCAACCTAGCTAGTATTTGACCAAGATTCTAATGGGCGTAAAATTCAAAAAAATCAGAAAAATGAAAAAACAAAGCACATAGCCTTCTTATGTCATAAAGTAAGAATTCAAGTTGATAAACAAGGTCTAGACATATTCAAACTAGACAAATCATGTATCTACCCCTAACACTAAACTCTGTCTTATGAAGTCAATCATGAAGAGAAGCGGTTTTGGGTTACAAACATGGAAATTTCAAGAACCTCCCAAAAGCTGCTTCATTTTAGAGTGACTAAGAAGGATCCATGCTTACCTTTTCATTTTCAAATTTTATACTTGTTTAAATCCTGGTCAAACCTAGGATTTGACCAAGATTCAAATGGGCATAAAATTCAAAAAAAATAGAAGAATGAAAAACAAAAGCACATAGTCTTCTTATGTCATATAGTAAGCATTCAAGTTGATAAACAAGGTCTAGACATATTCAAACCTGGCAAATCATGGATCTACCCCTAACCCTAATTAAACTATGTCTTATGAAGTCAACCATGAAGAGAAGTGGTCGTTTTGGATTTCAAACATTGAGATTTCAAGAACCCCCAAAAGCTTCATTTTAGAATGACTAAGAAGGATCCATGCTTACCTTTTCATTTTCATGTGTTTTAAACTTGCTTAAATCTTGGTCAAACCTAGGATTTGACCAAGATTCAAATGGGCATAAACATTCAAAAAATTCAAAAAATGAAAACCAAAGCACATAGCCTAGCTTCTTATGTCATATATATATATACAGTAAGCATTCAAGTTGATGAACAAGGTCTAGACATATTCAAAACATAAAAGCATGTATCTACCCCCTAACCCTTAACTATGTCTTATGAAGTTGTTATCCCCAGATTTTAGCCAAATCAGGAGATGGGCCGTAATTGAGATGGGCTTGAAGAAGATACACGTGGAGAATATCTGAAGCGGCCTTGTACAAGAAGTTTGGGCTGGATTGCCCGTGTATCTGTATATTATTAGATCGTGTCGGTTAGAATTAAAAGATAGAGTCTAGCCCGTACACGGGTTAGTTTATTTCCGAATTAGAAAGTCCCTTGGACTATAAATATGTACCTAGGGTTATTGAGAAAGGAGGACAATCACGTTCACAACAAATACAAACCAGGCGCATCGCCACCCCTTATTTCGAGGGTTTCTTCCGGGTAAGCATCATGCTGCCTAGATCGCATCTCGCGATCTAGGCAGTATACGTTTATTCGTTACCTGGTGTTACTCGTGCTGAAGCGTTGTTGATGGAGAGTAACACTACTTATCATAGATGTCTTGGGGCTTGCATTGATGCTTTTCTTATGCATATTTGCTTAGCAATGCTGTCCCTCGATATCTAGCTGCCCTTACACCTATCTAGGTGTAAGGGCAGCACCCTGCTTGTTCGTTACTTAGTAGATCCGATCCGTTATAGTCGTTCCTTGTTCTTCAAGGATTAGTTTAATATCTGCATGATTAGGCCTTATGCTTGGGGTTGGATGATCCGGTAGTGCGTGAGGTGTTGTTTTACCGTTCCTACAAGGGATGTTCCGGGAATTGACTTAATGTTGGTTTTTAGGCCTCTTTTAGGAATAGTTTCCATCATCTTTCGTATCTGCTAGGCCCAACTACGCGTAGGATGTTCCGATTATGCGGTGAAAACCCTAAACTGTCGTAGATTTGTTTAGCTTTGTTTTGATCAAGCAGGATCCCCATGTCATCGTAAATCCAACGTGATCTATGGGGCGATCGGCTCTTTGAGCCGATCCACAGGGCAACCTGAGAGCCGATCGGGCTCGTATTTAATGTTTACGTGTCTACCATGCAGGAGACTAATCGAAGCAATCCAACACCTTCCTGATCAGGTATAGGTCAGGTGGCACGCCCTTGCAACCGCCAGGACGTGTGCTGGGACTTTGCGGGACGACGCGAGGCACCAAGGCCCACTTAGCGGTCTTGGGAGTCTCCCGGCTCTTCGTGTTGTTTAACCACTGCTCGCCGGTGGGTTTTGGCGAGCAACACATTCCGGCACGCCCGGTGGGACACTTTCCGCAACAACCACGTCAACATCGGCAGCCAAGATGTCGGACGAACCGATCAAGTACGAGGATCTACCCGCGAGCATAAGAAGAAATACGATGAGCTGAAGGCCATCTTTGAAGCCGATCTCATCGGCTCTTTTGAGAAGACCCGTTCGCACGGCATCAGGTTCAAAGGATTCACACCCGAAGGCGCGTTCGAGGGATTAGATCTGTCTCTCCCTTCGGAGGAACGTACCAGAGCCCTGCGCCAGGAAATTAACTATGCTGTGGCTCATTCTCTACATCGGCATTCTGAGAGCCTGGTGAATACTCTTGAGCGGGTTGCGCTTTGTGTGGTGCAAGAAATCATGAAACATCAGTATTCTCCATCAGGACCTGCTCTAGGGACTCACCAGGGAGAGATACCATTCCACACTAGGCCACCACTGCCATTCGCAATGGCAGCTCCACAGCAACAAGGTTCACCGGCATACGTTGTCTACAAGGCTGGAGGTGATCCTGGCGACTACCAATTCTTGTATGAGCCGCCCAAGGAGATTCCACATGGATACGTGTGCACATACGTGCCAGACTGCAACAACTGGACGCACGCGATCCACACTTCAGCAGGAGGAATTGCCGGAACAGGAGCGATTGTTACGGCAGGAGGGATTGCTGGAGCCGTGGGGAGTTCTGGAGCAGATGCTGAGAAACAAGCGTGGCTAACTAAATATGCCACTGCCACGAGTCATGAAAGCTCAACCCCTACAGCTCCTACTGTGGATCAGATCAGCGCAATCTTGAGAGATCAGTTCGGCATCCTACCGAAGAAGAGAACAATCGGCTATTCCAAGCCGTACCCCAACGAGTATGACCTGATCCCACTGCCGCCTAAATATCGGCTCCCTGACTTCACAAAATTCAGTGGATCAGAAGGGTCTAGCTCCATCGAGCACGTGAGCCGATACTTGGCACAGCTGGGCATGGTTTCAGCATCAGAACCGCTACGTGTGATGTTCTTTGCCCAATCTCTCACGGTCCAGCCTTTGGGTGGTACACCTCGTTACCCCCAGATTCAGTTCGGACATGGAAGCAGCTGGAAGAGCAGTTTCACATACAATATCATTCAGAAGCTACCGAAGCTGGCATTGCCGATCCGACGCAGGTTCGGCAAAGGCGAGGAGAGACGGTGTCCGAGTACATTCAACGTTTCGGAACTGTCAAGAACCGATGTTATTCGGTTCATTTATCCGAGAAAGAAGCGATCGAGCTGGCCGTGGCAGGCCTCGCAGCGCCACTCAAGGATCTGACGTTCCAAGTGGAGTACAATTCGTTGGCGCACATGGTCCAGAAACTGACATTGTATGAGCAGCGCCACCCAGAATTGTACCAAGACAAGTTCAAGCGCACAATAGGCTTGGTCGACGCTGAAGAGGATGAAGACCCTGCGGAAGATCAGGAAGTCGCAGTGGCTGAATGGACTCGGACGGCAGTTCCCGTGTCCTGCAAATGGGTGAAACAACCAGGGCCTCCAAAAGGGTTTGACTTTGACTTAAGCAAAACTGAGCAGATTTTTGATTTGCTGCTGAAGGAGAAACAGCTGAAGTTACCCGAAGGCCACAAAATTCCTACGTCACAAGAGATGAACGGTAGGCCATACTGCAAATGGCATCACACGTTCACCCACGCCACCAACGACTGCAAAGTGTTGCGCGCACAGATTCAAATGGCGATAGAGTCAGGCCGATTAATCTTCGGACAATTTGCCATGAAAGTAGACACACATCCGTTTCCTGGCGTCAACATGGTGGATCTCAGTCACTCCCTAAGATGCGAGCCAGGTTTCTCTTTTGGTGTCAACATGGCAGGGCTTGGGAGCCGCCATGGCAAAGATAAAGCAGAAAGCAGTCACTCCCGTGGCAAGGAGAAAGGGGAGGCCGATCCACGCGACCGGCCCCAACATGATAACAGACGGTACCTGACAGAAGAAGAAGTGAGAAGCGTGCGGTATCAACGACCACTCTCCGCGCATCTCCTTAACAAATATGAGCAGCGAGTATGACCGACGTCGGCGCTACGACGTGGATGACGAAAGATATCGTCGGTCCGATGCGGATGACGGGAGGTATCGTCGATATGATAGAGACGATGAAGGGTACGAGCGCCACGCTAGAGGAAGTCAAGAGAGCAAGAAGACATGGATAGGCATTGGAACTGTCCTTTCTTTAAACACTGCTGGGACTCAGGAATGAGCCGATTACCTACAATCGAGAACTGCCCAGAGTGTAGACAGCAGAGGAAGGGAACAAATGAAGTTTCAGTGTTCAAGCGTCTCGGGCCTCTCCCACCTCAGGACAAACAAGGTGAGTCGTCTCAAGATGAAGACTTCGAGGAGTCAGATGAAGAAGAGGATAGGTACCACCGGCCAAGGTGGTGCCCTGATGGACTCAGCCATTCTCAGAAGCGTAGGGTGCAGCGGCTACGAAACCTAGAGGAAGCCGAAGCACAGTACCTGTACACGTTGAGGAAGGCATGGCCCGATCTGGCCGTGAGAATTCAGCAAACGTTGGAGACAGAGATGCGCCCGCCAAAGAAAGTGTGGCGCCCTAAACAGACAAAAGCCGATGCAGAGGCATCGGCTGATACAAACATGGTGTTTATACTCCCGTCGAGTTTTGTGCTCCAAAAGACGAGGAAGTATCGGTGGCACAATTTGATTGCGGTCCACGGCCGGTGATCTTTGAGAAGCCACGAGAGAGGAGCTACGAGGCATTTGAAAGCCCTATACCCGAGAGGTTATATCAATGGGCAGCTCTGTCGGCAAGATGTTGTTTGACACGGGAGCGGCAGTCAACATAATGCCGTATTCCATGCTAAGACGTTTGGGACACTCCAATGACGATCTGATCAAGACCAACGTCACGTTAAGCGATTTCAACGGCCAAGCATCAGAAGCAAAAGGTGTTCTGAATGTAGATCCGACCGTAGGCCGAAAAACCATACCTACCTCGTTCTTCATCGTCGACTGACAAAAGCAATTATGCTGTCTTGCTAGGAAGGGATTGGATTCACGCTAATCTGTTGCATCCCATCCACAATGCACCAATGCATCATACAGTGGGATGGAGATGAAGTGGAGGTCGTTCAGGCAGATGACTCAATCGAGATCTCACTAGCTGCCATGAATATTTGGGATGCAGACGACCAAGAGCCGCTATCTGGAATCAATTTGGACGGCTGTGAGCGCATCGAAGCTTCAAAAAATGGGGTGAGGCTGGTCTTATCCACCGGCCTGACAGAGTAGCAAGATCTAAATCAGTAGACGTACGTGGCAAGGCCGATCCCTGCGATCGGCCCCAAAAAATAAAAAGCACGAATTTCATCTCGAGCATGTCACGTAGCCATAGTAGAAGACCAAGAAGTTGTAAACCCTCATCGAGCATTGCAATGAAAAAGGAGGCCGATTCTAGCAATCGGCCAAAATTATCCTCGACATGCATTTTGCCTGTGTGCAGCATTGATCTAAGAGAGGATGACTGAAGAGCCGATATCTTCAATCCCTTTGAAAAAATCGGCTCGGGGGGCACCTAAACGGATAAGATATAGGGCCATGAAGTACGTACTGATTGGCGATGACATGTTCTACAGGACATTGGAAGGATTGCTTCTCAAATGTTTGGGACCAGCCGAGTCCAATCGGCTCTTGCATGAGGTGCATGAGGGTGCTCGTGGAACTCACCAATCGGCTCATAAGATGAAGTGGCTGATCGGGCGATCGGGATTTTATTGGCCCACCATGCTTGAAGATTGTTTCCAGTACTATAAAGGGTGTCAAGCATGTCAGAAGTTTGGGAGCATTCAGATGGTACCCGCATCAGCAATGAATCCTATCATCAAACCTTGGCCATTCCGAGGTTGGGGCATGGATATGATCGGTAAAATTCATCCTGCATCGAGCAAAGGCCATGAATGGGTTCTGGCCATTACATATTACTTCACTAAATGGGTGGAGGCCGTCCCTATGAAGTCAGTAGCATCGAAAGATGTCATCAGTTTCGTGTTGGAACATGTCATTCATAGATTCGGGATTCCCCAGACTATCACGACCGATGGAGGTTCGGTCTTCGTTTCTAAGGAGTTTAGAAAATTCTGCGAAGATATGGGAATCAAGCTGATCCGATCGTCTCCATACTATGCTCAAGCAAATGGGCAGGCCGAAGCATCCAACAAGAGCCTGATCAAGCTGATTAAGAGGAAAATCGACGAACACCCTAGACGATGGCATGAGGTATTGTCAGAAGCTTTGTGGGCTTATCGCATGTCGTGTCATGGAGCAATAAAAACCTCGCCATATCAGCTGGTCTATGGACAGGAAGCTGTGTTACCCTGGGAAATCAAGGCTGGGTCGAGACGGATTACATTTCAGAATGATTTAACTGCTGAAGAATATGCAGCCCTAATGAGCGACAACATTGAGGATGCAACGGAACTCAGACTATGGTCACTTGAGAAAATCAAGGAGAATAAAGCCAAGGTGGCTCGCGCATATAATAAGAAGGTGAAGCCAAAGGAGTTCCAAGTCGGTGATCTGGTATGGGAAGCTGTATTGCCATTGGGGACGAAGGACAAAGTGTATGGTAAATGGTCTCCAAATTGGCATGGCCCGTACAAAGTTGACCAAGTTTTGAAGGGTAATGCATACATGCTTGAGCAGTTGGATGGCGTGAAGTTCCCAGTAGCTGTCAATGGTCAACATCTCAAGAAATATTTCCCAAGCATGTGGGATGACGAACAGTGAGATACGGGGGCCGATTTTTAAATCGGCCAGTAAAAAAATATTTTTAGCCGATGCACGGTCATCGACTTAAGAATAAAACAGCCGATGCACGGACATCGACTTGAGAACAAAACAGCCGATGTACAGCTATCGACTTTAGAGTTGCAAAATGTTGTGGTCAGATATCAAGTTACAGTCTGAATTCTGAATTCGAGGAGTGTTTGCTTGGATATCTGTTTGGTTTAGGATTTGAGCTCGGCCTTATGGGCGTTTGAGGGTGAAAGGCCGATATGTTGCTATCGGTCCTTGGTGCGTTGACCTACTTTGGCAATCGGAATGATTAAAATTGGAGAAGCAAATCGGTGGAATATTTTTCATTGATTAACAGAAAGATCTTACAAGAAAGAGCCGATGGCTCTCAAAAGGATCATCCGATGTCTAATGCACTACTACTACTACTGGTCCTGCGCTACTTCCTAAATCTACGGGCCATTGCTGCCCTCGTCGTCGTCATCGCTGCCACCGGCGCAACTGCTGGCGGGCTCCTCGTCGCTGCTCCCGTAGCCCTCTACGGGAGCCTCGTCTTCCTCGTCGTCGTCGTCGTCATCGTCGTCCCACCAGGCGCGGAAGCGCTTCGCCGGCGGATATTCGTCGGAGGAGGTGTCGTCCTCTTCTTCCTCCTCCTCGTCGGAGGAGGTAAGTCGTCCCAGGAGAAGCGGTCGTCCTCGCTCTCCGCCTCCTCCTCCCCGTCGACGAGGAATTGGAGGTCGTCCTCTCCGTCGGTCAAGGACTTGTCATCCTCGGACCAGACGGAGGAATCGTGGTCCTCCTTGTCCCACGTCGTTGGGGCGAGGATGTCGTGCTCCGCCAACGAGCCCCATTCTGGCATCGGCTCACGAGAGGGAGACGATACGTAGGAGGGACCTGATGTGGCCGAGGAGGAGGAGGAAGAAGACATGGCTACAGAGGAAGGGGGTTTTTGCCGATGGCTAGTACGGAGCAAGAGGATGAAGAGGCGAACTGTTCGATGCGGTTAAATAATGGTATATGGGGGAGTTAATGTTGCAGCAGTTCCCGAGGAAGTGGTGCCAAAGAACTGTCAAATCGTGCAGAGAAGTTGAGAAGGCAAGGCGTCATGATGAAGGATATTGCGACGGTTCTGCTCTGCCACGACATGACCCGACGAAGAAAAAAGCAGAGTGGTTTTGAAATTATCATTACCAAAACCAGGGGGGCATGTGTTATCCCCAGATTTTAGCCAAATCAGGAGATGGGCCGTAATTGAGATGGGCTTGAAGAAGATACACGTGGAGAATATCTGAAGCGGCCTTGTACAAGAAGTTTGGGCTGGATTGCCCGTGTATCTGTATATTATTAGATCGTGTCGGTTAGAATTAAAAGATAGAGTTTAGCCCTTACACGGGTTAGTTTATTTCCGAATTAGAAATTCCTTTGGACTATAAATATGTACCTAGGGTTATTGAGAAAGGAGGACAATCACGTTCACAACAAATACAAACCAGGCGCATCGCCACCCCTTATTTCGAGGGTTTCTTCCGGGTAAGCATCATGCTGCCTAGATCGCATCTCGCGATCTAGGCAGTATACGTTTATTCGTTACCTGGTGTTACTCGTGCTGAAGCGTTGTTGATGGCGAGTAACACTACTTATCATAGATGTCTTGGGGCTTGCATTGATGCTTTTCTTATGCATATTTGCTTAGCAATGCTGTCCCTCGATATCTAGCTGCCCTTACACCTATCTAGGTGTAAGGGCAGCACCTCGCTTGTTCGTTACTTAGTAGATCCGATCCGTTATAGTCGTTCCTTGTTCTTCAAGGATTAGTTTAATATCTGCATGATTAGGCCTTATGCTTGGGGTTGGATGATCCGGTAGTGCGTGAGGTGTTGTTTTACCGTTCCTACAAGGGATGTTCCGGAATTGACTTAATGTTGGTTTTTAGGCCTCTTTTAGGAATAGTTTCCATCATCTTTCGTATTTGCTAGGCCCAACTACGCGTAGGATGTTCCGATTATGCGGTGAAAACCCTAAACTGTCGTAGATTGGTTTAGCTTTGTTTTGATCAAGCAGGATCCCCATGTCATCGTAAATCCAACGTGATCTATGGGGCGATCGGCTCTTTGAGCCGATCCACAGGGCAACCTGAGAGCCGATCGGGCTCGTATTTAATGTTTACGTGTCTACCATGCAGGAGACTAATCGAAGCAATCCAACACCTTCCTGATCAGGTATAGGTCAGGTGGCACGCTGATGGCGTGTATTTCACACGTTCGTTGGGCAACCCCAAGAGGAAGGTATGATGCGCACAGCAGCAAGTTTTCCCTCAGAAAGAAACCAAGGTTTATCGAACCAGGAGGAGCCAAGAAGCACGTTGAAGGTTGATGGCGGCGGGATGTAGTGCGGCGCAACACCGGAGATTCGGCGCCAACGTGGAACCTGCACAACACAACCAAAGTACTTTGCCCCAACGAAACAGAGTGAGGTTGTCAATCTCACCGGCTTGCTGTAACAAAGGATTAACCGTATTGTGTGGAAGATGATTGTTTGCAGAGAAAACAGTAAAAACAAGTATTGCAGCAGATTTGTATTTCGAGTATTAAAAGAATGGACCGGGGTCCACGAGTTCACTAGAGGTGTCTCTCCCATAAGATAAAAGCATGTTGGGTGAACAAATTACGGTCGGGCAATTGACAAATAGAGAGGGCATAACAATGCACATACATGACATGATAAGTATAGTGAGATTTAATTGGGCATTACGACAAAGTACATAGACCGCCATCCAACCGCATCTATGCCTAAAAAGTCCACCTTCAGGTTATCATCCGAACCCCCTCCAGTATTAAGTTGCTAACAACGAGACAATTGCATTAAGTATGGTGCGTAATGTAATCAACAACTACATCCTCGGACATAGCGCCAATGTTTTATCCCTAGTGGCAACAAGACAACACAACCTTAGAACTTTCGTCACACTGTCCCGGTGTCAATGCGAGGCATGAACCCACTATCGAGCATAAGTACTCCCTCTTGGAGTTAAAAGTAAAAACTTGGCCAGAGCCTCTACTAGAAACGGAGAGCATGCAAGATCATAAACAACACATGTGTAATAACTTGATAATTAACATGACATGGTATTCTCTATCCATCGGATCCCGACAAACACAACATATAGAATTACAGATAGATGATCTTCATCATGTTAGGCAGCTCACAAGATCCAACAATGAAGCACAATGAGGAGAAGACAACCATCTAGCTACTGCTATGGACCCATAGTCCAGGGGTGAACTACTCACTCATCACTCCGGAGGCGACCATGGCGGTGTAGAGTCCTCCGGGAGATGAATCCCCTCTCCGGCAGGGTGCCGGAGGAGATCTCCGAATCCCCCGAGATGGGATCGGCGGCGGCGGCGTCTCGGTAAGGTTTTCCGTATCATGGTTTTTCGCATCAGGGGTTTCGCGACGGAGGCTTTAAGTAGGCGGAAGGGCAGAGTCGGGGGCCTGACGAGGGGGCCACACCATAGGGCGGCGCGGGCCCCCCCTGGGCCGCGCGGCCCTGTGGTTTGGCCACCTCGTGGCCCCACTTCGTGTGTTCTTTGGTCTTCTGGAAGCTCCGTGGAAAAATAGGACCCTGGGTCTTCGTTTCGTCCAATTCCGAGAATATTTCGTTACTAGGATTTCTGAAACCAAAAACAGCAGAAAACGAGAACCGGCACTTCGGCATCTTGTTAATAGGTTAGTTCCGGAAAATGCACGAATATGACATAAAGTGTGCATAAAACATGTAGGTATCATCAATAATATGGCATAGAACATAAGAAATTATCGATACGTCGGAGACGTATCACACGCCTTGCAACCGCCAGGACGTGTGCTGGGACTTTGCGGGACGACGCGAGGCACCAGGGCCCACTTAGCAGTCTTGGGAGTCTCCCGGCTCTTCGTGTTGCTTAACCACTGCTCGCCGGTGGGTTTTGGCAGGCAACAGAAGTCAAGCATGAAGAGAAATGGTTTTGGGTTTCAAACATGGAAATTTCAAAAACATCCCAAAAGCTTAATTTTAGAGTGACTAAGAAGGTCCCAAGCTTAATTTCAAGAACACCCCTCGCAAATCTTCATTTTAGAGTGACTAAGAAGGATCCATGGCTTACCTTTTCATTTTCATGTTTTAAACTTGTTTAAATCTTGGTCAAATTAACCTAGCTAGTATTTGACCAAGATTCAAATGGGCATAAAATTCAAAAAAATCAGAAAAATGAAAAACCAAAGCACATAGCCTTCTTATGTCATAAAGTAAAAAATTCAAGTTGATAAACAAGGTCTAGACATATTCAAACCAGAAAATCATGTATATATCTGCCCCTAACCTTAAACTCTCTCTTAATTATGAAGTCAATCATGAAGAGAAGCGGTCTTGGGTTTCAAACATGGAAATTTCAAGAACCTCCCAAAAGCTTCTTCATTTTAGAGTGACTAAGAAGGATCCATGCTTACCTTTTCGTTTTCATATTTTATACTTGTTTAAATCCTGGTCAAACCTAGGATTTGACCAAGATTCAAATGGGCATAAAATTCAAAAAATTAGAATAATGAAAAACAAAAGCACATAGTCTTCTTATGTCATATAGTAAGCATTCAAGTTGATAAACAAGGTTTATACATGTGTTCAAACCACACAAATCATGTATCTACCCCCTAACCATAAACTCTATCGATCTTATGAAGTCTAGCATGAAGAGAAGTCGTATGGGTTTCAAACATGGAAATTTCAAGAACCTCACAAAAGCTTCATTTTAGAGTGACTAGAAAAGATCCATGCTTGCCTTTTCATTTTCATGTTTTAAAATTGTTTAAATCTTGGTCAAACCTAGCTAGTATTTGACCAAGATTCAAATGGGCATAAAATTCAAAAAAAATGAAAAAACAAAAAAACTAAAGCACATAGCCTTCTTATGTCATGTATATATAGTAAGCCTTCAAGTTGATGAACAAGGTCTAGACATATTCAAAACATAAAAATCATGTATCTACCCCCTAACCCTTAACTATGTCTTATGAAGTCAAGCATGAAGAGAAGTGGTTTTGGTTTCAAACATGGAAATTTCAAAAACTTCCCAAAAGCTTAATTTTAGAGTGAGTAAGAAGGATCGAGGCTTACCTTTTCATTTTCATGTTTTAAACTTGTTTAAATCTTGGTCAAATTAACCTAGCTAGTATTTGACCAAGATTCTAATGGGCATAAAATTCAAAAAAATCAGAAAAATGAAAAACCAAAGCACATAGCCTTCTTATGTCATAAAGTAAGAATTCAAGTTGATAAACAAGGTCTAGACATATTCAAACTAGACAAATCATGTATCTACCCCTAACACTAAACTCTGTCTTATGAAGTCAATCATGAAGAGAAGCGGTTTTGGGTTTCAAACATGGAAATTTCAAGAACCTCCCAAAAGATTCATTTTAGAGTGACTAAGAAGGATCCATGCTTACCTTTTCATTTTCATGTTTTGAACTTGTTTAAATCTTGGTTAAACCTAGGATTTGACCAAGATTCAAATGGGCATAAAAATCCAAAACAAAATCAGAAAAATGAAAAACCAAAGCACATAGTCTTCTTATGTCATATAGTAAGCATTCTAGTTGATAAACAATGTCTAGCCATATTCAAACCAGAAAAAACATGTATACCCCCTAACCCTAAACTTTGTCTTATGAAGTCAAGCTCAAGCATGAAGAGAAGTGGTTTGGGTTTTCAAACATGGAAATTTCGAAAACCTCCCAAAAGCTTCATTTCGGAGTGACTAAGAAGGATTCATGCTTAATTTTTCATTTTCATGTTTTAAACTTGTTTAAATCTTGTTCAAACCTAGGATTTGACCAAGATTCAAATGGGCATAAAAAAATTCGAAAAAATCAAAAAATGAAAAACCAAAGCACATAGTCTTCTTATGTCACATAGTAAGCCATTCAACTTGATAAACAAGTTATAGACCTATTCAAACCAGAAAAATCATGTATCTACACCCCCTAACCCTAAACTCATATGTCTTATGAAGTCAAGCATGAAGAGAAGTGGTTTTGGGTTTCAAACATGGACATTTGAAAAGCCTCCCAAAAGCTTCATTTTGGAGTGACTAATAAGAAGGATCCATGCTTAATTTTTCATTTTCAAGTTTTAAACTTGTTTAAATCTTGGTTAAACCTATGATTTGACCAAAATTCGAATGGGCATAAAAATTCAAAACAAATCAAAAAATGAAAATCCAATGCACATAGTACATCTTCTTATGTCATATACTAATTAAGCATTCAAGTTGATAAAAGCAAAGGTCTAGACATATTCAAACTAGAAAATCATGTATCTACCGGTAACCCTAAACTCGATTTGTCTTATGAAGTCAATCATGAAGAGGGTGTTTTGGGTTTCAAACATGGAAATTTCAAAAACCTTCCTAAAGCTTCATTTTGAAGTTACTAATTAAGAAGGATCCAAGCTTACTTTTTCGTTTTCATGTTTTAAATCTTGGTCAAACCTAGGATTTCACCAAGAGATACGTACAAATGGGCATAAAAATTCAAAAAATTAAAATAATGAAAAACCAAAGCACATAGTCTTCTTATGTCATATAGTAAGCATTCAGGTTGATTAACAAGGTCCACACATATATATTCATAGCAGAAAAGCATGTATCTACGTACCCCCTAACAACCCTAAACTCTGTCTTAGGAAGTCAAGGATGAAGAGAAGTGGTTTTGGGTTTCAAACATGGAAATTTCAAAAAACCTCCCAAAAGCTTCATTTTGGAGTGACTAAAAAGGACCCATGCTTACTTTTTCATTTCCATGTTTTAAACTTTTTTAAATCTTTGTCAAATCTCGGATTTGACCAAGATACAAATCGGCATAAAAAATCGAAAAAATAAAGAGAATGAAAAACCAAAGCACATAGTCTTCGTATGTCATATAAGTATTCAAGTTGATAAATTAAACAAGTTTTAGACATATTCAAACCACAAAAATCATGTATCTACGTACCCTAACCCTAAACTCTGTCTTATGAAGTCAAGCATGAAGGGAAGTGGTTTTGGGTTTCAAACATGGAAATTTAAAAACCTTCCAAAAGATTCATTTTGGAGTGACTAAGAAGGATCCAGGCTTACTTTTTCATTTTCATGTTTTGAACTTGTTTAAATCTTGGTCAAACCTAGGATTTGACCAAGATTCAATTGGGCATTAAAAATTCAAAAAATTAAAACCAAAGCACATAGTCTTCTTATGTCATACAATACGCATTGAAGATGATAAACAAAGTCTAGACATATTCAAACGAAAAAAATCATGTTTGGGTGGAATTAAGTTGGACGGTGTCCAACATGGTGCCAAACTACTTGAAGGGCTCTTCTCTAAAACACTAATATGACATTCTGGTATTTTCCCTAGCTATGTACAAACTGATGAACAATCCATGTTTTTCGATTGCCTTTTTGAACCACTTGTAGTTTGATTTCATATCTAGGAGAAATCACTGGGGGAGGGGGACGAATGTGTTACTTTTTGTTGCATCGCTCGTATCCTTCCCGCGTAGAAAAAGTGTTAGGCGAGTAGTAGAATGGCATGACCTACAAAGTAAAATTTTGAATATAACCAAAATATACCAATTGATTTTTTTCGAAATGGGGGAAAAATCGCCCGAGCTTCTGCATCCAAAGGATGCACACGACTTTTTTTATTAGATTATTCACGAACCTTACAAGAAACAATACAAAAGATCAAACTCGAAGCAACCTTACTATACCTATAGTGGGATGAAGAGGGTGACAATTGATAGATGAGTTAACTTGGCTTCATGGGTGTGTGACCCGAGATTGAGCCATGGTACATTTTGCCAACAAAGTAGCAACCGAGTTGGCTTTCTACCTTAGCCGGCGTATACGTTGGGTACGTAGGCGTGCATTGGAAGGATGCATTATGCCGGCAAAGTTTTCAAACGTTCAAACTTTTCCGGTTTCTCATACAGTATTTGGCTCCTTGAGAAGCATTGATGTGATCATATAAGGTTATGCAAAACTTCCCCTTTCCCGTACTTGCCCGAGCACTCGACACCCCTCGTCCCATGGCGACTCCTCCAGCCTTAGCCCCGTGCACCCAGGCTCCACGACTCAGCCTCGGAGGGGTGTGCGCTAGAAGCTCGCAAATATCTGTGTGCCACTGGTGTGCGATGAAGCAGGCGGCTCTGTGTCTTGCTGTGGCTAGACTCCTGGCGCCCTTTGATCTAGGAGAGGGAGAGGAGGGAGGGGGTCCCATGAAGCGGCGGTGGCCCAGGTATCGGCGGCAGCCCAGGCAGCAGCGGCAAAGTGGGCTGGTCGGAGCATCAGGCATGCGCCGGGGCGAACCTCGCCGGGTGAGGATGCTTCCATTGTGAAGAAGCACGTGCCATCCAGGGCTTCGGGTTCGCCAACAAACTCAGCGCCTCGTTCCATGGCGATGCCGTCGTGGGGACGTCGGGGGCGGCGGCGACGTGCTGCAGCCCCAGCCTTTAGTGGGGACCAAAGTGCGACCGACCACATCACGGCGTCGGCAGCATTGGGGATGCCGATGGGCATCCACTGCCACACACAGATTTGGGAGGTTCTGGCCGGGCCGAGTTCCAAACTTCCACCATCGGAGCCGAGGGCTTGGTACTTCAAATTCCGAATCAGGCAATCCTTCGACCCCAATCAGCTTCTGCCTGTGGTCCAAATCCGAGATATTTTGGCGGCAGCTATGCTGGTTAAGCTTAGCCGGACAGCGGCAATCGACGATCTGCAAGACCTAGATGCCTTCCGAGGATTTGCAGCAGCCGTCAATGCACTCGTGGAGGCATCGCATGCTGGTAGCAGCGGCGAATGCGGGTATGTTGGTTTTAATCGCTTTGTATGCTTTTGTCATAGAAATCAATTTGCTAATTCTCATTCGATTGAAAATTAGACCCATTCACAGATACGGAGACTTGCTTCACATTTGGAATTACACAAAAAAGATCCATCAACTCTCAAACAGTGGACACTAGTAATGTGTAGAACTAGAAATTACACAAGATTTCTGTACTCCTAGTACTACTACTTCGACGCTACATGTTGTTTACACGAGGAAATTGCTCAAACTACCGCTTATTGCTGCCTTCGTTGCGTAAACACTTATTTAAACTGTTATTTTTTTCGCACAAACCACCAACTATCGTGTTCTGTTGCAGGGAGGTTCAAATTTAGGATTGAGCTGTTTAAGAGCAAATCAGATGATCGGGGATCACCAACTACTAGTTTTAATTGCAAATAGAATCGATTTTCCAAAATTATGAAACGCACTTAACGGTCGAATTACTACAATTATTTTGAAGGTTTGATATTTTCATCATTTTTGTGTGAATCTCACACCAAGTGACACAACTTTCAGACGGAATACAAAATATTTCAAACTTCATAGATTTGTTAGCTCAAATATTTTTAATTACTAGCTTTTTCAGTATTTTAGAAAGTCGAAGCACTATATTTTGGCTGAATGTTAGAAAATATATTTCATGATTATCCCATATTAGTTAAGAAGTACATAAACTAGTAGTAGTAATAAAGAACAGAGGGAGTTTATGGAGATACATCCATTAAGGGCATGTTAGTGTGTGTTGGTGTATTACTTATGCCTTCTTTGGTTAATACACTTCTCAAGTGATCCCCGCAAACCCTCTATTCTTGCCTAGAATAAAAAACTCCCCATCAAAGTATTAGTGCATTTTTTGGATGAGTATTCGAGAGGATTGGGTGAACACCAAGGATTTGCATAGGAAATTGGTAGAATTGAATCCTTGGCTGTTTGATTTGTAGGATTGTTTCCGATAGGAATTTTTCCTAAGGATTCCTTTGCACATATTCCATAGGAAATTAAACATCTACTCATGCCTCTTTTTAAGAATCCTTTACTTTTCCTATGGTGGAATCAAACAAAGTTTGGTTTCTATGAATTCCTATAGGATTGGAGTGGACATGACATTGCAATCCTACATTTTTCCTATTCCTACATCTTTCGGTAGGCATTTGCCTAGAATAAATAACCATGTGTATTAGCAATAAAATAGATGTTTATTTCTCTAAAGCATCTTGCACCGTACTACATGGCTTAAGAGACAATATTATTACGATAGTTACTACATTTTATTGGATGATGAAGTGATAGCCCTCATCAATGCATTGTTAATTATTAGGGCATGGGTCGCACGGATTGAGCTTCAGTGACTTTGCTAGCCCACAAAGTCACTGACTTTGTGTCACTTACAAGTGGGACAATGTGGGGCACATATAATGAAGGGTTCCACATTTCCCCACTTGTAAGTGACACAAAGTCGGTGACTTTGTGGGCTGGCAAAGTCACTGAAGCTCAATCCGGGTCGCACGTGATTTACGAGTGCACCGCACGATCGAGAGCCGCCGTTCCTCTTGCTTTCTACCGATGCGGCGGAGCTCCTCCCCACACCCACGAACAACCGAAAGCCACAACCGCCGGGGAAAAGTCTTGCGCCGAGAAAATCTACAACCGTGGTTGAGTACATGTGTTTCTTAAGATACGAGTGCTCCAATGCATTTTTTCTTTCCTTTTACTAATTTACCTTGAAAATCCCGCACGTCCACTTATTTGTGGACGGAGGGAGTATCACGCCAAGAGGAAGTAGGACAATAGTGGGCGCTTGAGCATCCACAATGTATAGTATAGCCCGCCTACGTGGCACTTTTGCCACCGTTGGCTCTTCTATTGTTCTTGCTCTGCCTTCCACAATGTAGCCGGTGCCCAATTGCTGAAAAAGCTAACACGTTACCACCGATCACAAATAAAAGTTTTGAGGCACCGAGGTCACAACGTAGAGCATCGCTTGTCAGAAAGGAAGTGAGCCCACATTTGATAAAGAATCCATTCAGCTAACCATCGAGAGGGGATATTCCGCAACTAGTTGCGCCCGCACCCCATTTTTGGCTACACGTTGTGGATGCTCTAAGAAACCCCGATTGTGAAAGGCCAAGGCGTACTTCTTTGGTCACGCAAAATTCAAAATACTGCCATGGACATTGAATTGACATGACAACACAGAGCTTGGGATGTCCAAATTTGCACGTTAGACCAGTGACTTGTTCTTCACCTTTTCAGAGGGAACAGTGACTTTTTATTATGGGTCTATACACTTTCCAAGAAACAGGAGGAGATGCTGTAGAGTGTAGAGGAGCGAAGTCAAGCGCCCCGCCCCCACCTGCCCTATTTCGGTTCACCTCCATCGTCTACCTCCGCCCCCGCCCGCACCCACTCTCCAATCGACCACCTTCCATAGCACGCGCCGCTGCCGCCGCCATGCAGCTTTAGAATCAATTCCACCGCCCAGCTTGAGAGCCTCCGTTCTTCATCTTCCCCCCACCTGCCGCCATCGAACCCAAATTAAACTCCAATCAGTTGAACCCAAACCTCATAGACCCACCCCCAGCCCCGCGATGGCGGCATCGAACAAGGAAAATGATGACTCTGAACAGTTTCAGAAGGTCTTTTCCGAAGGTCCCCTTGAAGAACTCGTAACAAGATGCGACGTCATCACCGCCGCGAGCCTCGTCGGTTCGTCCAAACTATTTTTCGACTCGGCAAATGATAGTGCAACTCTATCTTTTTCTCTCCCGTTTGGCCTCCCATGTGTTCTTCATTCTCACCCGACGAAGGTAGCACGGGATTGCAAGCTGACGCCGCTCGACAGGTTCTCCCGCGACGCCGTGATGCCGTACGGTACGGTAAGCAGTGGGTAGGTGCCAATGGAGATTGGGTTGCCATGGTTGACACCGGCTTTCCCGCTTGCAAATGGAAACTTGTCAACGTCTACACTCGCCGTGAAATTCCTCTCCCTGTGCCGTTTGAAACCACCCACATTCCAAATATATACCACCACAACCTTCGTGCTATTATATTTCACAAGATATATATTTGCCAAGTTCCCACAACTGCCGGGGGTACACAAATTTCTCTCTTGTTGCTGTTTTTGACATCGAGTTGCCCTCCTTTACGGCGCCGATTCCGAATGGACAGCTCTTACAGAGCCCAAGTCCCACATCTTTTACAATTACAGCGATGCAATTCTCCACAATGGGCTTGTGTTTGCCACAACTCATACCGGCACCGTTCACGCATGGAAACCTCAAGCAAGCTGGTAATTTTCCTCCGGACGTAGTGTATGATGAGCTTCATTATTCATGGCTGTAAAGATAATTTTAATGCACAAACTTATTAATTTTCGAACCCGACCGATCTGACTTGGGGCATATTTGCTTCGGATGAAATTTCATTGGTATTTAGACTTTTTATTCGAGATGATTACCATAGAAAAATTTGAGGATTGTATAATTAGGAGTTTTATTCTCGTATTGAATTATGTTGGATTTTGACCTCTACTTGAACTTCTTGAAATGAATCCTTTGGTTTCCCATGTGATGTACTCAAATACACCAATATGCTGTATTATTGAATGGAAATGACATTATATCATCCCATCTGAATCCTAATGCGTTTTCCCAATTCTTACGTTTTCAGCATTTGTGCAAACCAAACATGCCCTTCTTAACAGTAATTTCGTTTTCAAGCAGTGTCCTCCGCTGATCGTAGAGCCACCATCCATTGTGTTTGAATGGCGGTGTGCACTTGATGATGCTCTTGGCCATGATCACGAGGTCGATTATGGTGTGTGGTGGTTAGCAAGATCTATAGATGGTTCTAGACTTCTTCCGATCCATACACCGGGCATTGCCGATGAAAGGGAATATTCATGTAAAGTGTGCCATACCGCTTCGATCGTCATGTTCATCATGGTCGCACCGTTGGCAACTATGCTTCGGGTTTGGTTGCCTGGTGTTCACGAAGGACACTAGTAAGTTAAATGAAGGTATTCCATGGGAAAAGATGGATGACCTTGGAGAATATTCTCTTTTCCTTGGAGTGAACTATCCGATTATGCTGCCATTAGGCGGTGCAGATGTTGTCCCAGGATGTCTGACGAGAAGAAATTGTGTCTACACCTTGCCGAATGAAGCATGGCTTCGCAATTCGCAGCTGCCTGAAATATGCCGATTCAGTCTGAATCGTGAAGATTGCGCCGTTGGTTTCCAAACCAACGCCTTGGAGAAAACATGCAAAACAAAAAAAGATAGGTACCTGGTAAAGACACCGCTTTGGTTCATCCCAAACTTCACCAACGCCCCGGATTGGAACAAGTGTGATGTTTAATTATGAAACAGGTCCTGCAGCCATTGTAGCTACTGATAGTATGTAATTTCATAGCTAATGAACGAGGCACTTGTGGTGTACTAATTACAACTGTTTTGTAAAGAGGTGGTCTATAAGTAATACCCTCTCTTCATTGATGCATTTGTGGTCTACATGATGGTACTCTTAAATATATGGGTGTGGCTCCTCAACACATAATGTGGAGGTATTATTGTGTTAAAGTTGAAGGCTTGATCAACTATAGGTTCACTTCTCTAGTTACACTACTAGGTACTCCGGTTGGCTATGTTGTGATGAACACATTGTGTTCTGTTGTTTGGTGAAGACAAAAGTAGAACTATGGTATGCTTATGTTTAAGACCAAGCGAGGGTTTAGCTTGAGATGTTAAAAGTCAGATTTGAACTATTTTTTGATATGGAAATTTGAAATATATATGGTACCGCATATGATTATGTATAGCAACAAGCGACGAAAGGGCTGATGCTCCTATTCCTTGTCGGCGGGAGGGCTATGTGTGCGGCGACTTGAGCCAAATTAGAAGGCCATAGCTATGTCGATTGGTCCTTGAAGTTGGAGGGGCTAGGATTTCGGATGAGCGGAGTGGGGGAAGTTGTTGCTCATGGAACAAAAGTCCTTAAAATAATAATATTGGTATATACAAGGTATATACTTGTACTATTTTAGTACTATAATAAGTATATCGGGTTCATCAAAAAGAAAATTATCTCGGGTCACAACCACGTGGGGTCAAGGTGAGGGAAAGTTGGTCAATACCTCGGAATCTGTTACCACTATATCCCCGCCCCAAGTTCTAATGAGCAAGTGCGGTTATTTTTTTACTCCGTAGAAGGGAAATAGTGGTTCCTCTCCCCCGGAAACATATGCCCCGCATCTCCACCTCCTAGTATCGTAGTACTACCGCATCTTCTCCAAAAACCCTCTTCTCGTCTCTTTCTCCCATTCACCCCTCTCTCCCTTGCATTAGATTACCGACTCCAATGAAGCGTAAGCGTAAGGTTGAGGAGATTCCCGATTGCTACCACCAGTCCATGGGGTGGGGCAACCTCCACTACCCACCGGTGGAGAACATAGCCGAGCGGGCGGATATCCTCAGCACCGGTCGCCTCGCTCGAGGCATGATCGGCATGCGGCATGCCATCCGCGGAGCGCATAAGGTTCCGTTCGGTGTACCGAGCCTGCTCCACCGCGACCCCGAGACATGGCCGTACGACCGCGACAATACCGTAAGAGTATTTATTTATTTACTCATCTCGTTTCAGCTTGTGTTTTTTCAATCAATTTTTCTTACCGCCAAACATCATGCATATATTTAGACTCAACATCATCACCTAATTTGGGAGTACTGTAAGGTTTGCTGCCTTCACTATGCACATGTACTCTTCGGAATTGCTTTATTTATCCATTGCATCCGTGCGTCGCTCCGCACAATCCGCTCTTCATTCCGTCGAATACCTTGCATGCATAGACAATTTTAAAACAAATCCTATTTGCAGGGCATTCACGCGTTGCCGATGCCATTAGACAAGCCGACAGCTTCCAGCATTTATCCATACCAAGGAGGAACCGGATGGACATGGACCCATGCACCGGGTGGGTTGTAACGGCGACCGGGTGGCATTTGTCCAAGCAGACGGGCACTTGACGATCCGCAACATATACATATCGATACTATTATACCTCTTCCATCTCTGCAAGATGCAGGAATTTCTTTGGGCCCTACTCGTGAATGGTGGAATGCCAGCCCACCATTCCTCTTCAAATACAAAATAGATAAAAGTTTGGAACTGCTCAAAGTACGGATCGTCAAGAGGCCGTACAAAGATGATCTAGCAGTGGCCATGGCATTACGAGGTAATCGTTGTATTTGACTACTTGATCGCTATCCTACAAGCGCCCCTAGAAAAGGAGTGGAAGATCCCGGGAAACCCCAAATTCTTTGAAGGAACCAGCTATGTCGATGCCATGGGCATTCCCGGATATGGTACAAGTTCACACCCGCATCGTGTATACGCAGCTACATATCCGTATGGAGATGTTCTGGTTTGGGAACCATATACCCGGGGTGAGTCTTTGTTTTATGTCTTAACTAGTAAATGGCATGCCGCACATGTTGGACCAATTACGATTCACAATACCGATGTAAGTTGCGTTCTAAATGTTGTTCAAACTTTCAATACAACTAGTAATTTGGTTATACCATCAAAATAAGTGTGAGCATACAGTTTAGAAATATGAACAAAAAATTGGAACCTTTCTTAATCACTATCAAGTGGGACGTGTGATATCGGTGTGAGACTCGCTCTGATTTTTCTTCATAATGGAAACATGACGGTTCTAGAAACACGTGGACACCGGTGTGGTATTTTTTTCACGCGAATACCTCTAATCCCAACCGTTAGATTTTGGACACCAACAGCTTGGAATTGCTGCTACATGTCTTGTTCAAAACTGGTGCCTTATAGTAGTAGAAGATAGAAGATAAAAGATAGAAGAGAAGAGATAATTTACAAGTGTAGTTCCTACTTGCTGCATTGTGGTTGATCTTTGTGCATTGCAGGGACACATGCAGCCCCGCGTCTCATTGACGCCCATGTCATTGAAGATGAAGAAGCAGAAGCGGCTGCAATTTTGGCTCAAATCGAGGGAGATGCTGTCATGGAAGATGATGAAGAAAATGTAGCTCAAGGCGATGGAGGTGCCGATGAAGATAATGATGCCGATGTAGAAGAATTAGAAGAAGAAGAATTAGAAGAAGAAGAATTAGAAGAAGACGAATTAGATGAAGAAGAATTAGATGATGAAGAATTAGATAATGATGGTGATAATCATAATGATGAAGATGAAGATGTATTTCTTGGATTTTCTGACCAGCGCACTTGGTTCCTGGCACCAATGAGAGCAGAGTCCATTACCGGTGAATCTGATCTCGCGTGGATTCAGTGTTAAGGGTTATCGGCCCATCCTCGGTCCTCCAATATTACATATGGGTAACAAGCTGAGGTCTTATCCTTTGGTACGGTGCTACGTTTTCTTGAGATCTGCCCATACCTTGGACACTGTAGAAGAGGCAAGGTGGGAAAGATTGAACAATTTGAAGGGGCATTCTTTATTTCTTGGACTCAATCACCCAATTTTCATGCTACCCCCGCCAATCGACGCAGAGGCTGCAGAACCAGCATTTCCAATTGTTCAAACCCGACCGTGTCTTTGCTACCCACAATCGCGCCCGTGATACATGGATACGTCCAAGGCCAAATTGGTGCAGTAATGCACGTCAATGGAGGTCCTGCCATAGGCTCAAGATTGCAAGTACAAAAAAGAGAAGATTGAACATAGAGCCGAAGCACCCATGTGGTTCGTCCCAACACTTCCACCTGTTTTTCCTTGAGAAATAAGAGACGGATGGTGACCTTATTTTATAGAGAAAACATAGTGTTCGTGAGCTTAACCTCATGAACATTCGCCGTTCGGTTTTTGGTGAAATCAAAATTTTGCAGTAGATGAAGATCTTTGTTTGAATCCCGTGCCGAACATATTTTTCACAAATTAGCTACCCGTATTGTGATGAATACATGCTGGTCTGTTGTTTGGTGGAGTAGCAGACATGAAGATCTTTGTCCTGAATACCACAATGGACATCTTTTTTTCTTCAAAAATTAGCTAAGCTCGCGCTATTAGGCGCAAATGCCTAAGAGATTTGGTGCTCTTGGGCACCAAGGTTCCTCGCTATTTTAGAAAAAATAAAAAACATATTTATGTGTTTAAAAAAATTAGAAAACAAATCATGGTGTAGCTAATGAATTGTCCCATAAGCGTGCAAAATTTCAGTTTCAAATACAAAAATTCTGGGCTACACAAAAATAACAAACGTGTGGATCCGGGTATGCATATTTCGCATCTCCAAATTTCAACAGATTTTGTCTTTTTTGTGTAGTCTACAATATAAAGAATTTCATATTAAAATTTTACACGCTTGTAGGTTACTTTATTTATTATGTCTGCATTTATTTCCAGATTTTTTTGAAACAAATATGTATGATTTTTGATTTTTTTTAAACAGCAGGAGCACTGGTGCCCATGAGCCAAAGACACTTTTCGCAAATGCCTTCAGGAAAGGAACGGATGGTGACCTTATTTTATAGAGAAACCATAGTGTTCATGAAGTTAACGTCATGAACACACGCTGTTCGGTTTTTGGTGAAATCAAAATTTAGCAGAGATGAAGATCTTTGTTTGAATCCCGTGATGAACACATTTTTCCTAAATTAGCTACCCGTATTGTGATGAATACATGCTGGTCTGTTTTTTGGTGGAGTAGCAGACATGAAGATCATTGTTTTGAATACCACGCCGGACATCTTTTTTTTCTTCAAAAATTAGCTAAGCTCGCGCTATTAGGCGCAAATGACTTCAGTAACGATCAGGGTTCCAGCGCTGCTCCATGTACCACATATTTTTTTTGGTAAGGGTACCCCTATGTACCACCTTACCAATAAAAAGTTCTCAAAAAAAACCTTACCAATAGAAAAAGGGCATGTCTAGCGAGCACGCGCGTGCTCGTTGGTTAATCTTGGCACACCCTTAAATAAGGAAAATTCATGCCCCATCCTCCAAAAGATATAAAAGAAAAGATTATGTACACGGTGGTAAGTGTACCAGAAGGAAAGGCATGAAATAATTTAGATTAATTTTCCTTTATAAATGTTCAAAATCGTATAATTTTGCACAAGATGTCGAAATTAAGATCCGCTTTCACTTTTGAATTTCTTGCGGTGAGCTCTTCAAAACTAGATCTCATTTCTATGTATTTTGATAAAGTTTTTTCTAAAGCAACTTCTACGTGCGACAAAGCAATTATAATGCAAGACGATGCAACTTTAGTGCGGGACGAAGCAACTTTGCTGCACAGCGTAAATCTACATTCACAATGAAAGTTGCATCGCCGGATGCCAAAGTTGCTCATCCATACATCAAAATTTATTCGGTGGACACCAAAGTTGCTTTGATGGACGCCAAAATTAGACCATCACAAACCAAATTTGCTCTCTCTCGAGTACCAAAGTTGCTCTGCAGGACACTAAATTTGCTCGGTCGGACGCCAAAGTTGCTCTGCAAGGTTAAAAAACTACGTCGCCGGGCGCCAAAGTTGCTATGCAGGGCACTTAAGTTCCTTCGTCACACATTGAAAATGCTCCGATTGACACCAAAATTGTTGTCGGGCATCAAAGTTGTGACTTCGTGTACCCAAAAGTGCATATGTTAGTTGCATATCAAAGTTGCTTTGTCACATACCAAAGTTATTTTGCTGCATAACAAAATTGCTTTGTCGCGCATCAAAGTTGCTTGTTTAAAAAATTCGTCGAAACATATGAAAATGTGGTCTAGTTTCGAAGCTCTCGTCGTGGGGATTGTAGAAGTGAAAACGGATTGTAATTCCGCCGCACGGTTTAAAAGTTACATTTTTTCAGAAAACGGCACCTGATATCAGATAGCTTACGCATCAGTTGTGCCCGGACGTACGTCTGGCACGCGCCCGCCGGTTAGATTTCAGGATAGAAAAAAGTACTCGTACCGTACGGCAATCTACATGGTAATTTACGTGGGCCTACTAGCTCAGAGATAACGGCCCAATACCCGCGTCCTCATCATTGAAATGCGGCCGAGATCGAAAGAAAAAAATAATCCAAGAAAGGAAACATTTATTCTACATAGAGGATGACATGTGGGACCTATTTTGCAGCAGTTGTCCTCAACGTTGACAAGGCGGCAGGGATCGAAAGAAACGGCAAAGTAGCCCGAAATCGTGGGTCAAATATAAATTCGAGAAAGGAAACGTTTATTCAACAAATAAGCCGACATGTGGGACCTATCTTGCAGCCGCGGCCACAACATTTATCATTCAGAGAGGATGACATGTGGGACCCACGAACCAGCATCGTTCTCGACGTTTCTCAAAGGGGGCAGGAGATCGAAAGAAAAAGGCAAGTAGCTCGAAATCAGGTGTCCAAAAAAATCCAAGAAAGGAAAGGTTTATCGCACATAGATGCTGACATATTGGACCCAATTTGCAGCAAGCGTCATCAACGTTTCAAAGGCGGTGGAGCTCGAAAGAAAAAGGCAAATAGCCAGAAATTAGGGGTCAAAAATAAATCCAAAGAAAAGAAACTTTTATCGTACAAAGAGGCCGACATGTGGGACCCATGAGCCAGCAGCGTCCTCAACGTTTCTAAGGCGGCAAGCGATCGAAAAAAGGCAAATAGCCAGTAAATTAGGGGTCAAAAATAAAGTAGCCGTAAATTAGGGGGAAAAACTCCAAGAAAAGAAAGTTTATTGTACATAGAGGATGACATGCGGGTCCCAAGGCGGCAGCTTACTCAACGTTTCCAAGGCGGCAGGGGAACAAAAGAAAAAGGAAATAGCCAAAAATCAGAGGGTGAAAAAAATCCAAGAAAAGAAACTTTTATAGTTCATAGAGGATGACATGCGGGTCCCACGAGGCAGCAACGTCCTCAACGTTTCCAAGGCGGCACAGACCAAAAGAAAAAGAATGTATCCCCGCCGGGGCTGCATGGCCATCCGGGCTTTCTAACCCGCCGGACGCCTTTGACTCGTACAATTTCAGCCCACTCCAAAAACAGGAAAGTCCTATGCTTCGCAAAAACAAAACAAAAACAAGGAGATTCAACATATTAGTTTGTTTACGTAAAAATAAAGATATAATTTATCCGTTTGCAATAGCTCGTAGCGAAATACACTTTTTATTGTCTCGCAAAATAAACAAGATATCACATGTTTCTTGTACGGGGAGGCCGACATCGGGACCCATGAGCCAGCAGCAGTCGTCAAAGTTTTAAAGGCGGCAGGGGATCGAAAGAAAAAATAAATCAAAAATCAGTTGGTAAAAAAATCGAAGAAAAGAAACATTTATCGTTCTGAGGGGATTGACATGCGGGACCCATGTGGCAGCAACATTCTCAACGTTTCCAAGGTGGCACGGGATCCAAAAAAAGGCAAAATAGCCAGAAATTAGGGGTCAAAATAACTCCAAGAAAAGAATTGTTTATCGTTCATAGAGGCTGACATGCGGGACCCATGAGCCTGCAGCCGTCCCCAACGTGTTAAAGGCGCCAGGAGATCGAAAGACAAAGGCCAAAAATCAGTTGGTAAAAAAATCCAAGAAAATAAACATTTACCGTTCTGAGAGGCTGACATGCGGGACCCATGCCTCAACGATTCCAAGGCGGCAGGGGATCAAAAGGGGTCAAAAATAAATCCATCATAGGAAACTTTTATTGTTCATAGAGGATGTGGGACCGACCAGCCAGTAGCGTCCTCATCGTTTCAAAGGGGGCAGGGGATCAAAAGAAAACGGCAAATAGCCAGAAATTAGGGGCAAAAAATAAATCCAATGAAGGACACTTTTATTGTTCATAGAGTATGACATGCGGGACCCATGAGCCAGCAGCTTCCTCAACGTTTCTAAGGCGGCATGAGATCGAAATGAAAAGGAAAGTGACCAAATATCAGGAGCCAAAAATAATCTAAGGAAAGAAACTTTATTGTGCATAGAGAATGACATGCGGGTCCCATTTTGCAAAGACCGGTCCGAAGGTTTCAAAGTCGGCATTAGATCGAAAGAAAAAGACAAGTGCCAAATATCGTGAGCCAAAAATAATCCAAGAAAAGAAACTTCTATTGTACATAGAGGATGACATGCGGGTCCCATTTTGCAGCCGCGGTCTCAATGTTTCCAAGGCGGCACATGACCAAAAGAAAAAGGAAGTAGCCGTAAATAAGGGTGTCAAAAAATCCAAGAAAAGGAATATTTCAATTGGGCTGCTTCCGGCCCTCTGGGCCTTCAAACTATCCCGCCGGACGCCTTTTGATTCGTACAATTTCAGCCCATTCCAAAACAGGAAAGTCCTATGCCTCGCAAAAACAAAAAAAACAAGGAGATTCAACATATAAGTTTGTTTATGTAAAAATAAAGATTTAATTTATCCCTTTGCAATAGCTCGCAGCAAAATACACCGTTTATTGTCCGCAAAATAATCAAGATATCACATGTTTCTTATACGTGGAGGCCGACATCGGGGACCCATGCGCCAGCCAGCCGTCGTCAACGTTTTAAAGGCGGCAGGATGGAAAGAAAAAATAAACCAAAAATCTGTTGGTACAAAATCCAAGAAAAGAAACATTTTCGTTCCGAGAGGATAACATGCGGGACCCATGAGGCAGCAGCATCCTCAGCGTTTAATGTTAGAGGCTGACATGTGGGACCCGTGAGCCAGCAGCGTCCTCAACGTTTTAAAGGCGGCAGGAGATCGAAAGAAAAATAAGCCAAAAATCATTTGGTATTCAAAATCCAAGAAAATAAACATTTACCGTTCTGAGAGGATGACATGCGGGACCCATGAGGCAGCATCATCCTCAACGATTCCAAGGCGGCAGGGGATCAAAAGAAAAAAAGGAAATATCCAGAAATTAATTAGGGGTTCAAAATAAATCCGTCAAAGGAAAGTTTTATTGTTCATAGAGGATGGCATGTGGGACCGACCTCGCCAACAACTGTTCTCATCGTTTCAAAGGGGGCAGGAGATCAAAAGAAAAAGGCAAGTAGCCGTAAATTAGGGGTAAAAAATAACTCCAAGAAAGGAAACTTTTATTGTTCGTAGAGGATGACATGCGGGACCCATGAGCCAGCAGCTTACTTAACGTTTCAAAGGCGGCATGAGATCGAAAGAAAAAGGCAAGTGACAAAATATCGGAGCCAAAGATAATCCAAGAAAAGAAACTTTATTTACATAGAGGATGACATGCGGGTCCCATTTTGCAAGCAGCGGTCCCAACGTTTCAAATGCGGCTTGAGATCAAAAGAAAAAGAAAGTAGCCGTAAATTAGGGGGTCAAAAAATTCCAAGAAAATAAAGTTGATGGACATAGAGGATGACATGCGGGTCCCATGAGCTAGCAGCTTACTCAACGTTTCCAAGGCGGCAGGGATCAAAAGAAAAAGGAAATAGCCAAAAATCGAGGGTGAAAAAAACAAAGAAAATGAACTTTTATAGTACATAGAGGATGACATGCGGGTCCCATGAGCCAGCAGGTTCCTCAACGTTTCAAACGTGGCATGAGATCGAAAGAAAAAGGCAAGTGACCAAATATCAGGAGCCAAAAATAATTCAAGAAAAGAAAGTTTTATAGTACATAGAGGATGACATGCGGGTCCCATGATCCTGCAGGTTCCTCAACGTTTCAAACGTGGCATGAGATCGAAAGAAAAAGGCAAGTGACCAAATATCAGGGGCCAAAAATAATTCAAGAAAAGAAACTTGATTGTACATAGAGGATGACATGCGGGTCCCATTTAGCAAGCAGCGGTCTCACCGTTTGAAAGGCAGCGCGGGATCGAAAGAAAAAGGCAAGTGACCAAATATCATGAGCCAAAAAAAATCCAAGAAAAGAAATTTTATTGTACGTAGATGATGACATGCGGGTCCCATTTTGCAGCAGCGGTCTCAACGTTTCCAAGGCGGCACATAACCAAAAGAAAAATGAAGTAGCCGTAAATCGTGGGGTGAAAAAAATCCAAGAAGAAAGATTTCAATTGGGCTGCATCTCGGACATCCGGGCCTTCGAACTATCCCGCTTGGCCTTTTGACTCGTACAATTTCAGCCCACTCCAAAACAGGAAAGTTCCGAATTTTCTAAAAAAACAGGAAAGTCCTATGCTTCGCAAAGACAAAAAAACAAGGAGATTCAACATACAAGTTTTTTTATGTAAAAATAAAGATTTAATTATCCGTTTGATATAGCTCGAGCGCAATACACTGTTTATTGTCTGCAAAATAATCAAGATATCATATGTTTCTTGTATGGGGAGGCTGACATCGGGGACCCATGAGCCAGCAACGTCGTCAACGTTTTAAAGGCGGCAGGGGATGGAAAGAAAAAATAAACCAAAAATATGTTGGTACAAAATCCAAGAAAAGAAACATTTTCGTTCTAAGAGGATGACATGCGGGACCCATGAGGCAAGCAAGCATCCTCGCCGTTTATTGTTCATAGAGGTTGACATGTGGGACCCGTGAGCCGCCAGCCGCCTCGAACGTTTTAAAGGCTGCAGGAGATCGAAAGAAAAAATAAGCCAAAAATCGTTTGGTCAACAAAATCCAAGAAAAGAAACATTTACCGTTCTGAGAGGATGACATGCGGGACCCATGAGGCAGAAGCATCCTCAACGATTCCAAGGCGGCAGGGGATCAAAGGAAAAAAGGAAATATCCCGAAATTAATTAGGGGTTCAAAATAAATCCATCAAAGGAAACTTTTATTGTTCACAGAGGATGACATGTGGGACCGACCTGCCAGCTGCGTCGTCATCGTTTCAAAGGGGGCAGGAGATCAAAAGAAAAAGGCAAATAGCCAGAAATTAGGGTCAAAAATAACTCCAAGAAAGAAAACTTTTATTGTTCGTAGAGGATGACATGAGGGACCCATGAGCCAGCAGCTTACTCAACGTTTCAAAGGCGGCATGAGATCGAAAGAAAAAGGCAAGTGACAAAATATCGGAGCCAAAGATAATCCAAGAAAAGAAACTTTATTGTACATAGAGGATGACATGCGGGTCCCATTTAGCAGCAGCGGTCTCAACGTTTCAAATGCGTCTTGAGATCAAAAGAAAAAGAAAGTTGATTGTACATAGAGGATGACATGCGGGTCCCATGAGTCAGCAGCTTACCCAACGTTTCCAAGGCAGCAGGGGATCAAAAGAAAAAGGAAATAGCCAAAAATCAGAGGGTGAAAAAAAATAAAGAAAATAAACTTTTATAGCACATAGAGGATGACATGCGGGTCCCATGAGCCAGCAGGTTCCTCAACGTTTCAAACGTGGCATGAGATCGAAACAAAAAGGCAAGTGACCAAATATCAGGATCCAAAAATAATTCAAGAAAAGAAACTTGAGTGTACATAGAGGATGACATGCGGGTCCCATTTAGCAGCAGCGGTATCACCGTTTGAGAAGCTGCACGGGATCGAAAGAAAAAGGCAAGTGACCAAATATCAGGTGCCAAAAATAATCCAAGAAAAGAAAGTTTTATAGTACATAGAGGATGACATGCGGGTCCCATGAGCCCGCAGGGTCCTCAACGTGGCATGAGATCGAAAGAAAAATGCAAGTGACCAAATATCGGAGCCAAAAATAATTCAAGAAAAGAAACTTGATTGTACATAGAGGATGACATGCGGGTCCCATTTAGCAAGCAGCGGTATCACCGTTTGAGAGGCCGCACGGGATCGAAAGAAAAAGGCAAGTGACCAAATATGAGGTTCCAAAAAAATCCTAGAAAAGAAAGTTTTATAGTACATAGAGGATGACATGCGGGTCCCATTTAGCAAGCAGCGGTCTCACCGTTTGAGAGGCGGCAGGGGATCGAAAGAAAAAGGTAAGTGACCAAATATGAGGTGCCAAAAAAATCCAAGAAAAGAAAGTTTTATAGTACATAGAGGATGACATGCGGGTCCCATTTAGCAGCAGCGGTATCACCGTTTGAGAGGCGGCAGGGGATCGAAAGAAAAAGGCAAGTGACCAAATTTGAGGTGCCAAAAAAACTCCAAGAAAAGAAAGTTTGATTGTACATAGAGGATGACATGCGGGTCCCAATTAGCAGCAGCGGTCTCAACGTTTCCAAGGCGGCAAGGGATCAAAAGAAAAAGGAAGTAGCCGTAAATCGTGGGGTCAAAAAATCCAAGAATAGAAAGAATTTTGGTTCATAGAGGATGACATGCGGGACCCATGATCCCGCATCGTAAACGGCTCGATCGGAGAGCGTTGAACGAGATGGCGCGATCGAGAAAAAAACAATGCCGCAGAGGCTGCCATCCGGGCCCTACATCCCTCGGCGGTGCGGATTTGCGTTGACTCGGCCGGCGAACCCAAGAATTCGAGATGCACCACGTCCCGGGCCACCATACGCCACGTTTTGGCCATTTTCGTCGGGCTAGGTGGCCTCAAAAACGAGAAAAAAAATGTTTTGACATGTACAACGGACAGACCCAAAATCGTCGGCCATGGTACACCAGCAACCACGACGCGACTTCAACTTCATCGGCCATGGCAACTTTTCTTGTAGTGGGAGAAACCTCCTCTTTGAGTGATAAGATTGATGTTATTATGTCTATGCTTGTTAATGGTAGATCTAATGTTGATCCTAATAATGTTCCTTTAGCTTCATTGGTTGCTCTAGAAGAGCATGTTGATGTGAACTTCATTAAAAATAATAATTTCAACAACAGTGCTTATAGGAATAATTTTGGTAACAACTATAGGCCATATCCTTCTAATAATGGTAATGGTTATGGTAATTCTTATGGTAATTCTTACAACAATAGTAGGAGTGCACCCTCTGGTCTTGAAGCCATGCTTAAAGAATTTATTAGTACACAAACTGCTTTTAATAAATCTGTTGAAGAAAAGCTTGGTAAAATTGACACTCTTGCTTCTAAGGTTGATACTCTTGCTGCTGATGTTGATCTTTTCAAATTGAAAGTTATGCCTAATGAAGATAAAGATATTAAGTCATTTGCTACAGCAAACGCCATACAAGTTCGAATTAATGACAATATTAGATTTATGACTGAATTGCATGCTAGGTGGGAAAGAGAAGAAAAAGAAGAAAAACTTGCTAAGAGAATAATGTAGCTAAAGTTTGGACTATTACCACCACTAGTAATGTTGATGCTTCACATGTTTCTAAACCTCCTACTATCAATGGTAAAATAATTGGTGTTGGCAATGTTTCTACTCCTAGAACAAAGCGTGCAAAATTGCCTGAAACTGCTGAAACTGTTTGTGATAAAAGTGCTGAAATTTTTCAGAATGTTGTAGATCATAATGGTTTAGATTTTGATAATTGTCATATCTCTGAGGTTATTAAGTTCTTGCAAAAACTTGCTAGAAGTCCTAATTCTAGTGCTATATATTTGGCCTTTACAAAACATATTACAAATGCTCTCATTAAAGCTAGAGAAGAGAAATTAAAACTTGAAGCTTCTATTCTAGGAAGTTGGAAGATGGTTGGGAGCCCATCATTAAGATGAAAGTCAATGATTTTGATTGTAATGCTTTATGTGATCTTGGTGCAAGTATTTCTGTTATGCCTAAGAAACTCTATGATATGCTTGACTTGCCACCATTGAAAAATTATTATTTGGATGTTAATCTTGCCGATAATTCTATAAAGAAACCTTTGGGGAGGATTGATAATGTTCACATTACGGTTAACAATAACCTTGTCCCTGTTGATTTTGTTGTCTTGGATATCGAATGCAATGCATCTTGTCCTATTATTTTGGGAAGAACCTTTCTTCGAACGGTTGGTGCTATTATTGATATGAAGGAAGGAAATATTAAGTATCAATTCCCTCTCAAGAAAGGTATGGAACACTTCCCTAGAAAGAGAATGAAGTTGCCTTTTGATTCTATTATTAGAACAAATTATGATGTTGATGCTTCTTCTTTTGATAATACTTGATTTGCACTTTCTGCGCCAAGCTGAAAGGCGTTAAAGAAAAAGCACTTCTTGGGAGATAACCCATGTATGTTTTTATTACTGTTTTGTTGTGTCTTGAAAGTTTTTACTACTGTAGCAACCTCTCTTTATCATATTGTTGTGCCAAGTAAAGTCTCTGATAGTAAAGTTGATACTAGATTTGGATTCCTGCGCAGAAACAGATTTTTTACCTGTCACGAATTTGAGTAGATCTCTCTGTAGAAGAATCAAAAAAATCTGCGAAAATTCATGCGTGATCCTCAGATATGTACGCAACTTTTATTAGTTTTGAGCTTTTTCATCTGAACCTGTTAAGTGCCTCTAAATTTGTTTTTACGGACTGTTCTGTTTTGACAGATTCTGCCTTTTATTTCGCATTGCCTCTTTTACTGTGTTGAGTGGATATCTTCCATGAACTTTCAGTATCTTTGGGTAATGTCCAGAAGTGTTATGAATGATTGTGTCCCCTCTAAACATGTGAATTTTTGATTATGCACTGACCCTCTAATGAGTTTGTTTTGAGTTTGGTGTGGAGGAAGTTTTCAAGGGTCAAGAGAGGAGGATGATATACTATGATCAAGAAGAGTGAAAAGTCTAAGCTTGGGGATGCCCCCGTGGTTGATCCCTGCATATTTCAAGAAGACTCAAGCATCTAAGCTTGGGGATGCCAAGGCATCCCCTTCTTCATCGACAACTTATCACGTCACCTCTAGTGAAACTATATTTTTATTCCGTCACATCTTATGTTCTTTACTTGGAGCATCTGTTTGTTTTTGTTTTTGTTTATGTTTGAATAAAATTGGATCCTAGCATTCCTTGTATTGGAGAAAGACACGCTCCGCTTTTTCATATGAACACTGGTGTTCTTAGCTTTACTTTTAATGTTCATGGCGGAGTTGAAAACCGCTTCGTTGATTGCTATTTGGTTGGAAACAGAAAATGCTTCATGTGGTAAATGGTGTATGGTCTTGAATAATTTGATACTTGGCAATTGTTTTGAGCTCTCATAGATCATGTTTAAGCTCTTGCATCATGTAGTTTAAACCTATTAGTGGAGAACTACTGTAGAGCTTGTTGAAATTTGGTTTGCATGATTGGTCTCTCTAAGGTCTAGCTATTTTCTGGTAAAAGTGTTTGAGCAACAAGGAGACAGTGTAGAGTCTTATAATGCTTGCAATATGTTCTTATGTAAGTTTTGCTATACCGGTTCATACTTGTGTTTGCTTCAAACAACCTTGCTAGCCAAAGCCTTGTACTGAGAGGAAATGCTTCTCGTGCATCCGAAAACCTTGAGCCAAAACTCATGCCATTTGTGTCCACCATAACTACCTACTATGTGGTATTTCTCTGCCATTCCAAAGTAAATTGCTTGTGTGCTACCTTTAAAATTTCATTTCTTGTCTTTGCAATACATAGCTCGTGGGAAAATAGCTTGAAAACTATTGTAGTATTGAATATGTTGCTTATGTATCTTATTTCTAATAAGTTGCTTGTTGAGCGGTAACCATGTTTCTGGGGACGCCATCAACTTTTTACACCTTTGTTGAATATCATGTGAGTTGCTATGCATGTTCGTCTTGTCTGAAGTAAGGGTGATTTATCATGATTAAATTGTTTGAGTATGCATATTGTTAGAGAAGAACATTGGGCCGCCAACCAAAGCCATGTATCATGGTGGAAGTTTCAGCTTGGACATTAATCCTCAATCTCTTATGAGAATATTATCTGTTGTTGAATGCTTAAGCATTAAAGAGGAGTCCATTATCTGTTTTCTATGTTGTCCTGGTATGGATGTCCTCAAGTTGAGATCTATCAAAACTGAGAAATCAAATGCGATCTATCTCCTTGGACCTTTGTACAGGTGGCATAGAGGTACCCCTTTGTGACACTTGGTTGAAACATATGTAATGCAATGATAATCCATGGAAATCCGAGCTAATTAGGACAAGGTGCGAGCACTATTGGTATTCGATGCATGAGGCTTGCAACTTATAAGAGGTCTTATGCATAACACATATGAATTATTACTACCGTTGACAAAATTGTTTCCATACTTTCAAAATAAAAGCTCTAGCACATGAGTAATCCATGCTTCCCTCTGCGAAGGGCCTTTCTTTTACTTTATGTTGAGTCAGTTTACCTACTTCTTTCTATCTTAGAAGCAAACACTTGTGTCAACTGTGTGCATTGATTCTTACATGTTTACCTATTGCACTTGGTATATTTCTTTATGTTGACAACTATCCATGAGATATACATGTTACAAGTTGAAAGCAATTGCTGAAACTTAATCATCCTTTGTGTTGCTTCAAAACCTTCTATTAAGAATCTATTGCTTGATGAGTTAACTCTTATGCAAGACTGATACGTCTCAAACGTATCTATAATTTCTTATGTTCCATGCTAGTTTTATGACAATACTCACATGTTTTATACACACTTTACATCATTTATATGCATTTTCCGGCACTAACCAATTAACGAGATGCCGAAGCGCCAGTTCCTGTTTTGTGTTGTTTTTGGTTTCAGAAATACTACACAAGAAATATTCTCGGAATTGGACGAAACGAACGCCCAGGGTCTTATTTTTCCACGGAGCTTCCAGAAGACCGAAGAGGATACGAAGTGGGACCACGAGGAGCCCTAACCATAGGGCGGCGCGGCCAGCATGGGGCCCGCGCCGGCCTATGGTGTGGGGCCACCGTGCCTCCTCCGACTCCGCCCTTCCGCCTACTTAAACTCTCTGTCGCGAAAACCCTATTACCGAGAGCCACGATACGGAAAAAGTTCCAGAGATGCCGCCGCCGCCAATCCCATCTCGGGGGATTCGGGAGATCGCCTCCGGCACCCTGCCGGAGAGGGGAATCATCACCGGAGGGCTCTACATCACCATGCCCGCCTCCGGACTGATGCGTGAGTAGTTCATCCTTGGACTATGGGTCCATAGCAGTAGCTAGATGGTTGTCTTCTCCTCATTGTGCTATCATGTTAGATCTTGTGAGCTGCCTATCATGATCAAGATCATCAATTTGTAATGCTACATGTTGCGTTTGTTGGGATCCGATGAATATTGAATACTATGTCAAGTTGATTATCAATCTATCATATATGTGTTGTTTATGTTCTTGCATGCTCTCCGTTGCTAGTAGAGGCTCTGGCCAAGTTGATACTTGTGACTCCAAGAGGGAGTATTTATGCTCGATAGTGGGTTCATGCCTCCATTGAATGAGGGACAGTGACAGAAAGTTCTAAGGTTGTGGATGTGCTGTTGCCACTAGGGATAAAACATCAATGCTTTGTCTAAGGATATTTGTGTTGATTACATTATGCACCATACTTAATGCAATTGTCCGTTGTTTGCAACTTAATACTGGAAGGGGTGCGGATGCTAACCCGAAGGTGGACTTTTTAGGCATAGATGCATGCTGGATAGCGGTCTATGTACTTTGTCGTAATGCCCTAAGTAAATCTCATAGTAGTCATCATGATATGCATGTGCATTGTTAGGCCCTCTCTATTTGTCAATTGCCCAACTGTAATTTGTTCACCCAACATGCTATTTCTTATTGGAGAGACACCACTAGTGAACTGTGGACCCCGGTCCATTCTTTTACATCCGAAATACAATCAACCGCAATCTCTGTTCTCTGTTGTTTTCTACAAGCAAACATCATTCTCCACACCATACGTTTAATCCTTTGTTTACAGCAAGCCGGTGAGATTGACAACCTCACTGTTAAGTTGGGGCAAAGTATTTTGGTTGTGTTGTGCAGGTTCCACGTTGGCGTAGGAATCCCTGGTGTTGCGCCGCACTACACTCCTTCACCAACAACCTTCACGTGGCCTTCATCTCCTACTGGTTCGACAACCTTGGTTTCATACTGAGGGAAACTTGCTGCTATACGCATCACACCTTCCACTTGGGGTTCCCAACGGACGTGTGCTTCACGCGTTATCAAGCTAAATTTCTGGCGCCGTTGCCGGGGAGATCAAGACACGCTGCAAGGGGAGTCTCTCACATCCAATCTCTTTACTTTGTTATTGTCTTGCTTTACTTTATTTTCTGTTTTGTTTGCTTCTTTATATCAAAAACACAAAAAAATTAGTTACTTGTTTTACTTTACTTAATTTAGTTTGCTTTACTTATTTTTATTACTGTTAAAATGAATACTCCTGAGAACACTAAGTTGTGTGATTTCACTAGCACCAATAATAATGATTTTATATGCACTCCTATTGCTCCACTTGCTACTACAGCAGAATTCTATGAAATTAAACCTGCTTTACTAAATCTTGTTATGAGAGAGCAATTTTCTGGTGTTAGTTCTGATGATGCTGCTGCCCATCTTAATAATTTTGTTGAACTTTGTGAAATGCAAAAGTATAAGGATGTAGATGGAGACATTATAAAACTGAAATTGTTTCCTTTCTCCTTAAGAGGAAGAGCTAAAGATTGGTTGCTATCTTTGCCTAAGAATAGTATTGATTCATGGACTAAATGTAAAGATGCTTTCATTGGTAGATATTATCCTCCTTCTAAAATTATATCTTTGAGAAGTAGCATTATGAATTTTAAGCAATTGGATAATGAACATGTTGCCCAAGCATGGGAAAGAATGAAATCTTTGGTAAAGAATTTCCCTACCCATGGACTAACTACTTGGATGATCATCCAAACCTTTTATGCAGGACTGAATTTTTCTTCGCGGAACCTATTGGATTCAGCTGCTGGAGGTACTTTTATGTCCATCACCTTAGGCGCCGCAACAAAGCTTCTTGATGATATGATGATAAATTACTCTGAATGGCACACGGAAAGGACTCCACAAGGTAAGAAGGTAAATTCTGTTGAAGAAACCTCCTCCTTGAGTGATAAGATTGATGTGATTATGTCTATGCTTGTTAATGGTAGATCTAATGTTGATCCTAATAATGTTCCCTTAGCTTCATTGGTTTCTCAAGAAGAGAATGTTGATGTAAACTTCATTAAAAGTAATAATTTCAACAACAATGCTTATAGGAATAATTCTGGTAACAACTATAGGCTATATCATGCTAGTGGTAATCCTTATGGTAATTCTTATGGTAGATCTGTTTTGCCTAAGAGGAAAAGATGCTAGAAATTGAAAGAGCTACTAAGAGCTTTATGCAATCACAATATGAGCAAAATCAATTGTTTACTAAAACTATGAATGAACAATTTTCCTTGTTGAAAAATATAGGGAATCAACTTGAAAATTTGAATATGGAGATTTCTGGTTTGCAACTAAGCTTTCAAATGCTGAAAACCGAATCTCATACATGTCTGAGTCACAATATTCTTTAATTAATAAAATGGCTGCTAAACCTGAGGATAATGATAACAAAATTGTTACTACAGCAAACTCTATCCAAGTTCGAATTAATGAAAATATTAGATTGATGGATGAATTGCATGCTAGGTGGGAAAGAGAAGAAAAATTTGCTAAAGAGAATAATGTAGCTAAAGTTTGAACTATTACCACCACTAGTAATGTTGATGCTTCACATGTTGCTAAACCTCCTACTATCAATGGTAAAATAATTGGTGTTGTCAATGTTTCTACTCCTAATGCAAAGCGTGCACAACTGCTCGAAGCTGCTAAAAGCTACTTGAAGCTGTTTGTGATAAAACTGCTGAAATTTTTCAAAATATTGGGGACAATGATCCCATTGCTGTAGATCATAATGGTTTAGATTTTGATGATTGTCATATCTCTGAAGTTATTAAGTTCTTACAAAAACTTGCTAGAAGTCCAAATGCTAGTGCTATAAATTTGGCCTTTACAAAACATATTACAAATGCTCTTATAAAAGCTAGAGAAGAGAAATTAAAACTTGAAACTTCTATTCCTAGGAAGTTGGAAGATGGTTGGGATCCCATCATTAAGATGAAGGTCAATGATTTTGATTCTAATGCTTTATGTGATCTTGGTGCAAGTATTTCTGTTATGCCTAAGAAACTCTATAATATGCTTGACTTGCCACCATTGAAAAATTGTTATTTGGATGTTAATCTTGCTGATAATTCTACAAAGAAACCTTTGGGGAGGATTGATAATGTTCGCATTACGGTTAACAATAAACTTGTCCCCGTTGATTTTGTTGTCTTGGATATTGAATGCAATGCATCTTGTCCCATTATTTTGGGAAGACCTTTTCTTCGAACTGTTGGTGCTATTATTGATATGAAGGAAGGGAATATTAAGTATCAATTTCCTCTCAAGAAAGGTATGGAACACTTCCCTAGAAAGAGAATGAAGTTACCTTTTGATTCTATTATTAGAACAAATTATGATGTTGATGCTTCTTCTCTTGATGTTACTTGATTTGCACTTTCTGCGCCTAGCTGAAAGGCGTTAAAGAAAAGCACTTCATGGGAGATAACCCATGTATGTTTTTACTACTGTTTTGTTGAGTCTTGGAAGTTGTTACTACTGTAGCAAACTCTCCTTATCTTTACTTTATTGCATTGCCGTGCCAAGTAAAGTCTCTAATAGTAAAGTTGATACTAGATTTGGATTCCTGCATAGAAACAGATTTCTACCTGTCACGAATTTGAGTAGATCTCTCTGTAGAAGAATCAAAAAAATCTGCCAATTTACATGCGTGATCCTCAGATATGTACGCAACTTTCATTAGTTTTGATATTTTTCATCTGAGCCTGTTAAGTACCCCTACAAAATTCGTCTTTACGGACTGTTCTGTTTTGACAGATTCTGCCTTTTATTTCGCATTGCCTCTTTTACTATGTTGAATGGATTTGTTTGTTCCATTAACTTTCAGTAGCTTTGGGCAATGTCCAGAAGTGTTTAGAATGATTATGTCACCTCTGAATATGTCAATTTTTGATTATGCACTAACCCTCTAATGAGTTTGTTTTGAGTTTGGTGTGGAGGAAGTTTTCAAGGATCATGAGAGGAGGATGATACAATATGATCAAGAAGAGTGAAAAGTCTAAGCTTGGGGATGCCCCCGTGGTTCATCCCTGCATATTTCAAGAAGACTCAAGCATCTAAGCTTGGGTATGCCCAAGGCATCCCCTTCTTCATCGACAACTTATCAGGTCACCTCTAGTGAAACTATATTTTTATTCCGTCACATCTTATGTGCTTTACTTGGAGCGTCTGTTTGCTTTTATTTTTGTTTTTGTTTGAATAAAATCGGATCCTAGCATTCCTTGTATTGGAGAAAGACACGCTCCGCTCGTTCATATGAACACTGGTGTTCTTAGCTTTACTTTTAATGTTCATGGCGAAGGTTGAAACTGCTTCGTTCATTCTTATTTGGTTGGAAACAGAAAATGCTTCATGTTGTAATTGGTATACTGTCTTGAATAATTTGATACTTGGAAATTGTTGTGCTCAAATAGATCATGTTTAAGCTCTTGCATCATGTACTTTGCACCTATTAATGAAGAACTACCATAGAGCTTGTTGAAATTTGGTTTGCATGATTGGTCTCTCTAAAGTCTAGATATTTTCTCGGTGAAGTGTTTGAACAACAAGGAAGACAGTGTAGAGTCTTATAATGCTTGCATTATGTTCTTATGTAAGTTTTGCTGTACCGGTTCATACTTGTGTTTGCTTCAAACAACCTTGCTAGCCAAAGCCTTGTACTGAGAGGGAATACTTCTCGTGCATCCGAAACCTTGAGCCAAAACCTATGCCATTTGTGTCCACCATACCTACCTACTATGTGGTATTTCTCTGCCATTCCAAAGTAAATTACTTGAGTGCTACCTTTAAAATTTCATTCCTTGTCTTTGCAATATATAGCTCATGGGAAAATAGCCTTAAAAACTATTGTGGTAAAGAATATGTAGCTTATGTATCTTATTTCTTATAAGTTGCTTGTTGAGTGGTAACCATGTTTCTGGGGACGCCATCAACTATTACACCTTTGTTGAATATCATGTGAGTTGCTATGCATGTTCGTCTTGTACGAAGTAAGGGCGATTTATCATGATTAAATGGTTTGAGTATGCATATTGTTAGAGAAGAACATTGGGCCGCTAACCAAAGCCATGAATCATGGTGGAAGTTTCAGTTTGGACATTAATCCTCAATCTCTTATGAGAATATTATCTGTTTTTGAATGCTTATGCATTAAAGAGGAGTCCATTATCTGTTTTCTATGTTGTCCCGGTATGGATGTCCTTAGTTGAGATCTATCAAAAACGAGAAATCAAATGCGATTTATCTCCTTGGACCTTTGTACAGGCGGCATAGAGGTACCCCTTTGTGACACTTGGTTGAAACATATGTTATGCAATGATAATCCATGTAAATCCAAGCTAATTAGGACAAGGTGCGAGCACTATTGGTATTCTATGCATGAGGCTTGGAACTTATAGGATGTCTTATGCATAACACATATGAATTATTACTACCGTTGACAAAATTGTTTCTATGTTTTCAAAATAAAAGCTCTAGCACAAAAATACTAATCCATGCTTCTCTCTGCGAAGGGCCATTCTTTTACTTTATGTTGAGTCAGTTTACCTACTTGTTTCTATCTTAGAACCAAACACTTGTGTCAACTGTGTGCATTGATTCCTACATACTTGCTTATTTGCATTCATCATATTACTTTGTGTTGACAATTATCCATGAGATATACATGTTGAAGTTGAAAGCAACTGCTGAAACTTATATCTTCCTTTGTGTTGCTTCAAAACTTTCAATTAAGAATTTATTGCTTTATGAGTTAACTCCTATGCAAGTCTTATTGATGCTTGTCTTGAAAGTACTATTCATGAAAAGTCTTTGCTATATGATTCAGTTGTTTAATCATTGTCTTTACCATTGCTTCGAATCACTTCATTCACCTCATATGCTTTACAATAGTATTGATCAAGATTATGATAGCAGCATGTCACTTCAGAAATTATCCTTGTTATCGTTTACATACTCGAGGGCGAGTAGGAACTAAGCTTGGGGATGCTTGATACGTCTCAAATGTATCTATAATTTCTTATGTTCCATGCTAGTTTTATGACAATACTCACATGTTTTATACACACTTTACATCATTTATATGCATTTTCCGGCACTAACCTATTAACGAGATGCCGAAGCGCTAGTTCCTGTTTTGTGCTGTTTTTGGTTTCAGAAATCCTACACAGGAAATATTCTTGGAATTGGACGAAACGAACGCCCATGGGTCTTATTTTTCCACGGAGCTTCCAGAAGACCGAAGATGATACAAAGTGGGGCCACGAGGCGCCCTAACCATAGGGCGGCGCGGCCAGCATGGGGCCCGCGCCGGCCTATGGTGTGGGCCCCCCGTGCCTCCTCCGACTCTGCCCTTCCGCCTACTTAAACTCTCCGTCGCGAAAACCCTATTACAGAGAGCCACGATACGGAAAAAGTTCCAGAGACGCCGCCGCCGCCAATCCCATCTCGGGGGATTCTGGAGATCGCCTCCGGCACCCTGCCGGAGAGGGGAATCATCACCGGAGGGCTCTACATCACCATGCCCGCCTCCGGACTGATGCGTGAGTAGTTCATCCTTGGACTATGGGTCCATAGAAGTAGCTAGATGGTTGTCTTCTCCTCATTGTGCTATCATGTTAGATCTTGTGAGCTGCTTATCATGATCAAGATCATCTATTTGTAATGCTACATGTTGCATTTGTTGGGATCCGATGAATATTGAATACTATGTCAAGTTGATTATCAATCTATCATATATGTGTTGTTTATGTTCTTGCATGCTCTCCGTTGCTAGTAGAGGCTACGGCCAAGTTGATACTTGTGACTCCAAGAGGGAGTATTTATGCTCGATAGTGGGTTCATGCCTCCATTGAATGCAGGACGGTGACGAGAAAGTTCTAAGGTTGTGGATGTGCTTGTTGCCACTAGGGATAAAACATCAATGCTTTGTCTAAGGATATTTGTGTTGATTACATTACGCACCATACTTAATGCAATTGTCTGTTGTTTGCAACTTAATACTGGAAGGGGTGCGGATGCTAACCCGAAGGTGGACTTTTTAGGCATAGATGCATGTTTGGATAGCGGTCTATGTACTTTGTCGTAATGCCCTAAGTAAATCTCATAGTAGTCATCATGATATGCATGTGCATTGTTATGCCCTCTCTATTTGTCAATTGCCCAACTGTAATTTGTTCACCCAACATGCTATTTCTTATTGGAGAATCACCACTAGTGAACTGTGGACCCCGGTCCATTCTTTTACATCTGAAATACAATCAACTGCAATCTCTGTTCTCTGTTGTTTTCTACAAGCAAACATCATTCTCCACACCATACGTTTAATCCTTTGTTTACAGCAAGCCGGTGAGATTGACAACCTCACTGTTAAGTTGGGGCAAAGTATTTTGGTTGTGTTGTGCAGGTTCCACGTTGGCGCAGGAATCCCTGGTGTTGCGCCTCACTACACTCCTTCAGCAACAACCTTCACGTGGCATTCATCTCCTACTGGTTCGACAACCTTGGTTTCATACTGAGGGAAACTTGCTGCTATACGCATCACACCTTCCACTTGGGGTTCCCAACGGACGTGTGCTTCACGCGTTATCAAAGACTTATTGATACTTGTCTTGAAAGTACTATTCATGAAAAGTCTTTGCTATATGATTCAGTTGTTTAGTCATTATCTTTACCATTGCTTCGAATCACTTCATTCACTTCATATGCTTTACAATAGTATTGATCAAGATTATGATAGTAGCATGTCACTTCAGAAATTATCCTTGTTATCGTTTACCTACTCGAGGGCGAGTAGGAACTAATCTGGGGATGCTTGATACGTCTCAAACGTATCTATAATTTCTTATGTTCCATGCTAGTTATATGACAATACTCACATGTTTTATATACACTTTATATCATTTTTATGCATTTTCCGGCACTAACCTATTAACAAGATGCCGAAGCGCCGGTTCACGTTTTCTGCTGTTTTTGGTTTCGAAATCCTACACAGGAAATATTCAGGAATTGGACGAAACAAAAGCCCACGGTCTTATTTTGCACGGAGCCTTCCAGAAGTCCGAAGAGGAGACGAAGAGGGGCGACGAGGCGGCCACACCCTAGGGGGCGCGACCCCACCCTTGGGCGCGCCGCCCTATGGGGTGGGCCCCTCGGGCGCCTCCCGACTCTGCCCCTTCGCCTATATAATCTCTCCGTCGCGAAAACCCTATGACCGAGAGCCACGATACGAGAAAAGTTACTGTGACGCCGCCGTCGCCAATCCCATCTTGGGGGATTCAGGAGATCGCCTCCGGCACCTTGCCGGAGAGGGGAATCATCACCGGAGGGCTCTACATCACCATGCCCGCCTCCGGACTGATGCGTGAGTAGTTCATCCTTGGACTATGGGTCCATAGCAGTAGCTAGATGGTTGTCTTCTCCTCTTGTGCTATCATGTTTAGATCTTGTGAGCTGCCTAACATGATCAAGATCATCTATTTGTAATGCTACATGTTGCGTTTTTTGGGATCCGATGAATATTGAATACTATGTCAAGTTGATTATCAATCTATCATATATGTGTTCTTTATGTTCTTGCATGTTCTCCGTTGCTAGTAGAGGCTCTGGCCAAGTTGATACTTGTAACTCCAAGAGGGAGTATTTATGCTCGATAGTGGGTTCATGTCTCCATTGAATCGGGGACAGTGACAGAAAGTTCTAAGGCTGTGGATGTGCTGTTGCCACTAGGGATAAAACATCAATGCTTTGTCTAAGGATATTTGTGTTGATTACATTACACGCAGTACTTAATGCAATTGTATGTTGTTTGCCACTTAATATTGGAAGGGGTGCGGATGCTAACCCGAAGGTGGACTTTTTAGGCATAGATGCATGCTGGATAGCGGTCTATGTTATTTGTCGTAATGCCCTAATTAAATCTCATAGTAGTCACCATGATATATGTATGTGCATCTCTATTTGTCAATTGCCCAACTGTAATTTGTTCACCCAACATGCTATTTATCTTATTGGAGAGACACCACTAGTGAACTGTGGACCCCGGTCCATTCTTTTACATCTGAAATACAATCTACTGCAACCTCTGTTCTCTGTTGTTCATCGCAAACAAACATCATTCTCCGCACCATACGTTTAATCCTTTGTTTTCAGCAAGCCGGTGAGATTGACAACCTGACTGTTAAGTTGGGGCAAAGTATTGTGATTGTGTTGAGCAGGTTCCACGTTGGCGCCGGAATCCCTGGTGTTGCGCCGCACTACACTCCTTCACCAACAACCTTCACGTGGCCTTCATCTCCTACTGGTTCGATAACCTTGATTTATTACTGAGGGAAACTTGCTGCTGTACGCATCACACCTTCCTCTTGGGGTTCCCAACGGACGTGTGCTTCACGTGCCATCACTGACAAAGTCCAGCGAGTGGAGCCTCTGGAAGAGGCCAGAAACCACATGCTTGCCGGAGGCGATGACAAACCCCGTCTGGATGTGAACCCCAGCTGGCGTAGTTGCTGACCCCACGGTGGGTGCCAACTGTCGTCGTGGTGAACAGACATATGCCATGGGTAGGCTTATGTTGGGGCAAAATGCACACCGAGGGATCCGGGTGAGGGGAGATGAAGAAGAAACACACAAACACACACGATCTACCCGGGTTCAGGGCCCTCGTGAGGAGTTAACACCCCTACTCTTGCATGTCTGTACTATACGAGCTCAACATGGAACTACAATGTCTTGTTCTAGCTCTTGGCCAGAGGAAGAAGAAGAACTCTAGAGGGAGAAAAACCCTAAGTGAGATGAACTAGAGAGCTAGTGGGAACCCTCCCGTGCAAGGGAGATGCCCCTCTCCTTATATAGCGGAGAGGAGGCTTACAAGAGAATGAACTAGGGAATCGGGGGAATCTTGGCCTACATCAGCCGGTCTTGGACTGTAGCCTTGACCCTCAGCTGGTCGCGCACCCGATTAAAAGATGGCAGCCTCGACGATTGTCGAGGGTGCTCCTCGGCAATGCCCTCCGATAGGGGCTTAGGGTTGATGGAATCCTGTAAGCTGACACGAGACATCGGTTCACAAAAAAGCGGGGAGAGCGATTTACTCAGGTTCGGGGCCCTCGATGAGGTAAAACCCTTACGTCATGCCTGTCTGATCTTGATTGTGAGAATATTGGGTTACAATGGGGTCCCGAAGGGTTCGGCTGAGATCTCGTCGAGAGGCTAAGTGCTGCGGCGACCTAGGTCTAGACTTCTGATGGCTAAGATTGCTAAGATTGTACGTGTCCCTCGGCAGCCCCTCTCCTGGCCTTTATATAGGAGGCCAGGTCTCAAGAGGTCTAACCGAGTACGACTAGATTATACAATAGTTCTATCTCTAAACCTTCCTTGTTCGGCTCCTTCCTTGTCTTGCCCGCCAAGGAATCTTCCGCTTCGCTATCCAATTGACCCGCCTTGTTATCGAATACCTTCATGGGCCTCCAGCTAGATCGTATATGGTAGGGCAATGTCGGTTACCCGAAGGGTTATGCCCACGTCAGTAGCCCCAGCGTGTCTAGCCGAAGATTTTTCGGGCAGAGACTAAAGCATGCCTCCATCGAATGTTCTTCTCCCTTGATTGTTCTTGCCCATCTTGTAACAGCATCATCTTCTTCTATCGGGTGCGCGTCCAGCACTCCCGATGGGAGTAGCCCCCGAGTCTAGGTACGGATGCTTGCAATCCGTGCGTAGACTCAAGTTGTGCCACTCGAACGTTTTCCTCTGCCGAAGTTTTGCTACAGGTCTTCATGGGTCATCCGATACATTTGTACCAAAGCTTGTTTTCTTCAATAAGTTTTCCATGCGTAAGGGATAATAAGTAACGTGCCCAACTTTTGCTGGTGAACTGCCGATGGCAAAACAACGCCACCTTACACAGAATCAAGTCCTCAAGCATGATCCTGGAGTGCAAAAAAGTTCTATCGGGTGCGCGTCCAGCGCTCCCGATGGGAGTAGCCCCCGAGTCTGGACACGGGCGCTTGTAACCGGGTGCAAACTCAAGCTGAGCATTCCATCCTCTTCTCCAAATATTTCTTCACAAGAATATCTTCGAGTGCTCATTTTATCGAGTGCGCGTCCAGCGCTCCCGATGGGAGTAGCCCCCGAGTCTGGACACGAGCACTTGTGCTCGGGTGCAGACTCTAGTTCGACCATCCGATAATTCTTTATTTTCCTTCGACTGCTCTTGAAAGCGTTCATGATGTCATTGATGACGTATTGCTGATGTGGAGTGACTGACAATACTTGACCTGACGGGCCCATCCTAGTTCTGCGCGAGCAGTTTTTAGGGAGCGACCAGCACGCGCACCGGCCGAGGCGTCTCCTCGATTTTCGCGCGTCATGGGAATAATGGGCCGCCGGTTCCGTTCTTCTCTTAGACGCCACGTGTACAGCCAGATCTGATCCACTTCCCACGATGCCTGCGAATTTATGGCCATGATCTTGCTTCAAGTTTTACGGCATAAACAGGGGGCCTCCCTGCTTTTACTTTTTACGCCTCTCACTGCTCATCTTCTCGCCCGTCCTTTCCTGTCACCTCTGTTCTTCCCTCAAGAGCTTCACGTGCCATGGGCAAGAAGAAGGGTGCTAGCGCCTCAGATGCGGCCAAAGTCAGCCGCGACTGGAGCGCCTCCGCCATCTCCAATCGTGATGTGAACAAGCTGCGAGCTCTCGGCCTTATCTCCTCATCCGAGGATGACATCCGTCTTCTAGGTGCCGTTTCTCGCCCAAAGCCTCCGAAGGGCTTCACCGTCATGTTCACTGCTTTCTTATTCCGTGGTCTTTCTCTTCCTGCCCACGAGTTTCTCCGTTCCCTTCTTTTCTTGTACGGGATTCAGCTCTGGCAGCTGACCCCTAACTCCATTCTCCATCTTTCTATCTTTATCACTGTTTGTGAAGCCTTCCTTGGCATTGATCCCCACTGGGGTCTTTGGAGGAAGATCTTCTATGTTAAGCGCCACAACGACAGCAATGGCCCCCCCGTCGTAGGTGGCGTTGGCTTTGTTGTTAGAAAGGAAGTCGATTACCTTGACTACCCGATGAAGGAATCCATCCAAGGTTGGCGCAACAAATGGTTCTATCTGCGAGATCCTTTGGTGCCTGGGCGGCGCTCGAATCTCCCTCCTTTTGACGATATACTGATAGCTCAGCCGAAGAAGTCCTGGCGAAACGCCCTTTCTCCCGAAGAGAGAGCGATAGCTGACAGGTTGTTCGTCCAGGTTGTCGTCCTGAAGAATGCGGGAGGCTTGACGATGTGCGGCACTGGGGTTGTCTCAGTGTTCCTGCAACGTCGGGTGCAGCCGCTAATGTCTCGACCCCACCAATTGTGGCTTTATACTGGCAAGGGCGACAAGTCTCGGGTCAGTTCTGCCGACCTTTCGGCTGAGGAACTCCGAGACGAAGTCCGCCGTTTGACATGCCTCAGTATGAAGGACAACATTGTCTTGACGTCGGCTCGTCCCCCTTATGATCTACACTATCTTCCGACTGAGGTAATTCTTTGTCATTTCTTGTTTGTCGTTGTTGTTTCTTCCTTCATTGCGTTTTACAAGCTTTCTTCTCCCGACAGGCCCCCACCGTTGCTCAATGCTATCCTCCTCCGCCCGAAAGCGGCGTGGAGCCAGAGGATGACGATGACGACTCCGAGGAGACCGAGGACGTCCAACATGCCCTTGAGGACAGCGATGTCCAAGAGGAAGAAGCTGCCGAGGATGATGCCTTCATCAGGAGCAGGCGATGTAAGCAGGTAAATGATGATTTTATTACAACGGCTGAATCAAGTCCTAGCGGACAGGATAATGATGCCGTTGGAACTGCTTCGCCTTCTCCTGTCAAGAAAAGTTCGATAGGTTTTTTCGCTGCTGAAGATGACCTGGACCTGTGAGCATCTTTACCCCTTCTTTGGCTTATTCTTTACTGCTTCGTACGCTAATTGTGCACTCTTCTTAAGTAGCTCTGATGATGATGATGATGTTCCTCTTGTGAAGAGGACCAAATTATCCTTTGGGAGGCCAGTATCAACTAAGCAGCCAAATCCTTCCCCCACCAAGTCGACGCCGCCCCCACGAACGGCTGTAGAGAAGATTCCAGTGTCGAAGGTTATCCCTTCTGGCGACGTTCCACCTCGTCGGCTGGCCGCGATCACGTAAGTGTTTTATTTGTCTTGATTTCCTTCTTGCTTCGCAAAGCTTTTTCATTCAACTGAATCTTCTTGGTTTCCTTTGCTGCAGCCGATTTATGCCACAGTCGATGCAGTGGCAGACTTTGCCGAGCAGTTTACTCGACTGGAATCTGAAAACACTCAGCTTCGGAAGACCATTAAAACTTCGGCTGATCATGTGCTGGATGCCAACAGGCTTGCCACCGATGCTAAGAACGAAAATGTCTTGCTGAAGGAGGAGGTGAAAAAGCTGAAGCGACAGATGAAGGATGAGCAAGATGCCAAGCGCAAAGCTGCAGCCGCAGCCGATGAAAAGGAAGGCGTCCTTCGTGAGTCCATCACGAATTTATTGGGTAAAATTCTTGACACATAGCTCATTTTGTAATATTTCCTTTTGGATTACTGATCTGTCTTCTTTCAGAGGTTGCCGGTATAACCATCACTCGGGCGCGCATGCTTCGGGAAGACTCTACGTCTGACGCCCTTTCCCTTGCCGCTGAGTCCAACGTTCAGGTTCTTGGGCTTCTGCAGAGGACTAAAGGAGCATTGTCGAGGCTATAATCGATGATTTTCCCAAAGGTGAAGCAGGACAAGACTCTCGGCGAGATGGCAGATGCTTTCCTCGTCGACTCTTTTGAGCCCGTGGAGGTATTGAAACGCCGTAACCGCTTGTTTGGGGCGGTTCTTACTTTCCAGCTGCTCATGGGCCATGGGATGGGGTCAGACTTAGAGAAGTTGTCCAAGGCATTTCCTGTGGACGACGACAATCGCCTAGTTGATCTTGAACCCTTCAAATGATCGGCGGTGACATGCGCCAATCAGCTCCTCAAGTTGGTTGATGAAGCCCAGTCCAAATCTGCACCTGAAGCTGCTCCTGGCTCGTCGTCGGGACTTCCCTGAATGCTCGCTTTATTAATTGTAATTAAGACCTGATGCAATTTGACTTGGTCCTATTTTATTTTGGCTCTGTTGCCAGTTTGAACAATCTTTTGAATGTAACACATACACTCCAATGCTCCCGATGGGAGGTTTATGCTAGTGCTATTCTGATCTGGAAGTTGTACTGCAGATTCCCTCATCTTCCTCCCGCGTCGAACCTTTTCAAATTCTTCGGCCAGCGATGAATCTTGCCTTGTTCGTTCTTTGCGCGACCAAGTGTCTCGTCTGAATAAAGATATTACCTCCCTTCACGCGATGGCAGCGTTGCCAAAGAAGAAGAGTGAGATAGCGACTGCCATTGAACAACATGTTGTCGATCGTCTTCATGTTGCTACCGAAAGTTTGGGCTGTAAGTGCTAACCCTTCTTTTGATTTCTGACGTAGCCTGGATGTTCCCTTAACTGATGTTCGTTCTTTTCCAGTTGTATCTCACGATAAATCCGAGGAGAACAAGAAGATCCATGAGAAGGTCGAGGCGATGACTGACGTTGCTCACCCGAAACACGACTTATGGTTGCATCGCCCGAAAGCTGTTATCGTGGCGAAGTTCGAGCATCGGGCAGAGAAGGTGCACTATTACTTTGATAAATTCCATGCTCACCTCACGATGGTTTGGAAGACTTTGTTCCATCTGGATCAAGCACCCGAAACTTTGTCTGCTTTGTTTACTCGATTCAAGTCTGCGGAGAGGATTCGACTGCTGGTGCGGAAAGAACTCCTGGCTGGTGCTGAACTCGCCTTTGCTTCAGTATTGGCATGTCATCCGTCTTTAGACTTGAGGGCCATAGCAAACACCGAGAGAAGTTTAGGCCAATATTATGATGTCGCTAGAGGTCCTGCGTATACCATCATCTCGCGGATGGAGACAGGTATTGAGAGAGATCTGAGGGCCCAAGGAAACCAAGGAGCCCCATCGTGAATGTAATATTTTTTGTACCTGCACAAGATTATTTTATGTAGATTCAACGTGTGCGTTGCACATCATGTAATCCTAGTGGATTTTGTTGATTCGATTGGTAGTTCATTGTCGAGGGCGGCTGAGTGATCAATTCAACCTACTCTCCCGACGACTTCGTTGTAATTTGCAATTTTATTGCGAAGTCGATACGTAAGTTTTGCAATAGCGATACCCTATCGACTTAATCGAGGGAATTAGACGCTTGGCTTCGTCACACGGTGCACCGGTTTGAGCCTCATTTTATGATAATGTAACCATCGACTGCAGCACTCGCTTATTTTCTCGAGGCTTGGATTGGTTGTGTTGCGTGTCATTAACCTTAGCTCTCGTTGAGAGTATTTAATTAACGACACTGTGCGAGGATGTTTTTGGCCAGCGCTCCCGATGGGAGTAAGAGCCAACGACAGGGGCCCCAAATGATTTATTCGGTTGATGAGGACTAGATCAGGAAAAAAAAGGAGTGGAAAGTCTGATTAGAATTTTATTCATAATGCAAAAATGACCTTAAAGGCTATTAAGTAGAAAACAACTGTGTCCTATGTATAGAACCATCGCAGCTGTGCAATGTTCCATGGATTCCCAACGTCTTTTCCCGAAGTTGGGTTTTTGAGCCGATATGCTCCTCCTGGTATCACTTCGGAGACGATATATGGTCCTTCCCATGGAGACTCGAGTTTCGAGGGTCTCTCTTGCTTCAGCCGAAGTACCATATCTCCAACGCTAAAGCTTCGACTGCGTATCCGTCGGCTGTGATAATTTCTCAAGGCTTGCTGGTATACCGTAGTTCTTGCCAAAGCAATGTCTCGAGCTTCGTCAAGGAGGTCTACATCATCTTGCAGCGCGATGTTGGAAGAGGATTCTGTGTATGCTGTCACTCGAGGAGCTTCGAACCGAACGTCGGCTGGCAGAACTGCTTCGGCTCCGTGTACCAAGAAGAACGGGGTGTATTGAGTCGACCTGTTAGGTGTGGTACGCAAGCTCCAAAGTACAGATGGTAACTCCTCGACCCAAGCTCCAGCCGCACCCGTAAGGCGTTTCTTGAGGCCATCCCCTATTAGACCATTGATCCTTTCCACCTGGCCGTTGGTCTGTGGGTGGGCCACTGTTGGGGGGATGACCCCCGGTATGCCAAAGGCATGCCAAACCGGATGGTTTGAGCCATCAAGATACCGGTTTAATGTTCGTACCGGAACTTAAAGATAGGAACTTAGCTAAGTGAGGCTAAGCCGGTATCCCCAAGAGGGGTATACCGGAATCAGGTAAGAAGATACCGGATCTCCGGAATGACGAGCGAGGTCGGCGGGACTGGTCAAAGATTCTCTCCAGAGCTAGAAGACAAAGATGAGCTAAGCAAAGTGACTTTAGACGAAGGGCTGACGATAAAGAGAAGGATGACGGTCAAAGAAGCCGGAGGACGTCAGCGTCTCTGATTAAAGAGGGCTCCGGTGTCTTCTATGATTAAAGTAGCTTTGTAAAGTAGTTTGTCTAGTCAAAGATGCCATTAGGGTTTCTTGCCCTGTAAGCCACCTCTCCCCTATATAAGGAGAGGGGGCAGCCCTTCTTAGAGACAGATCGCGCATGAACACAGAATAGCTTGTACTGAGAAACTTGTAGCCTGTTGAGATCAATAAAGATGATGATCTAGAGCGAGTTCTTCCTTATGTCTTTCTTCTTCAACCTCTAGCCTTGGCTAAGTTCTTGAGGAAACCATCCGGAAGTTCATCCCATCTAATCACAAACCCTCCCCCGAATCCTCTTGCGTCCATTCGGCCCCAACTTAAGCCATCCTATGGCATCTATCTGTTCACCACGACGACAGTTGGCGCCCACCGTGGGGCATGAAGTGGCGCATGCTGGAATACACATTCGGGCGGGCCTCCTCGAGTTCGCCGGCGAGCGGACAGTGTCTGCGCTCGTCCAGAGCTTCTACTCCATCGACTTCATCAACGACAACGCGGGCTGCTTCGCCAACGGCGGCATCTTCCCCAAGAACGGCCGCATCATCGAGTTCGGCAGCCACCGCGTCTACTTCGGCACCGTCCCCGTGCGCCAGCGCCTCTCGCCGGTGCTGGTGGCACCGGACCCGCCAAGGTGGCTTTGTGCAGGCCACGCCGCCGGAAGCGTCGAGGTGATGATGGCTGGCGTAGCCGGCGCGGGCAAGGAGGCTGCGGACGAAGTTGCTGATCGTGCGGCTGAGACCCGTGCGGCCAAGCCACCGCTGGAGCGCGACACCGGCGCAGCGGGAGCGTCTTCCGCACCACCGGCAACACCTCTCCAGGCGGCGATGAACGCGCTGGCAACCCCCATCGCGCAGAACATCGACCCGGCAGCGGCTCAGGCGGAGCTGGAGGCGCAGCGCCAGAAGATACTCGAGAGCGGCAAAGACGTCGTCAAGGCGCAGCGCGAGCTGAACCTAACCGTACGTGAGTATAACGCTGCCCATGGCTTTGCTTCTGTTAGCGCTCATGCTGCTAGGGTACCGGAAAACCGGCTTAAGGCTCGCAATCTAGATCAGGATTTGCGTAAGGAAATTCTTACCGGCAAGAGTACCTCTGCATCTGTTAGCATTGTAGAGAAACCTAAGTACAGCAGTCCGGATAAAACCATAAAAGCTGCTAAGGCTGCTGTAGATTTGTGTGACTCGCTTACCGGAGAGGCTCTGGCAAAGCAACAAGAGCGTGTCAGAGAGCTGCTAGATACTGTAGAGCAGCAGAACGCTGAGCGGTGGCTAAGGCTGAACAAGGCTATAGCCTCGAAATCCGCGCGTTCAACAAAGAATGCCGGAAGCAAGTCCCATGGGCAGGCCTCGTCCCCCATCCGGACGAGGAGAAAAGAAAAAGAAATGAACGCACGGCGGATGATCGTGTATGATCCGGTCCTTGCCGGTAAACAAAAAGCCGGGCAACACGATGCCGGTAGAAAAAGCCAAGGGCAGAGCGAGGCTACGCCAAGGAAGGCTATGCCGGAAACAATCGTGCCGGTAGACACGAAACCGGGCAAAACTATCCGGCTGCAAGGGCAGCGTATGATGATGAGGAAGAGATGCCTCCACCAAGGTACCGGCAGGCAAGGGCCGCGGCACCAGAACGTTACGATGAAGCTGATTCAACAAGACTCACCGCTTACCGGAAACCTTTGGGAGAGCGGTTGGGAGAAAGAAACTTACCGGAACGGGATGCGAGGCACCGTCTGGACAGAGTGTACTTGTCTGAAATGGTTGAGGCAGAGGGTCCTCCGGGTCCAAAATGCTTTGGCCCAAGGATCATGAAAGAACCACCACCAGTTCGCAATTTTCAGTTGCCCCGTGACACCAAAACATACGATGGCACCACAAAGCGGGAAGAATGGCTCGCGGATTACGTGACCGCGGTATACGTTGCTGGTGGCGGAGGAGTCATAGCTGGAGGAGGAAACCGGCGTTGGGCCGTGAGAATTGTGCCGACGTTCCTAGTAGGACCGGCAAGAATCTGGCTGAACAACTTGCCGGAAGGAAGCATAAATGGCTGGTTGGATTTTGAGGAAGCTTGTGTGAGTAACTTCAGCAGCACCTACGGAAGGCCAAACAGACCTCAGCAGCTCGCTCTGTGCGTGCAGCGCCCGCAGGAAACAGACCGGGATTACCTGACCCGGTGGAACTCCACCAGGAATTCTTGTGAAGGAGTGATAGAGGCACAGGCCATCGCTTGGTTTAGCCAAGGATGCCGGCGAGGTTCGCCTTTGTGGCAAAGGCTGCAGAGGAACATGCCAACAACGTTGGCGGAGATGATGCGTGTGGCGGAAAACTACGCGTTGGGAGACCCAATGCAACCGGCAATACAAGCTGAGCCGGAACAATCAAACCCGCCTCAACAGCAGTATCGAGACAACCGGAACAACAAGAGGAGGGAAGATTTCCCGGATCGAAGGTATGGCTCGCAGCAAGTTGCTGCTGTGCAGGAAAACTACGATGCCGGCGGCGGCCGGAGGCAAAGAACCGGATCGCAGCCATGGGCTGGTCCTAAGAAACAGTGGGTAGAAAAGAAACCCTGGGGCCAGAAAAAGAACTGGCAGGAACCCGCGAAGTACACCATGGAAGCTGCCATGGATCAACCTTGCCGGTGGCACACGCCGAATCCGGCTCACCCATCGAACCACCTGACAAAAGATTGTACCTGGACCAAGTACTTGATGCAAAAGGGGGCGGTAAAAGACAACCAAGGGCAAGGAGGCAATGCAATGATGCCGCCACCAGACATGCCGCGACAGCAGCAGCTACCACCACCACCACAGCTCACCGGGGCAAACGCCTTACCGGTGCACCCTCGGCAAAACGAGCAGCGAGTATCGGCAAGTCAATCGGGTGGGAGAAGGCCACGGCCAACCACCTCCACCGACACCCTTGGGCCGGAACGTTTATAATGACCACGATGTGTGCTTGTGTCGTGTTCGTAACCGAGCCGACAGACAAGCAAAGCCTGCGCCGTCGTTCCATGGAGGTGAACGCGGTGATGCCGGCAGTGCCAAAATACATGCCGTGGTCAGAGCAGGAACTCTCATGGTCATACCGGGATCATCCTAAAATCATGCCAAACCCGGGTGGCTACGCTCTCGTGGTGGACCCAATCATGAAGGGGCCCACGACTCGTGTCAAGTTCAGCAAGGTGCTGATAGACAATGGGAGCAGTATAAACATAATGTACAAGCACACCATGCATACCCTGGGCATAACAGAAAACATGCTTCAGCCCACGCACACGACTTTCCATGGAATCGTTCCGGGTTTGTCCTGCGCACCGGTTGGAAAAGTCCGGGTGGATGTGTCGTTTGGAGGACGTGACAATTGCCGGGTTGAGAACCTGGAGTTTGAGGTGGTGGACTTAGATAGTCCGTACCATGCTTTGCTGGGGAGACCGGCGCTGGCGGCCTTCATGGCCTCGACCCACACGGCGTATCTCAAGATGAAGATGCCGGCACCTCGTGGACCTCTGACTGTGGTGGGAAACTACAAGATCTCGCTGGAAACAGCGTCTGCCGGATCGAACCTAGCGGAATCGCTGGTGATCGCGGAGGAAAAAGAAGAATGCAAACCGCGGTTGCGCGCGGCTCGGTCCTCACGGTTGAGCTTAGCGGCAATGAGTGCAAGTCCGAGCGCTCCGGCGTTCAAACCGACAAAGGAAACAAAGGATATCGTGCTTGGACCCGGCTTTCCACGAGCGTACCGTTCGTATCGGTGCCGGCCTCGGTGAAGCATAGGAAAGCACGCTCGTCGGCTTCCTCCGTGAGAATCGGAATATCTTTGCCTGGTCTATCGATGACTTGGTAGGTGTTCCGAGGGAGCTGGCTGAGCACTCTCTAAACGTTCGGAAGGATGCCAAGCCGGTGCGACAACCATTGCGCCGGTTCGCTGAAGATAGGAGGAAGATCATTGGAGAAGAGGTGACAAAGATGCTGGTTGCCGGTTTCATCGTGGAGGTCACGCATACTGAGTGGCTGGCCAACCCGGTGATGGTTGAAAAGAAGAAAGATGAGAACCTGGAAGCAAAGGCTCCGAAGGTGTGGCGCATGTGCATCGACTACACCAACCTCAACAAGGCTTGCCCAAGAGACCCTTTCCCTTTACCGCGGATCGATCAAGTGATTGATTCCACTCGCTGGGTGTGAGTTGTTGTCTTTCCCGGATGCGTACTCCGGTTTCCACCAAATCCCCTTGAAAAAGGAAGATCAAATAAAAACTGCGTTCATTACCCCGCACGGGGCTTACTGCTATATCACTATGCCTTTTGGTTTGCGCAACGCTGGTGCAACGTACCAGCGCTGTATGCAAAAATGTTTGTTTGATCAAATCGGAAAGAATGTGCAGGTGTATGTGGATGACATCGTGATAAAAACTAAGGTAAAAGATACCCTAATAGATGATATCCGGCAGACATTCGATAACTTAAGAAGGTTCCGGATGAAACTCAATCCGGCAAAATGTACTTTCGGTGTCCCTGCAGGCAAGCTGCTGGGTTTCCTTGTCTCAAGCCGAGGCATTGAGGTCAATCCGGTAAAGATCCGGGCAATCGAGAGAATGACGGTACCACAGGATCTGAAGGACATACAAAAGTTTACCGGAAGCTTAGCATCGCTAAGCCGGTTCATAAGCGAGGTTAGGAGAAAAGGCCTTGCCGTTGTATGCCTTAATGAGAAAATCCGATAAGTTCGTCCGGACCCCTCGAGTGCGGACGCAGCATTCAAGGAGCTGAAAACGATGTTAGCTACCGCGCCAATATTGGCTTCGCCGTTGGAAAGAGAACCGATGTTGTTATACATAGCAGCAACCAACCGGGTCGTGAGTGTTGTTGTGGTAGTAGAAAGAGAAGAGGAAGGAAAAACCGTCCCAGAGGCCGGTATACTACCTGAGCGAGGTGCTCTCCCTCTCAAAGCAAAACTACCCGCACTTCCAGAAAATGACCTATGGCGTGTTTATGGCCGGCACAAAACTCAAGCATTACTTCGAGGAACATCCTATGAAGGTGGTGAGTGAAGCACCCATCTCCGATATCATGTGCAACAAGGACGCCAGCGGCAGGATTGCTAAATGGGCAATACGGATATCACCGTATGTTCCGGTGTACGAAAGAAGAGACGCCATCAAGTCGCAAGCTTTAGCTGATTTTTTGGTTGATTGGGCGGAAATGCAGTATAAGCCCTCGGATCAGAGACTGGAATACTGGAAGATGCACTTTGATGGATCCAAGCTCAAGGAGGGCCTAGGTGCCGGTGTGGTGCTAACCTCACCAAGGGGAGATCATCTCCGGTATGTTTTACAAGTGCATTTCAGGGCATCAAACAATGTCGCTGAATATGAAGCCTTGATCCATGGGCTTAAGGTCGCAAAAGAAATCGGTGCACACCGGATCATCTGCTATGGAGATTCGGACCTTGTGGTGCAACAGTGTTCTGGGGATTGGGACGCAAAAGATGCCAACATGGCCTCGTACCGGTTTCACGTGCAAAAGATTGCCGGCTTCTTCGAAGGCTGTGAATTTCACCATGTACCGCGCGCAGAAAATGAAGCTGCGGATGCTTTGTCCAAGATAGGCTCATCCCGACAAGAAATTCCTCCCGGAATAGCCTTGGCACACTCGAGGGTACCATCAATCAAGCCAAGTCCAGAGTCGGAATCAATTTTCGTACCGGAGTCACACATTGTACCAATGGATATCGACGAAGGAAACCCGGGGACTGTTCCGGTAAGCTCGGGGACTGTCCCGATAAGATCGAACGCTGCCGCGCCGGTACCGGAAGAAACAATGTTGGTAGATAGCATGGACATAGACGTACCGGTATTCCTGGTTCGGGAGACTCCGTCCTGGGTTAAACCTATTAAGGAATTCCTGATCAACGGCACCTTGCCGGCTGACGAAAATGAATCAAGGAGAATCCAAAGAAGGTCCAAGGCGTATACGTTCATCAATGGTGAAGTGTACAAGAGAAGCGTTACCGGCGTCCTTCAAAGATGCGTGGAACCGGAAGAAGGGAAAGAAATGCTTGAGGAAATTCACCAAGGGGAATGTGGGCATCATGCCTCATCAAGGGCGCTGGTAGCAAAAGTGTTCCGGCATGGGTTTTACTGGCCCTTGCTTTGGAGAACGGCTGAGGATTTGGTAAGAAAATGCAACGGGTGCCGGAGGTACGCCAAGCAAAATCATACCCCAGCGTCCGGTTTAAAGACGATACCATTAACATGGCCGTTCGCCGTTTGGTGCCTTGACATGGTTGGCCCATTCAGGACTGCAAGAAGCAGCATGACCCACATCTTGGTTATGGTGGATAAGTTCACCAAGTGGGTAGAAGTGAAACCTGTCGCAAAATGTGATGGGCACACAACAGTGAAGTTCTTGAAAGATGTCATTTTGCGGCATGGATACCCGCACAGCATTATTACTGACAATGGAACCAACTTTGCTCAAGGTGAGTTCAAAAGGTTTTGTGAGGATAAGAATATCCGGTTGGACTTGTGCTCGGTGGCACACCCACAAGGCAACGGCCAAGTGGAAAGAATGAATGCTTTGGTACTCTCCGGTATCAAACCCAGACTCATTGACGCAGTGGAAAAATCACCAGGGTGTTGGCTTGATGAGATACCATCGGTCTTGTGGAGTATAAGAACAACTCCAAACCGGTCTACCGGATACACTCCGTTCTTCATGGTTTATGGAGCGAGAAGCGGTCATACCAACCGACATCATCCATGATTCACCAAGAGTGCAGCTCTATACTTGAGCAAGAGGTCAAAGAGGCCGAGAGAAAATGATGTGGACTTGCTAGAAGAAGCAAGAGAGCTAGCTTTGGCAAGAACAGCCATTTACCGACAAAACCTCAGACGCTATCATGACCGGAAAGTTAATCCAAGAGTTTTCCGGGAAGGAGATCTTGTGCTTCGCCTAGTGCAGCGCAGTGAAGGCCGGCATAAGCTCTTGCCACCTTGGGAAGGTCCCTTCATTGTAAGCAAGGTGCTTCACAATGATGCATACTACCTAATTGATGCACAAGAGTGGAAAGAAGGAAAGGCGGACAAGTCCGGAGAGGAGAGCAAGCGTCCATGGAACGTAGCTCTGTTGCGTCCTTTCTACTCTTGAAGTGGTGGTGTAAGAAGTTCCTTTTTTGTACCTTATATGCTATGAATAAAAGATGCCGGAACATTGAATGAATCTCGGGGACTACCCCACCGAAGTTGCATGTAACTTGTCTATTTTTTCAGTTTACCGGTTGCTTATTGAACGTTTTTTCTTTCCGGTTTAGTAGTGTGCTAAACCCTACCGGAGTCTTCGACTCTGCTGCTGTCCGCAAACCGGCTTCATGGCAAGCAAGATAAACCGGTAGGGGATAAGCACATGAACTGCGGAGAGAGAGAGCGAGGAAAGAACAATCCGGAAAATTTAACTAACCCCGGTTAACCCGGTTTTTTGCAAAATTTCGAAGTTATTTCTAAGTTCAAGAAAATGCTTGTTTGGTGAAAGAACCTTGTGCTCATACGCCAAAGAACGCCCGAGAGAAGGCGAGGCGAGCCAAGGCAAAAGAACCAAATGTGCATCAAATTGAATGCGGGAACAATTTGGAAATCTTTGCAGTGCAGGATAAAAGCAAAACCATGAGCAAATGTGCTAAAGCAAACATAAGATAATTAGCACCGGTATAACTTACCGGCACAAAATGTTGTACGACAACCACAAGCAGACTTAAGTTTTACATCATAAGCCCCGGCATACCGGGGCAGAATTTAACGGAACATTGTTTTAAGCCACACAGGGCCAAACAGCACGGCAAGGTAAATGGCAAGACAGGTAATCAGGCAGCAGGGGCTTCCGGAGGAGCGTCGCCAGTACCAGCATCGTCAAGAGGCTCCTCCTCGGCTTCATCCTCTTCCTCTTCAAGATAATCTTGAACGTCAGGAGGGGAGGGATGAAGGTGCGCATCTCGGCGTACTCCGCGATATGGTACGCACAATCCTGCCGCTTAGCGGTGAGGATCGGGTCCGAATCGGTTTCCGCGCCTTCGCGCACTCCGGTGAGGGCACCCAGGTCGAGCTCCGGGTACCAGGAACAAGCGACGCGGAGGGCAGCATCTGCTCCAGCGCGGGCAGCAGAGCACTGCCACTCGCGGATCCTCTTGCCGGCGCCCTTGAGACGGTCGCCGATAAGGAGAAGGTATCAGGCACCTCTTCGCCAGGCCACAGGGTCCTGAAGAGCTGGGTAGCTACATCAGGAATGTCAGAAAGATTGCGATCAATGGCGCGCATATGGGACACCCGCGCGTTGAGCGCGACCAGATGGTCATTGGGCGTCCATGCCACGACAAGATCTGCTTGGCCTTGGTCCTTGCGGCGCGCGTCAACCTTCTTGACAGCATATTTCTGGGAGTCCGGAAACAGGCCTGTGCAAAGAAAGAAAAAGGCTAAGGAAAAGGATCCGGCATAAAAAGAGACCGGAGGAAAGAGAGTCCGGAAACCGGAAGGAAAAATAGCGAAAAGAAAATGGGAACGGAGGAAAAAAGCCTCGTAGGCAATAATCAAAGTACGCGAAGGTAAGGGACTCACGGTAGGCAAGCGCGTCGATCTGCAGGATCAGCTGGTTGCACACTTTCTGCTCCTCCTCCAGCCGCGCGGCCTTCTCCTCGGCACCCTTCCGGCCCTTGGCCGCCTCCTCCAGCTCAGCCAGCAACACCACGTTGGCATTACCGGCGTCCTCCAGAGCCTCCTCCATCTTGGCCGCTGCATCAGCTTCAGCGGCTTCGAGGGCCTTGGCATGGTCAAGCCCCAGTTGGATGAGCTGGGTCTTGAGCTCCCGGTGGCTGGTCTTGAGGGCGTCCAGCTCCTCCTTATGCTGCCGGATGAGCTGGTCCTTCTCCACTGCAACCCGGAACAGAAGATGTTAACAAGATCATGCTAATAAACATGAGAAGAAAATCAAGTTAACAGGAGAAAGGAGAAAAGCTATACGTTGGGCGGTGGCGAGCTGCTCCTTGAGAGCGTCAATGGAAGCTTCCGGGATCACTGTTAAGCAGAAATTGCAAATGTTAGGAGGGAAAGGTTTCCGGTAAGGAGGATGCCGGCAAAACAAGAATTTACCTTGGCACTTGTCGTGTGCCTCAGCGAGCTCCCGATGCTCCCATAAGAGCTCCTCGAAGAGGGCCTTCCGAGCGTCAGCCGTGAGCTGTTCAAGAAAAAGAGGTTAGCTAAGTTTTGCGCTAAGAACAAGGTTCTTAACCCGAAACTCGGGGACTGGCAGTGCCGGTTTTGCGCTAAGTTTTTAAGCTAAGTTTTGCGCTAAGAACAAAGTTCTTAACCCGAAGCTCGGGGACTGGCAGTGCCGGTTTTGCGCTAAGATTTTAAGTTGAGTTTTGCGCTAAAAGCTGCGCTCTCACCACAAAACTCGGGGACTGGGAAGATAGACAAGAGAGAAACCGGCACAAAACTAAAGAAAAGACAGAACAAATCCGGAAGGAAGGAAACCGGTAGCAATTAAGAAAAGTTAGAAAAACGTAACATCAAGTTGTTCGTGGCATCATACCACGCGCTGTCAAGCTCTTTCACGGCGCTGCGGAGCCGCATGAAGTGCTCCTCGGACGACCGGTCCCCAACTGGATCAGGTGCCGGCAGCCTGTCCTTGCCCAAGCCGCGGGTCGCCGGAGTCATGTCCGCGGCGTTCCACTTCTCGGCGTAGGGCAGGAGATGCCCCAAGTCCCGGCCTTGGCGTTTGAACTCAGTTATACGGCCAAGAAGACCGGTGGCCTTCGTGGCGGTATCCCTGGCGGCCTTGGAGACGTGCAGCACTAGAGGCTGCTGGCCGCCGGAAGGGGCGCTGGAGGCCGTCGCCTTCCCCTTGATGAGCTTGGAGGGCTTGGGCGGCGGCGCGCTAGGAGCGGCCCCGAGGGGTTTGGCGCGCGGAGCACCGGCGGCGGCATGAGGATCGTACGTGGAGGCGGGGAGCGCGGGCGCGTCACCCGGTTTGGAGCCTTCCGGCGCGGAAGATTCCGGCGCGGAAGTTGTTGTCTTTTCAAGGACGGGAGGAGCTGGAGGCTCCGCCCGCCCGGCAGCTTCTTCTTCTCCGGCGCCGATGTTGCTGGCGCCGGTATCCTGGGTCTCTGGAGGGAAGGAAGGATCCTCCTCCGTGCGGTGATCTGATGATGAAGGGGCCGCACGCCCCGAATTTGTTGTGCCCCCCGAAAGGGAGGCAGAGGTGTTACCGGCACCAGGTGGTGCCGGGCTTGAGCGAGGAGGAGGGGTTGAAGTCCTTGCGGAATCTTCAGAGCCCGATTGTCTTGGGCCAAGCTTGAGCGCAGGGCTGAGAAAAAGAAAGAAAGACGGTTGGAAAAGAGAAACCGGAAAAAGAACTTGGCGAAAAAGAGGCAAGCCGGAAAATGAGTAACTTACCCGGAAGAGGTTGGCATCGCCTTGCGCCCGTAGCGACGCATGCCCACCTGCTTCTCCCCCACGGGCTCGGTCCGGAAGCGCTTGGAGGGAGGGGCCTGGCTGCCACCGGCATCAGATGCCGGCTGCTTGTTCTTTTGGCCCTGGGCCATGAGTTTGTCCACAAACTCAGAGCCCGCCTCAGCGCGCAAGGGCGGCACGCGCTCATGAATCTGTGAGTTAAGTTTGGCTAAGAAACAGGTTGCAGGAAAGCGATAACGGAAAATAAAGGAAACCGGAAAAGAAAGTACCTCAAGCGTGGTCAAGTCGTCAGCGGACCCGGTTGGCTTTGGCGGAGAACGGCCAAGGTGCGCTGCCGGAGTCTTGCCCGTCTTCAGATCCTTCCAGAAAATGTAGGGATGCGGGTCGAAGGAGTCAAGGGCGCGTTTCGGCAAGGTCCTCGCCGCTCCGCATCAATGAGGGGAAGCGGTCCTTGGCCTGAAACATGAAAAAAGTAAGATTAGCAAGAGCGAGAAAGTTACCGGCTAAAAACAACCCCAGTCGCATAATCCCTTACTTCTTGGGTTGGAGGGTTATCAGTGCTGAGGGGAAGGAGGTCCCATTCCCAATCAGATGGCATAGCAGTTTGGCAAATCTGCTTAGCCTTGCGAACAACATCCCTTTTGCTAAGCGGACGGCCTGTGATCTTGGTAGGATCGCCTGGGCCGTACATCTCGCTCATCCTATGCGCACGGCGCTTCAGAGGAAGCACCCGGCGTGAGATAAAGGTGCGGATGATCAGACTTCGGGTTGTAGCTCCAGTTGGTCCGGCTGGGAGGCCCCGCTTCGAACTAGGAAGGTCGATGAGATTGGCGCGGCCGCTGTTCTTCACGTAGAAGAAAGTCCCTTGCCACAACCGGCAAGATTCGAGGCCGGAAAACTTAAAAAAGGGGCTCCCTTGACGGGAGCCGATGATGCAAGACCCGCATTGAACGGGGGTTTGGGTTTAGGAATATCCTTGCCCCGAACGGAATTGATCCGAAGAGCAAAGAAGCGGGCAAACGTCTCACGAGTGGGACGAATGCCGATATAGGCCTCCATAAAGGTGGCGTAGCAAGAGAGGTAGAAGATGGCGTTGCCAGGAAGGTGGTGAGGTTGGAGTTTGTAGAAATCTAGGAACTCACGAAAGAAAGGGGAGGCTGGAAGGCCGAAGCCACGCTCAAAGTGAGCAAGAAAGACAACATATTCGTCGGGTTCAGGGGTCCGGTTCGATTTCATCGTCGGGAATCCGGCAAGAAACTCCTTCCGGAATCCGTCGAGACCGGTATAACCAATCGATCTCGAACTCGGTGACACCGGAGCCCATCCAGGCTCCGCGGGTGATTGGGGAAGGCTCGGCGCGGATGATTGGCTGGAGCTACCGGATGCTTCGCCGGAACTACTCGCCTCTTGGCTACCGGAAGCTTGGCTAAAGCTACCGGATTCTAGAGGTCCACCGGATTCTTGGTGGCTACCGGATCCCTGCAGGTTGCCGGAATCGGTCTCCATCGGATCTGGAGCGTTGGATCCACCGGGAGATCGATCACGGTGTCTAACGGAAGGAGAAGTAGAAGAAGGTGCGGAGGAGGATTCGTCGGACATGGAATGGGAAGGTGAAAAAACAGAAATCCCACACTTGAACCCCGCGTGAAGATCTACGAGTAAGAAGAAAACCAAAGAAAAAAGAGGAAATAAGAACACCAAAGACCCAAGATCTGAAAAGCAAGCAAATAGCGAGCAAAGCAAGATTGGTACCAACCTGGAGCGGCGCAGTCGCAGAGGAAGATGTTCGCCGGTGCTGGAACGGACCTACGGTCGCCGACGAGCTCCGTCGACGGTGAGGCGGAGAAGCTCGCGATGAAGCGTGAATGCCGCGGGCGCGGTGGAACTGCTGCTAGGGCCTCCTGCACAGCGAAGTCCGGCGGAGGCGCGGCGAGAGTTCGTCGGGCGCCGGAGCTGATGCGAGCGACGGCGGACGAGGAGCGGCGGAGGCACAGAGGCGAGAAGCACTGTGCGCGAAGGAAGAGGAATGCGAAGAAGAGGAAGAAGAAGGGGCAGTTGTGCTTATAAAGGAGAGAGAAGATGGGCTGAAAACCGCTGGGCCGCGGCGGTTCGCCTCGCGGGCCGCGACGGTTCGCGCCGCGGGCCGCCACATGGCGAAGAGGTACACGCGAGAAAGGAGGTGGCCACACGGAGGCGCACACGAGATCCAGAGCAGTTAGTGGGATCCGCAGTGGTGCATTAAATGAGCGCGCGGGAGTCGAAACGAAGTGACAACTGACACTGCTACGACAGTCACAGTGCGCATGTCACTGACAGGCGCGGGGCCCAAAATATTCTCGACACCGCCGAGGAAGTATTTAATGACCATAGATGCCGGAGGATAAGATACCGGATAAAACCTTAAGAGAAAAGATAGCGTTGATCTGGGCAAAGATGCCGGATCCAAATCTAAGGACAGATAGATTAAACCGGTATCCTAAAAGAAAGAACTCGGCATGGTCTCGTTGGATAGGATCCACCGGACTATACCAGCCTTCGGGGACTAATGTTGGGGGGATGACCCCCGGTATGCCAAAGGCATGCCAAACCGGATGGTTTGAGCCATCAAGATACCGGTTTAATGTTCGTACCGGAACTTAAAGATAGGAACTTAGCTAAGTGAGGCTAAGCCGGTATCCCCAAGAGGGGTATACCGGAATCAGGTAAGAAGATACCGGATCTCCGGAATGACGAGCAGGTCGGCAGGACTGGTCAAAGATTCTCTCCAGAGCTAGAAGACAAAGATGAGCTAAGCAAAGTGACTTTAGACGAAGGGCTGACGATAAAGAGAAGGATGACGGTCAAAGAAGCCGGAGGACGTCAGCGTCTCTGATTAAAGAGGGCTCCGGTGTCTTCTATGATTAAACTAGCTTTGTAAAGTAGTTTGTCTAGTCAAAGATGCCATTAGGGTTTCTTGCCCTGTAAGCCACCTCTCCCCTATATAAGGAGAGGGGGCAGCCCTTCTTAGAGACAGATCGCGCATGAACACAGAATAGCTTGTACTGAGAAACTTGTAGCCTGTTGAGATCAATAAAGATGATGATCTAGAGCGAGTTCTTCCTTATGTCTTTCTTCTTCAACCTCTAGCCTTGGCTAAGTTCTTGAGGAAACCATCCGGAAGTTCATCCCATCTAATCACAAACCCTCCCCCGAATCCTCTTGCGTCCATTCGGCCCCAACTTAAGCCATCCTATGGCATCTGTCTGTTCACCACGACGACAGCCACTGATGCAAATTTCAGTTTGATTCCTCCGTCATCAAATTTTTTTTGAAACTCTTTGGAGTCAAAGTTAGTTCCTTTGTCTGTGACGATACTGTGAGGCATACCAAATCGACAGGTTATTCCCTTGAAGAATTGAACTGCTCTTTCAGCTTTCTGGTTTCGTACGGGTACTACCTCGATCCACTTGGTGAATTTGTCGACTGCGACCAGTAGGTACGTGTGTTCCTTCCAGGTGATGACCTTGGCAGTGGTCCGACTTGGTCGAGCCCCCATTGAGCGAAGGGCCACGCCAGAGGTATTGTCATCAGATCTGTCGCAGGGGCGTGCAGCTTTGGTGAAAAACGCTGGCAGGGGTCGCACTTCATGACCAGATCTCGAGCATCCGATGCTGCCGTTGGCCAGTAGAATCCCGCTCTGAAGGCTTTCGCCACAAGGGCCCTGCTTCCTGCATGGTGTCCGCAAGTTCCTTCGTGTATCTCGCGCAACAGTGCTCTTCCATCGTCAATGGCAATACACCTTTGGAAAATACCAGAAATGCTGCGCTTGTAGAGTTCACCGTTTACTATGGTGAAGGCTTTCGATCGTCTGACGATTCGTCTCGCTTCTACTGGATCCTCCGGCAACTCCTGCTTTGTTAGGTACGCTAGGAATGGTTTGGTCCATAATGGCTCAAGGAGGAGGACCTGTTCCGCAAGCGGAGTTGAAGATTCTTCGGCAGCTTGCTGCGGGCTCACCTCCGATTCGTCAGCCGACGGCTTTGAAGGTGCCGGCGCCTTCTCTTTTATCGAACGCTGAGCGATCACTTCGTAGAACACTCCGTCTGGAATAGGGGAGCACGTGGACCCGATGTTTGCTAGAGTGTCGGCTTCCTCGTTGCTGGCTCTGCCGATATGTTTAAGTTCGTACCCTTCAAATTTGGCTTCCATGTTTTGGTACAACTATCAGTAAGCGATCATGTTGTCGCTGACTACGTCGCATAGGTTCATCGACTGTTGTACTACCAGGTTTGAATCTCCGTAGATTTCCAGGCGAGTTGCCCCACATGCCTTCGCCATCTTCATTTCGTGTAACAACGCCTCATACTATGCCTCGTTATTTGTCGGCAGGGAGAAATTCATACGTAGTATGTACTTCATCTTATCTCCCTGTGGTGATATTAATGCCACCCCTGCTCCTGCACCTGTGCTCCGTTTCGACCCGTCGAAGTACATTATCCATGACCCCGACATGTCGGGTGCTGCTGGTGTCTGTGATTGGATCCAATCTGCCACGAAATCTGGGAGGATTTGGGATTTTATCGCCGTTCGATTAACGTAAGTTATGTCGTGTGGTGCTATTTCGATAGCCCATTGGGACACTCGACCCGTGGCCTCTGGATTAGTCATTATGTTCTTCAATGGTGCTTCGCTTACTACGATAATCGGGTGCACTGTAAAGTAGTGCCGTAACTTGCGAGCGGACCTCCATACTGCGTATGCCAGCTTCTGATGATGGGGGTACCTCTGCCTTGCAGGTGTGAGCACTTCACTGAGGTAGTAAACAGGCCTCTGCACACCGTGAACTCTCCCTGCTTCTTCTCGTTCGACGACCAAAACGCTGCTAAAGACTTGGGCCGTTGCAGCTATATACATAAGCAGTGTTTCCTTCTCGCGGGGGGTTACGAGGACTGGGGATGTCGATAAGATTTTCTTCAGATTGTCGAAGGACTCCTGCGCCTCATTTGTCCACTCGAAGTTTTCTGAATTTTTCATCAAGTTGTAGAAGGGCAAAGCTTTTTCCCCTAGTTTGGCGATGAATCTGCTGAGTGCCGCCAATCGTCCTGCCAACTGCTGCACTTGGTGCAGATTCTTTGGTGGTTCCATGTCGAGAATAGCTTTGATCTTCAAAGGGTTAGCTTCAATTCCTCTTGCTGAGATGAAGTAGCCGAGTACTTGTCCCCCTGGCACTCTGAAGAAGCATTTCTTCGGGTTCAGCTTGATTTTGTACTTGTCTAGGTTGTTGAAGGTTTCCCGTAAATCGTCAATGAGGGTAGTGGCGTGCTTCGTTTTTACCACAATATCGTTGATATAAACTTCGATGTTCCTCCCGATCTGCTCTCCGAGGCAAGCTTGCATGCATCGTTGATAAGTTGCCCCTGCATTCTTCAACCCGAAAGTCATGACGTTGTAACAGAAAACGCCGTGTGGGGTGATGAACGCAGTTAACTCCTGGTCCTCCTTCTTGAGTTTGATCTGGTTATAACCGGAGTATGCATCCAGGAAGGAGAGACGGTCGCATCCAGATGTGGAGTCGACTATCTGGTTGATACGCGTAAAGCACACGCCCGTTGGGAACCCCAAGTGGAAGGTATGATGCGTATAGAAGCAAGTTTCCCTCAGTAAGAAACCAAGGTTTATCGAACCAGTAGGAGCCAAGAAGCACGTTGAAGGTTGATGGCGGCGGAGTGTAGTGCGGCGCAACACCAGGGATTCCGGCGCCAACGTGGAACTCGCACAACACAATCACAGAACTTTGCCCCAATGTAACGGCGAGGTTGTCAATCTCACCGGCTTGCTCGTAAACAAAGGATTAGATGTATAGTGTGGATGATGATGTTTGTTTGCGAAGAACAAGTAAAGAACAATTGCAGTAGATTGTATTTCGGATGTAAAGAATAGGACCGGGGTCCACGGATCACTAGCGGTGTCTCTCCCATAAGATAGCAGATGTTGGGTGAACAAATTACGGTTGGGAAATTGACAAATAAAGAAGGCATAACAATGCACATACATATATCATGATGAGTACTATGAGATTTAATCAGGGCATTACGACAAAGTACATAGACCGCTATCCAACATGCATCTATGCTCGAAAAGTCCACCTTCGAGGTTATCATCCGAACCCCTTCCGGTATTAAGTTGTAAACAACAGACAATTGCATTAAGTATGGTGCGTAATGTGATCAACACAAATATCCTTAGACAAAGCATCAATGTTTTATCCCTAGTGGCAACAGCACATCCACAACCTTAGAACTTTCTGTCACTGTCCCAGATTTAATGGAGGCATGAACCCACTATCGAGCATAAATACTCCCTCTTGGAGTCACAAGTATCAACTTGGCCAGAGCTTCTACTAGCAACGGAGAGCATGCAAGAACATAAATAACATATATGATAGATTGATAATCAACTTGACATAGTATTCAATATTCATCGGATCCCAATAAACACAACATGTAGGATTACAAATAGATGATCTTGATCATGATAGGCAGCTCACAAGATCTAACATGATAGCACAATGAGGAGAAGACAACCATCTAGCTACTGCTATGGACCCATAGTCCGGGGGTGAACTACTCACACATCGATCCGGAGGCGATCATGGCGATGAAGAGACCTCCGGGAGATGATTCCCCTCTCCGGCGGGGTGCCGGAGGCGATCTCTGAATCCCCCGAGATGGGATTGGCGGCGGCTGCGTCTCTGGAAGGTTTTCCGTATCGTGGCTCTCGGTACTGGGGGTTTCGCGACGGAGGCTTTAAGTAGGCGGAAGGGCAGGTCAGGAGGCCACACGAGGGCCCCACACAACAGGGCCGCGCGGCCAGGGCCCAGGCCGCGCCGCCCTGGCGTGTCGTCGCCTCATGGCCCCACTCCGTGATCCTTTCGGTCTTCTGGAAGCTTCGTGCAAAAATAGGCCCCTGGGCGTTGATTTCGTCCAATTCCGAGAATATTTCCTTACTAGGATTTCTGAAACCAAAAACAGCAAAAAACAACAACTGGCTCTTCGGCATTTCGTCAATAGGTTAGTGCCGGAAAATGCATAATAATGACATATAATGCGTATAAAACATGTGAGTATCATCATAAAAGTAGCATGGAACATAAGAAATTATAGATACGTTTGGGACGTATCAAGCATCCGCAAGCTTAGTTACTACTCGCCCTCGAGTAGGTAAACGATAACAAAGATAATTTCTGAAGTGACATGCTATCATAATCTTGATCATACTATTGTAAAGCATATGAGATGAATGCAGCGATTCGAAGCAATGATGAAGCTAATGAGTAAACAAATGAATCATATAGCAAAGACTTTTCATGAATAATACTTTAAAGACAAGCATCAATAAGACTTGCATAAGAGTTACTCATAAAGCAATAAATTCGAAGTAAAGGTATTGAAGCAACATAAAGGAAGATAAAGTTTCAGCGGTTGCTTTCAACTTCAACATATTTATCTCATGGATAATTGTCAACACAAAGTAATATAACAAGTGCAATAAGTAAACATGTAAGAATCAATGCACACAGTTGACACAAGTGTTTTTTCTGGGATAGAAAGAATAGGCAAACTGACTCAGCAATAAAGTAAAAGATAGGCCCTTCGCAGAGGGAAGCATTGATTACTATATTTGTGCTAGAGCTTTTCATTTTGAAAACAAGAAACAATTTTGTCAACGGTAGTAATAAAGCATATGAGTTATGTATAAGACATCTTATAAGTTGCAAGCCTCATGCATAGTATACTAATAGTGCTCGCACGTTGTCCTAATTAGCTTGGGTTAACACGGATTATCATTGCATAGCATATGTTTCAACCAAGTGTCAGAAAGGGGTACCTCTATGCCGCATGTACAAAGGTCTAAGGAGAAAGCTCGCATTGGATTTCTCGCTTTTGATTATTCTCAACTTAGATATCCATACCGGGAGAACATAGACAACAGATAATGGACTCCTCTTTTTAATGCATAAGCATTCAACAACAGTTATTATTCTCATAAGAGATTGAGGATTAGCTGTCCATACTGAAACTTCCACCATGAATCATGGCTTTAGTTAGCGGCCCAATGTTCTTCTCTAACAGTATGCATACTCAAACCATTTGATTGTGAAAACCGCCCTTACTTCGGACAAGACGAACATGCATAGCAACTCACATGATATTCAACAAAGGTAAAAGTTGATGGCGTCCCCGGAAAACATGGTTACCGCTCAACAAGCAACTTACTAAGAAATAAGACACATAAGTACATATTCTTCACCACGATAGTTTTTAAGCTATTTTGTCCCATGAGCTATATATTGCAAAGGTAAAGAATAGAAATTTTAAAGTTAGCACTCAAGTAATGTACTTTGGAATGGAGGAGAAATACCATGTGGTAGGTAGGTATGGTGGACACAAATGGCATAGTAGTTGGCTCAAGGATTTGGATGCACGAGAAGAATTCCTCTCAATACAAGGCTAGACTAGCAAGGTTGTTTGAAGCAAACTAAAGTATAAAAGGTGCAGCAAGGCTCACATATGAACATATTGTAGCTATTATAAGACTTTACATTGTCTCCTTGTTGGTCAAACACCTCAACCAGAAAATATCTAGACTCTAGAGATCAATCATGCAAACCAAATTTTAACAAGCTCTATGTAGTTATTCATTAATGAGTACAAGGTACATGATGCAAGAGCTTAAACAAGATCTATATGAGCACAACAATTGCCAGGTATCACTTTATTCAAGACATTAGACCATTTACCACATGCGGCATTTTCCGTTTCCAACCATATAACAATGAATGAAGTAGTTCAACATTCGCAATGAACATTAAAGATAAAGCTAAGAACATATGTGTTCATACGAAACAGCGGAGCATGTCTCTCTCCCAAACAAAAAATGCTAGGATCCGATCTTATTCAAACAAAAACAAAAACAAACAGACGCTCCAAGTAAAGCACATAAGATGTGACGGAATAAAAATATAGTTTCACTAGAGGAACCTGATAAGTTGTCGATGAAGAAGGGATGCCTTGGGCATCCCCAAGCTTAGACGCTTGAGTCTTCTAAAATATGCAGGGATGAACCACGGGGGCATCCCCAAGCTTTGACTTTTCACTCTTCTTGATCATATTGTATCATCCTCCTTTCTTGACCCTTGAAAACTTCCTCCACACCAAACTCGAAACAAACTCATTAGAGGGTCAGTGCATAATTCATATATTCAGAGGTGGCATAATCATTCTTAACACTTCTGGACATTGCACAAAACTACTGAAAGTTAATGGAACAAAGAAATCCATCTAACATAGCAAAACAGGCAATGCGAAATAAAAGGCAGAATCTGTCAAAACAGAACAGTTCGTAAAGACGAATTTTAAAGTGGCACCAGACTTGCTCAGATGAAAATGCCCAAATTGAATGAAAGTTGCGTACATATCTGAGGATCACGCATGTAAAGTGGCAGATTTTTCTGAGCTACCTACAGAGAGGCAGGTTGAAATTCGTGACAGCAAGAAATCTGTTTCTGCGCAGCAATCCAAATCTAGTATTGGCTTTACTATCAAAGACTTTACTTGGCACAACAATGCAATAAAATAAAGATAAGGAGAGGTTGCTACAGTAGTAAACAACTTCCAAGACTCAAATATAAAATAAAGTGCAGAAGTAAAATAATGGGTTGTCTCCCATAAGCGCTTTTCTTTATAGCCATTAAGATGGGTTCAGTAAATTTAATGATGCACTCGCATAAGGATGACAGTTGAAGCAAAGAGAGCATCAAAAAGCAAGTATGAAACAAATTTAAGCCTAAACCACTTTCTATGAAAAGGAATCTTGTAAATAAACAAGTCCATGAAGAACAAAGTGAATAGCATAGGAGGACAAAACAAGTGTAACTTCAAAAATTCCAGCATATAGAGAGGTGTTTTAATAACATGAAAATTTCTACAACCATATTTTCCTCTCTCATATTAATTTCCAGTAGCATCATGAACAAACTCAATAATATAACTATCACATAAAGCATTCTTATCATGAGTCTCAAGCATAAAATAATTACTACTCCCAACATAAGCATAGTCATTCTTATTAATTGTAGTGGGAGCAAATTCAACAAAGTAGCTATCATTATTATTCTCATCACCATAATCATCAAATGTAGGAGGCATAGTATAATCATAATAAACTTTATCCTCAATAGTAGGTGGCACCAAAATACCACTCTCATCATAAATGGGAGGAAAAGTGTCATCAAAGTAAATTCTCTCCTCCATGCTTGGGGGACTAAAAATATCATGCTCATCAAAACCAGCTTCCCCAAGCTTAAATTATTCCATAGCATTAGTAATAATAGTGTTCAAAGAGTTCATGCTAATAACATTGCTACAACTATTTTGCAAACAAAGTTCCATGGGTTTTTTAATTTTCTCTTCAAACACCTCATGTCCTAACTCAAGATAAATACTATAAAGATCTCTAATATTTTTGTTGTTTTCCATTAAGCCTAACTAGTGAAATCACACAACTTAGTGTTCTCAGGAGTATTCATTTTAGCAATAGTAAATAAGTAAAGCAAACTAAATAAAATAAAGTAAATGCAAGTAACTAATTTTTTTTTGTGTTTTTGATATAGAGAACAAGACAGTAAATAAAGTAAAACTAGCAACTAATTTTTTTGTGTTTTGTTTTAGTGCAGCAAACAAAGTAGTAAATAAAATAAAGCAAGACAAAAACAAAGTAAAGAGATTGGAAGTGGGAGACTCCCCTTGCAGCGTGTCTTGATCTCCCCGGCAACGGCACTAGAAATTTAGCTTGATACGCGTAAAGCACACGCCCGTTGGGAACCCCAAGTGGAAGGTATGATGCGTATAGAAGCAAGTTTCCCTCGGTAAGAAACCAAGGTTTATCGAACCAGTAGGAGCCAAGAAGCACGTTGAAGGTTGATGGCGGCGGAGTGTAGTGCGGCGCAACACCAGGGATTCCGGCGTCAACGTGGAACCCGCACAACACAATCACAGTAACTTTGCCCCAACGTAACAGCGAGGTTGTCAATCTCACCGGCTTGCTGTAAACAAAGGATTAGATGTATAGTGTGGATGATGATGTTTGTTTGCGACGAACAGTAAAGAACAATTGCAGTAGATTGTATTTTAGATGTAAAGAATAGGACCGGGGTCCACAGATCACTAGCGGTGTCTCTCCCATAAGATATCAGATGTTGGGTGAACAAATTACAGTTGGGCAATTGACAAATAAAGAAGGCATAACAATGCACATACATATATCATGATGAGTACTATGAGATTTAATCGGGGCATTACGACAAAGTACATAGACCGCTATCCAAGCATGCATCTATGCTCGAAAAGTCCACCTTCGGGTTATCATCCGAACCCCTTCCAGTATTAAGTTGTAAACAACAGACAATTGCATTAAGTATGGTGCGTAATGTAATCAACACAAATATCCTTAGACAAAGCATCAATGTTTTATCCCTAGTGGCAATAGCACATCCACAACCTTAGAACTTTCTGTCACTGTCCCAGATTTAATGGAGGCATGAACCCACTATCGAGCATAAATACTCCCTCTTGGAGTCACAAGTATCAACTTGGCCGGAGCCTCTACTAGCAACGGAGAGCATGCAAGAACATAAATAACATATATGATAGATTGATAATCAACTTGACATAGTATTCAATATTCATCGGATCCCAACAAACACAACATGTAGGATTACAAATAGATGATCTTGATCATGATAGGCAGCTCACAAGATCTAACATGATAGCACAATGAGGAGAAGACAACCATCTAGCTACTGCTATGGACCCATAGTCCAGGGGTGAACTACTCACACATCGATCCGGAGGCGATCATGGCGATGAAGAGACCTCCGGGAGATGATTCCCCTCTCCGGCGAGGGTGCTGGAGGCGGTCTCCTGAATCCCCCGAGATGGGATTGGCGGCGGCTGCGTCTCTGGAAGGTTTTCCGTATCGTGGCTCTCGGTACTGGGGGTTTCGCGACGGAGGCTTTAAGTAGGCGGAAGGGCTGGTCAGGAGGCCACACGAGGGCCCCACACAACAGGGCCGCGCGGCCAGGGCCCAGGCCGCGCCGCCCTGGCGTGTCGTCGCCTCATGGCCCCACTTCGTTATCCTTTCGGTCTTCTGGAAGCTTCGTGCAAAAATAGGCCCCTGGGCGTTGATTTCGTCCAATTCCGAGAATATTTCCTTACTAGGATTTCTGAAACCAAAAACAGAAGAAAACAACGAATCGGCTCTTCGGCATCTCGTCAATAGGTTAGTGCCGGAAAATGCATAATAATGACATATAATGCGTATAAAACATGTGAGTATCATCATAAAAGTAGCATGGAACATAAGAAATTATAGATACGTTTGGGACGTATCACTGGTCTATACGAGGCAGCGGGAAGTGGTCCTTTGGGCAATGTTTATTAAGGCTGGTGTAATCGATACACATGCGGAGAGCGGTCGTGTCCTTTTTTGGCACCATAACGGGATTAGCCACCCATTCAGCTTCCTTAAGCTCTCGAATGAATCCTGCCTTGCGGAGTCGACTAACTTCTTCACCAATCGCTCTTCTCTTCGACTCAGAAAATCGGCGCATCGACTGTTGTACTGGTTTAGCTGTCGGGTCAACATTGAGGGCATGCTCAGCGAGTTCCCTGGGGATACCTGGCATGTCGGATGGTTCCCATGCGAATATCTCCCAGCGCTCACGGAGGAACTCGATGAGCGCGCCTTCCTATGCGTCAGTAAGGTCTGCCGATGTATTGACCGTCTTCTTCGGGTCAGTGGGGTGCACCTGCAGCTTTTTTGCTTCCTTCGCAGCGTCAAATTCGTCGGCTCTTACATTTCGATTGTCGGCTGGTGGCTGTGTGTGATCCGTGACGGCGTCGACAGCGTTGAGTTCTTCCTTTGCTCCAAACCTTGAGGCGATCTTCTGGAATTCTCTGTCGCAATTGTCTAATCGGGTAAAGCTTCCATGAACGGTTATTGGAGTCCCATTGTTGCCAGGCATCTTCAGTTTCAGGTATGCGTAATGAGGTACGGCCATAAATTTGGCAAAGGCAGGCCTGCCGAGGATGGCGTGGTACTGAGATTCCCAGTCGACTACTTCGAACTCGATTTTTTCCTTCCTGAAGTTGCTAGGCGTGCCAAAAACTACATCTAGTGATGTTTTTCCTAGGGAATAAGCGGGTCGAGTTGGTATAATGCCATGGAATCATGTATCAGACTATCTTAGCATGTCGACTGTTAAACCCATTGCTTTCATCGTATTGGCGAATAGCAGGTTCAAACCACTTCCTCCGTCCATGAATACTTTGCTCATATTGTATCCTCCGATCTGCGCCTCCAGGACAAGGGCTGCATGACCTGGTCTAGGAACGGCCTTCGGGTGATCTGCCCTGCCGAAGGAGATGCTCTGTTCTGACCAGTCGATGAATTCGGGTGTATCAACCATAGCTACTTCCGCATATTTCACTTCTCGTGAGAATTTTTTGATTTCCCTTTTTGAAAAGTTGGTTTTATGGATCATGTTCACCTTCCCACGTGGCTCCGGAAACACCTCGGCTGGTACATACTTGTCTCCTTTTGCTGGTTCGTATGGCTCTGGTACGTACGGTTCTGGCGGATAACTATAAGATCCTTCCCTTTTCTCCATTATGTGAACTCTTGACATAGCTTCGGCTCTGAGATCGTCACAGAACTGTCGAATCTCCAGGAAGTGTCGGCAGTTCCTTAGTAGATGACTGGATTTTTCTCGACCATCCTTCGGATCAATGTAAGGGTGGAGGTAACATGGTGCCTCGAGCTGCCCCGTAGCCGATAGATACGGTGAGCGGGTGCGGCCGTGGATCGGTTGCATGTCCTGGTGTCCTCGTTCGGACTGGTGAGGGCGAGTTGTTGTACGTTCTTCCTCTTCACGGCGCGAGTCCCTTCGCCTTTTCCTTCGCCCCGTTGTGAGGTCGAAACTTCCTCGGCTGCCTCCTTGCATGTTTCTGGATGGAACTTCCAAGGTTGCGACCGGAGCGTCACCTGCCGAAACTGAGGTCCTCGGGCCAGATGTACTTGTCCTAGGGATGCGAAGAAAGCCTCCGGAGTCGATGATGAAGTGGACACTGATACGTCTCAAACGTATCTATAATTTCTTATGTTCCATGCTAGTTTTATGACAATACCTACATGTTTTGTTCACACTTTATATCGTTTTGATGCGTTTTCCGGAACTAACCTATTGATGAGATGCCGAAGTGTCAGTTCCTGTTTTCTGCTGTTTTTGGTTTCAGAAATCCTAGTAAGGAAATATTCTCGGAATTGGACGAAATCAACGCCCAGCATCTTAGAATTCCACGAAGCTTCCAGAACACCCGAGAGGCACCAGAGGGGAGCCCTGGTGGCCCCACACGTGTGGGCGGCGCGGCCAAGGAGCTAGGCGCGCCGCCCTGTTGTGTGGTGGCCCCAGACCACCTCCGACTCCGCCTCTTCGCCTATAAGAAGCCCCCTGACCTAAATCTTCGAGACAGAAAAGCCACGGTACGAGAAACCTTCCAGAGCCGCCGCCATCGCGAAGCCAAGATCTTGGGGACAGGAGTCTCTGTTCCGGCACACCGCCGGGACGGGGAAGTGCCCCCGGAAGGCTTCTCCATCGACACCACCGCCATCTTCATCAACGCTGCTGTCTCCCATGAGGAGGGAGTAGTTATCCCTCGAGGCTAAGGGTTGTACCGGTAGCTATGTGGTTAATCTCTCTCCTATGTACTTCAATACAATGATCTCATGAGCTGCCTTACATGATTGAGATTCATATGAGCTTTGTATCACTATTAGTCTATGGGCTACTCTTGTGATGTTATTAAAGTAGTCTATTCCTCCTTCACGGTGTAATGGTGACAAGTGTGTGCATCGTGTAGTACTTGGCGTAGGTTATGATCATAATCTCTTGTAGGTTATGGAGTTAATTATTACTATGATAGTATTGATGTGATTTATTCCCCCTTCATAGTGTAAAGGTGACGAGTGTGTATGCTATGTTAGTACTCGGTTTAAATTGCAAAGATCTATTATGCTCTAAAGGTTACTTAAACATGAATACCGAATGTTGTGGAGCTTGTTAACTCCGGCATTGAGGTGCTCTTGTAGCCCTACACAACGAATGGTGTTCATTATCAAACAAGAGTATATGTAGCACAAAGGAAGAGAACTTATTTATTTATGTGATCAATGTTGAGAGTGTCCACTAGTGAAAGTATGATCCCTAGGCCTTGTTTCCAAATACCGCAATCATCGCTTATTTACTGTTTTACTCGCATCTTTACTTCCCGCAATATTACTACCATCAACCGCACGCCGGCAAGCTATTTTCTCGGCGCCGTTACTACTGCTCATATACATCCATACCACTTGTATTTCACTATCTCTTCGCCGAACTAGTGCACCTATACATCCGACAAGTGTATTAGGTGTGTTGGGGACACAAGAGACTTCTTGTATCGTGATTGCGGGGTTGCTTGAGAGGGATATCTTTGACCTCTTCCTCCCCGAGTTCGATAAACCTTGGGTGATCCACTTAAGGGAAACTTGCTGCTGTTCTACAAACCTCTGCTCTTGGAGGCCCAACACTGTCTACAAGAATAGAAGCACCCGTAGACATCAAGCACTTTTCTGGCGCCGTTGCCGGGGAGGAAAGGTAAAAGGCACTCATACTCCGGTCCCAGGTAACTAAGTACTTTTCCGTTGCCGTTGTGTGTGTGCTCGAAGCTATTTCCTTTAGATCCTACAATTGCATCTTTTTGTTTCTTGTTAAACACTAGTAAGGCATAATGGAAAACATATGTGAGCTTTTTAAACTATTTCCTGAGTCAAGACATGAATGGTTTAATGCGAAAATTAAAAAACCTATGGAACCTTATTTGCATGCTAGTAGCAATGATATTAGTATGAACGCTTTGAACACCATTGTTGCTAATGATATAGAAAATTCTAAGCTTGGGGAGGTCGGTTTTGATGAAAATGATCTCTTTAGCCCTCCGGGTATTGAGGAGAAAGTTTATGTTGATTATGATATGCCTCCCATATATGATGATTATAATGATAGTGGTCTTTTGGTGCCGCCTACTATGGAGAGTAAATTTTATTATGATTATACTATGCCTCCTACACTTGATGAGAATAATAGTGATAGCTACTTTGTTGAATTTGCTCCCACTACAACTAATAAAATTGATTATGCTTATGTGGAGAGTAATAATTTTATGCATATAGCTCATGATAAGAATGCTTTATGTGATAGTTATATTGTTGAATTTGTTCATGATGCTACTGAAAGTTATTATGAGAGAGGAAAATATGGTTGTAGAAATTTTCATGTTACTAAAACACCTCTCTATATGCTGAAATTTTTGAAGTTACACTGGTTTTATCTTCCTATGCTTGTTACTTTGCTCTTCATGAACTTGTTTATTTACAAGATTCCTATGCATAGGAAGCATGTTAGACTTAAATGTGTTTTGAATTTGCTTTTTGATGCTCTCTTTTGCTTCAACTCTTATTTCTTGGGAGTGCATCATTGAAATTGTTGAGCCCATCTTAATGGCTATAAAGAAAGAACTTCTTGGGAGATAACCCATGTGTTTATTTTACTACAGTACTTTTGTTTTACATTTGAGTCTTGGAAGTTGTTACTACTGTAGCAACCTCTCCTTATCTTATTTTATTGCATTGTTGTGCCAAGTAAAGTCTTTGATAGCAAGGTTGATACTAGATTTGGATTACTGCGCAGAAACAGATTTCTGTCTGTCACGAATTTGGGCAGGGTTCTCTGTAGGTAACTCAGAAAAATCTGCCAATTTAAGTGCGTGATCCTCAGATATGTACGCAACTTTCATTCAATTTGAGCTTTTTCATCTGAGCAAGTTAAGTGCCCCATAAAAATTCGTCTTTACGGACTGTTCTGTTTTGACAGATTCTGCCTTTTATTTCGCATTGCCTCTTTTGCTGTGTTGGATGGATTTCTTTGTTCCATTAACTTCCAGTAGCTTTGGGCAATGTCCAGAAGTGTTAAGAATGATTGTGTCACCTCTGAACATGTGAAATTTTGATTATGCACTAACCCTCTAATGAGTTTGTTTGGAGTTTGGTGTGAAGGAAGTTTTCAAGGGTCAAGAGAGGAGGATGATACAATATGATCAAGAAGAGTGAAAAGTCTAAGCTTGGGGATGCCCCCGTGGTTCATCCCTCGCATATTTCAAGAAGACTCAAGCGTCTAAGCTTGGGGATGCCCAAGGCATCCCCTTCTTCATCAACAATTTATCAGGTTTCTTCTCTTGAAACTATATTTTTATTCGGTCACATCTTATGTGCTTTACTTGGAGCGTCTGTGTGCTTTTATTATTCGTTTTGTTATTTTCATTCTCTGAATAAATTCATGCTTGTGTGGGAGAGAGACACGCTCCGCTTGTTCATATGAACACTGATGTTCTTAGTTCTATCTTTAATGTTCATGACGGAGTTGAAAACCGCTTCGTTCATTGGTATATGGTTGGAAACGGAAAATGCCGCATGTGGTCAATGGTATAATGTCTTGAATAATGTGATACTTGGAAATTGTTGTGCTCATATAGATCATGTTTAAGCTCTTGCATCATGTACCTTGTACCTATTAATGAATAATTACATAGAGCTTGTTAAAGTTTGGTTTGCATGATTGGTCTCTAGAGTCTAGATATTTTCTGGTTAAGGTGTTTGAACAACAAGGAAGACGTTGTAAAGTCTCATAATGCTTACAATATGTTCATATGTGAGTCTTGCTGCACCGTTTCATACTTGAGTTTGCTTCAAACAACCTTGCTAGCCTAGCCTTGTATTGAGAGGAATTCTTCTCGTGCATCCAAATCCCTGAGCTAAAAACCATGCCATTTGTGTCCACCATACCTACCTACCACATGGTATTTCTCTGCCATTCCAAAGTAAATTACTTGAGTGCTAGCTTTAAAATTCTATTCTTTGCCTTTACAATACATAGCTCATGGGAAAATAGCCTTAAAAACTATTGTGGTGAAGAATATGTACTTATGTATCATATTTCTTAATAAGTTGCTTGTTGAGCGGTAACCATGTTTCGGGGACGCCATCAACTTTTACCTTTGTTGAATATCATGTGAGTTGCTATGCATGTTCGTCTTGTCCGAAGTAAGGGCGATTTTCATGATCAAATGGTTTGAGTATGCATATTGTTAGAGAAGAACATTGGGCCGCTAACTAAAGCCATGAATCATGGTGGAAGTTTCAGTTTGGACACAAATCCTCAATCTCTTATGAGAATATTATCTGTTGTTAAATGCTTACGCATTAAAAGAGGAGTTCATTATCTGTTGTCTATGTAGTCCCGGTATGGATGTCTAAGTTGAGAATAATCAAAAAGCGAGAAATCCAATGCGAACTTTCTCCTTAGACCTTTGTACAGGCGGCATAGAGGTACCCCTTTGTGACACTTGGTTGAAACATATGCTATGCAATGATAATCCATGTTAATCCAAGCTAATTAGGACAAGGTGCGAGCACTATTAGTATACTATGCATGAGGCTTGCAACTTATAGGATGTCTTATACATAACACATATGCTTTATTACTACCGTTGACAAAATTGTTTCTATGTTTTCAAAATGAAAAGCTCTAGCACAAAAATAGTAATCCATGCTTCCTCTCGCGAAGGGCCATTCTTCTACTTTATTGTTGAGTCGGTTTACCTACTTCTTTCTATCTTAGAAGCAAACACTTGTGTAAACTGTGTGCATTGATTCTTACATGTTTACCTATTGCACTTGTTATATTGCTTTATGTTGACAACTATCCATGAGATATACATGTTGCAAGTTGAAAGCAATTGCTGAAACTTAATCATCCTTTGTGTTGCTTCAATGCCTTCTACTTTGAATCTATTGCTTTATGAGTAACTCTTATGCAAGTCCTATTGATGCTTGTCTTGAAAGTATTATTCATGAAAAGTCTCTGCTATATGATTCATTTGTTTACTCATTGTCTTCATCATTGCTTCGAATCGCTGCATTCATCTCATATGCTTTACAATAATGTTGCTCAAGATTATGATGGTAGCATGTCACTTAAGAAATTATCATTGTTATCGTTTACCTACTCGAGGACGAGTAGGAACTAAGCTTGGGGATGCTTGATACGTCTCAAACGTATCTATAATTTCTTATGTTCCATGCTAGTTTTATGACAATACCTACATGTTTTGTTCACACTTTATATTGTTTTGATGCGTTTTCCAGAACTAACCTATTGACGAGATGCCGAAGTGCCAGTTCCTGTTTTCTGCTGTTTTTGGTTTCAGAAATCCTAGTAAGGAAATATTTTCGGAATTGGACGAAATCAACGCCCAGCATCTTAGAATTCCACGAAGCTTCCAGAACACCCGAGAGGCACCAGAGGGGAGCCCTGGTGGCCCCACACGTGTGGGCGGAGCGACCAAGGATCCAGGCGTGCCGCCCTGTTGTGTGGTGGCCCCATACCCCCTCCGACTCCGCCTCTTCGCCTATAAGAAGCCCCCTGACCTAAATCTTCGAGACGGAAAAGCCACGGTACGAGAAACCTTCCAGAGCCGCCGCCATCGCGAAGCCAAGATCTGGGGGACAGGAGTCTCTGTTCCGGCACGCCGCCGGGACGGGGAAGTGCCCCCGGAAGGCTTCTCCATCGACACCACCACCATCTTCATCAACGCTGCTGTCTCCCATGAGGAGGGAGTAGTTCTACCTCGAGGCTAAGGGATGTACCGGTAGCTATGTGGTTAATCTCTCTCCTATGTACTTCAATACAATGATCTCATGAGCTGCCTTACATGATTGAGATTCATATGAGCTTTGTATCACTATTAGTCTATGTGCTACTCTTGTGATGTTATTAAAGTAGTCTATTCCTCCTTGACGGTGTAATGGTGACGAGTGTGTGCATCGTGTAGTACTTGGCGTAGGTTATGATCATAATCTCTTGTAGGTTATGGAGTTAATTATTACTATGATAGTATTGATGTGATTTATTCCCCCTTCATAGTGTAAAGGTGACAGTGTGTATGCTATGTTAGTACTTGGTTTAAATTGCAAAGATCTATTATGCTCTAAAGGTTACTTAAACATGAATACTGAATGTTGTGGAGCTTGTTAACTCCGGCATTGAGGTGCTCTTGTAGCCCTACACAACGAATGGTGTTCATTATCAAACAAGAGTATATGTAGCACAAAGGAAGAGAACTTATTTATTTATGTGATCAATGTTGAGAGTGTCCACTAGTGAAAGTATGATCCCTAGGCCTTGTTTCCAAATACTGCAATCATCGCTTATTTACTGTTTTATTGCATCTTTACTTCCTGCAATATTACTACCATCAACTGCACGCCGGCAAGCTATTTTCTGGCGCCGTTACTACTGCTCATATACATCCATACCACTTGTATTTCACTATCTCTTCGCCGAACTAGTGCACCTATACATCTGACAAGTGTGTTAGGTGTGTTGGGGACACAAGAGACTTCTTGTATCGTGATTGCAGGGTTGCTTGAGAGGGATATCTTTGACCTCTTCCTCCCTGAGTTCGATAAACCTTGGGTGATCCACTTAAGGGAAACTTGCTGCTGTTCTACAAACCTCTGCTCTTGGAGGCCCAACACTGTCTACAAGAATAGAAGCACCCGTAGACATCAGACACCTCCGAAAGTTGCGGTCATGTCGTCGCACGATTCTGCAAGGATCGAGTGCGGCGGCTCGAGATGTGGCGCGAACTCGAAGGCTCCGCAGCGGATCGGGTCTTTTGGTGGCGTTGGTGACTGATACGTCTTTGACGTATCGATAATTTCTTATGTTCCATGCCACATTATTGATGATATCTACATGTTTTATACACATTATATGTCGTATTTATGCATTTTCCGGCACTAACCTATTAACGAGATGTCGAAGAGCCGATTGCTGTTTTCTCGCTGTTTTTGGTTTCAGAAATCCTAGTAAGGAAATATTCTCGGAATTCGACGAAATCAACGCCCAGGGTCCTATTTTTGCACGAAGCTTCCAGAAGACCGAGGGAGAGACGAAGTGGGGCCACGAGGTGGCCAGACGCTAGGGCGGCGCGGCCCAGGCCCTGGCCGCGCCGGCCTGGTGTGTGGGCCCCTCGTGACGCCCCTTTACCTGCCCTTCCGCCTACAAATAGCCTTCGTCGCGAAACCGCCAGTACCGAGAGCCACGATACGGAAAACCTTACTGAGACGCCGCCGCCGCCAATCCCATATCGGGGGATTCAGGAGATCGCCTCCGGCACCCTGCCGGAGAGGGGAATCATCTCCCGGAGGACTCTTCACCGCCATGGTCGCCTCCGGAGTGATGAGTGAGTAGTTCACCCCTGGACTATGGGTCCATAGCAGTAGCTAGATGGTTGTCTTCTCCTCATGTGCTTCATTGTCGGATCTTGTGAGCTGCCTAACATGATCAAGATCATCTATCTCGTAATGCTATATGTTGTGTTTGTCGGGATCCGATGGATAGAGAATACTATGTTATGTTGATTATCAATCTATTACCTATGTGTTGTTTATGATCTTGCATGCTCTCCGTTATTAGTAGAGGCTCTGGCCAAGTTTTCGCTCTAAACTCCAAGAGGGAGTATTTATGCTCGATAGTGGGTTCATGCCTCCATTAAATCTGGGACAGTGACAGAAAGTTCTAAGGTTGTGGATGTGCTGTTGCCACTAGGGATAAAACATTGATGCTATGTCTAAGGATGTAGTTATTGATTACATTACGCACCATACTTAATGCAATTGTCTGTTTTTTGCAACTTAATACTAGAAGGGGTTAGGATGATAACGTGAAGGTGGACTTTTTAGGCATAGATGCATGCTGGATAGCGGTCTATGTACTTTGTCGTAATGCCCAATTAAATCTCACAATACTCATCATATCATGTATGTGCATGGTCATGCCCTCTCTATTTGTCAATTGCCCGATTGTAATTTGTTCACCCAACATGCTATTTATCTTATGGGAGAGACACCTCTAGTGAACTCGTGGACCCCGGTCCATTCTTTTACATTGAATACAATCTGCTGCAATACTTGTTCTACTTGTTTTCCGCAAACGATCGTCATCCACACTATACATCTAATCCTTTGTTACAGCAAGCCGGTGAGATTGACAACCTCACCGTTTCGTTGGGGCAAAGTACTTTGGTTGTGTTGTGCAGGTTCCACGTTGGCGCCGGAATCCCCGGTGTTGCGCCGCACTACATCTCGCCGCCATCAACCTTCAACGTGCTTCTTGGCTCCTCCTGGTTCGATAAACCTTGGTTTCTTTCTGAGGGAAAACTTGCTACTGTGTGCAACATACCTTCCTCTTGGGGTTCCCAACGAACGTGTGTGTTACACACCATCAGTGACTCGAGTACGAACACCGCAGATGTGACTGGTATCGCCGATGACCTGCCTTGTGCCGACAGGCTTCCCACAGACGGCGCCAATTGTCGAGGGTGCTCCTCGGCAATGCCCTCCGATAGGGGCTTAGGGTTGATGGAATCCTGTAAGCTGACACGAGACATCAGTTCACAGTCAAGCGGGGAGAGCGATTTACCCAGGTTCGGGGCCCTCGATGAGGTAAAACCCTTACGTCCTGCTCGTCCGATCTTGATTATGAGAATATTGGGTTACAATGGGGTGCCGAAGGGTTCGGCTGAGATCTCGTCGAGAGGCTAAGTGCTGCGGCGACCTAGCTCTAGACTTCTGATGGCTAAGATTGCTAAGATTGTACGTGTCCCTCGGCAGCCCCTCTCCTGGCCTTTATATAGGAGGCCAGGTCTCAAGAGGTCTAACCGAGTACGATTAGATTTTACAATAGTTCTATCTCTAAACCTTCCTTGTTCGGCTCCTTCCTTGTCTTGCCCGCCAAGGAATCTTCCGCTTCGCTATCCAATTGACCCGCCTTGTTATCGAAACCTTCATGGGCCTCCAGCTAGATCGTATAGGGTAGGGCAATGTCGGTTACCCGAAGGGTTATGCCCACGTCAGTAGCCCCAGAGTGTCTAGCCGAAGATTTTTCGGGTAGAGACTAAAGCATGCCTCCATCGAATGTTCTTCTCCCTTGATTGTTCTTGCCCATCTTGTAACAGCATCATCTTCTTCTATCGGGTGCGCGTCCAGCGCTCCCGATGGGAGTAGCCCCCGAGTCTAGGTACGGATGCTTGCAATCCGTGCGTAGACTCAAGTTGTGCCACTCGAACGTTTTCCTATGCCGAAGTTTTGCTACAGGTCTTCATGGGTCATCGGATACATTTGTACCAAAGCTTGTATTCTTCAATAAGTTTTCCATGCGTAAGGGATAATAAGTAACGTGCCCAACTTTTGCTGGTTAACTGCCGATGGCAAAACAACGCCACCTTACACAGAATCAAGTCCCCGAGCATGATCCTGGAGTGCAAAAAAGTTCTATCGGGTGCACGTCCGGCGCTCCCGATGGGAGTAGCCCCCGAGTCTGGACACGGGCGCTTGTAACCGGTTGCAAACTCAAGCTGAGCATTCCATCCTCTTCTCCAAATATTTCTTCACAAGAATATCTTCGAGTGCTCATTTTATCGGGTGCGCGTCCAGCGCTCCCGATGGGAGTAGCCCCCGAGTCTGGACACGAGCACTTGTGATCGGGTGCAGACTCTAGTCCGACCATCCGATAATTCTTTATTTTCCTTCGACTGCTCTTGACAGCGTTCATGATGTCATTGATGACGTATTGCTGCTGTGGTGTGACTGACAAGATTTGACCTGACGGGCCCATCCTAGTTCTGGGCGAGCAGTTTTTAGGGAGCGACTAGCACACGCACCGGCCGAGGCGTCTCCTCGATTTTCGCGCGTCGTGGGAATAATGGGCCGCCGGTTCCGTTCTTCTCTTAGACGCCACGTGTACAGCCAGATATACCCTAGCTTGGCTGATATATAAAGACAGGCAGGGGCACCCCTTAGGACATATATTCAAAAACAGAAATACATAGAGACGATACGCCTAGACATCGCAACCCGCAGATTAGAACTAGACTAGACACAACAACTCTGCTTATGATATCCCTCTGTATTCATATATTAATATAGTGGATTGCTAGTAGGACGTAGCGATTCTCCACCGCGGGGACGTCAACCTGGGTACGTCGTGTCCTCTCTCACTCCCGGAACTTCCATCGCCGCATTTCTCTAAAACCCAAGCCCCTCATGGTGGGCATTGGCAAGGAACCGCCTCGTCACCATCTGTTTGAAAAAAGTCTCAAAATGCTTCTGCGAATGAATTGGGTGTGATCAAAACAGGTGTGAGCCTGAGAACGAGTAAAACAGAATCAGGGTGAGCGCATGAAGCGGGCACAAAACCGAGAAACAGTAAATGGGCCTAGCCCAATAGAACATGGTAAACGCACGGATCGGTATGCGCAAGTTGGCTAATCGGCGCCGAGTGCGTTGAATAGGAGCTCTCGGGCGACCAGGTCGGCAAACATGACATATTCAATCATACGAGACACCCTTGTAACCTTAGCTTCACATCATACAATCTCGGCGATTCGCCCTTGATAATAGTACTCGTTGGCTGACCAGTTTGGCTAAACGGTTTGTTAATTCGCCAGTATCCTCCTTCCTAAAACCCAAGTCCATCATCATGGGCATTGACGAAGTTAACCCTTTGTCACCCCCCCCCGCTTAGATCCAGAGGCATCGACAGAGAAGTTACCATGAAGATCGAAGACGGAGAAATCAACCACTACAAGAGCAGTAAGTAGTCCAAGAAGGCTACAAAGTCAATTACTGCATGCTCCATGGTGGAAACCTAGACTAGTAATGGGAGGAAACAATTCACTAACCCTAGCACCTAAATAGCTAGAGTTCAACTAGTATTTCTTTAGTAAGCCAAGTAGCTCTCTAGGTTTACCAGTTGTTTTTTTGGAGTTTATTTGCAATTTTGCCCTCATTGTAAAGTAGGAGTTTGTGCTGATCTTTTGTAAAGAGTGTGTATTCCTAGAGTCATGCCTTGGACCCGCAATGTTTTTGTTGTACCACTCTAAGGGATGTAACACTAGTGGAACAGATGATCCGACCGCGTACCACAACATGTTGTGCTTTGCTGGGTCACCGCAAGATACCATCCGCCCCCTCTTTCTGTACGCGCTAGGGATAAGGGGGGGGGTCGGATGATCCGACCGCTTGGGGCCGGATGATCTGGGTTACTGGAATTTCTAGGCCTCATTTTCTTCAGCTTTCACTTCTCCTGGACAAAACCACTGCCACCAATTCACATAGAACAAATGCCCAGTATGAAACCAGACAATGGATCATGCAAAAAGGTGGGTACACATCCATGGTGCTAAAATTAAATCCTACACACTTACATATACGTGGTAAAATTACATTCAAGTGTTGTTATCAAACACACCAAACACTAGGGATTAGAGAATGCTCTTTTATCGAGAAAATCAGATTATAAAATGTAAAACAAAAAAAAGCAGAAAAAGAAAAGAAAACAAACTAAAAAAGAAAAACGAGAATTACCTCTTAGGGCTTGTTTGCTACTAGAGTTTTAGTGGGAATTAGCGGGGATAATCCGCTCCAAACTTCAAATCCCCACTTATCACCAATACATGTTTGGTGCTAGAGTATGAGCGAGTTTAATCCCCACTTATCCCCACTTTTTCCCAAAATTTTAGTGTAATTTTTTCAATCCCTAATACTCTACCCCTACCTAGTGGATTGGGGATGAGGTTTTGTGGGGATTGGATGACAGCAGAGATTCACCCAATACTCTAGAGTATTATCCCCACTAATCCCCACTAAAAAACTAGTACCAAACAAGGCCTTAAAGCATGTCTAACAGGCCCCGTATAACCCGCCAACCCCGTAAAATTCCGGCGGGATACGGGGCAGGCGCGATTTGGGCCGTCTAGCAGGCCCCGTATTCGGGCCGGCCCGTTTCGGCGGAATACGGGGCCCAGGAAATCGGTCCCGTCGCCCCCTACTTATACTGGGCGCAGGTGCGAGTGAGGGGTTAACCCCTCACTCGCAACCCTAGCTCCGCCGTGCGCTGCCGCCTCCTCCATCCTTCTCCGGCGAGAAATTACTAGCTCCCCCGTGATACGTCTCCGACGTATCGATAATTTCTTATGTTCCATGCCACATTATTAATAATATCTACATGTTTTATGCATACTTTATGTCGTATTTATGCATTTTCCGGCACTAACCTATTAACGAGATGCCGAAGAGCCAGTTGCTATTTTCTGCTATTTTTGGTTTCAGAAATCCTACAAAGGAAATATTCTTGGAATTGGACGAAATCAACGCCCAGGGGACTATTTTGCCACGAAGCTTCCAGAAGACCGAAGAGAAGACGAAGTGGGGCCACGGGGCGACGACACGCCAGGGCGGCGCGGCCTGGGCCCTGGCCGCGCGGCCCTGCCGTGTGGGTCCCCCGTGACGCCCTTTGACCTGCCCTTCCGCCTACTTAAAGTCTCCGTCGCGAAACCCCCAGTACCGAGAGCCACGATACGGAAAACCTTACTGAGACGCCGCCGCCGCCAATCCCATCTCGGGGGATTCAGGAGATCACCTCCGGCACCCTGCCGGAGAGGGGAATCATCACTCCGTCACTCATCACTCCGGAGGCGATCATGGCGATGAAGAGTCCTCCAGAGATCCAACAATGTGCTTCACAAGATCCAACAATGAAGCACATAAGGGGAATCATCTCCTTATGTGCTTCACAAGATCCAACAATGAAGCACATAAGGAGAAGACGACCATCTTGTGCTTCATTGTTGGATCTTGTGAGCTACCTAACATGATCAAGATCATCTATCTGTAATGCTATATGTTGTGTTTGTCGGGATCCGATGGATTGAGAATACTATGTTATGTTGATTATCAATCTATTACCTATGTGTTGTTTATGATCTTCCATGCTCTCTGTTATTAGTAGAGGCTCTGGCCAAGTTTTTACTCTTAACTCCAAGAGGGAGTATTTATGCTCGATAGTGGGTTCATGCCTCCATTAAATCTGGGACAGTGACGTAAAGTTCTAAGGTTGTGGATGTGCTGTTGCCACTAGGGATAAAACATTGATGCTATGTCCGAGGATGTAGTTATTGATTACATTACGCACCATACTTAATGCAATTGTCTCGTTGTTTGCAACTTAATACTGGAAGGGGTTCGGATGATAACCCGAAGGTGGACTTTTTAGGCATAGATGCATGCTGGATAGCGGTCTATGTACTTTGTCGTAATGCCCAATTAAATCTCACTATACTTATCATATCATGTATGTGCATTGTCATGCCCTCTCTATTTGTCAATTGCCCGACTGTAATTTGTTCACCCAACATGCTATTTATCTTATGGGAGAGACACCTCTAGTGAACTGTGGACCCCGGTCCATTCTTTTACATTAAATACAATCTAGTGCAATACTTGTTCTACTGTTTTCTGCAAACAATCATCATCCACACTATACATCTAATCCTTTGTTACAGCAAGCCGCTGAGATTGACAACCTCACTGTTTCGTTGGGGCAAAGTACTTTGGTTGTGTTGTGCAGGTTCCACGTTGGCGCCGGAATCCCTGGTGTTGCGACGCACTACATCCCGCCGCCATCAACCTTCAACGTGCTTCTTGGCTCCTACTGGTTCGATAAACCTTGGTTTCTTTCCGAGGGAAAACTTGCTACTGTGTACATCATACCTTCCTCTTGGGGTTCCCAACGAACGTGTGTATTACACGCCATCAAGCTCTTTTTCTGGCGCCGTTGCCGGGGAGATCAAGACACGCTGCAAGGGGAGTCTCCACAATCCAATCTCCTTACTTTGTTTTTGTCTTGCTTTATTTTATTTACTTTCTTGTTTGCTGCACCTAAATCAAAACACAAAAAAATTAGTTGCTAGTTCTACTTTATTTACTATCTTGTTCTCTATATCAAAAACACAAAAAAATTAGTTACTTGCATTTATTTTATCTAGTTTGCTTTATTTACTACTGCTAAAATGTGTACTCCTGAAAATACTAAGTTGTGTGACTTCACAACCACAAATAATAATGATTTCTTATGAACACCTATTGCTCCACCTGCTACTACAGCAGAATTCTTTGAAATTAAACCTGCTTTACTGAATCTTGTTATGCGAGAGAAATTTTATGGTGTTAGTTCTGATGATGCTGCTGCCCATCTTAATAATTTTGTTGAACTATGTGAAATGCAAAAGTATAAGGATGTAGATGGTGACATTATAAAATATAAATTGTTCCCTTTCTCATTAAGAGGAAGAGCTAAAGATTGGTTGCTATCTCTGCCTAGAAATAGTATTGATTCATGGACTAAATGTAAGGATGCTTTTATTGGTAGATATTATCCTCCCGCTAAAATTATATCTTTGAGGAGTAGCATAATGAATTTTAAACAATTAGATAATGAACATGTTGCTCAAGCATGGGAGAGAATGAAATCTTTGGTAAAGAATTGCCCTACCCATGGATCGACTACTTGGATGATCATCCAAACCTTTTATGCAGAGTCGAACTTTTCTTCGCGGAACCTATTGGATTCAGCTGCTAGAGTTACGTTTATGTCCATCACTCTTGGTGAAGCAACAAAGCTTCTTGATAATATGATGATTAATTACTCTGAATGGCACACGGAAAGAGCTCCACAAGGTAAGAAGGTAAATTCTGTCGAAGAAACCTCTTCCTTGAGTGATAAGATTGATGATATTATGTCTATGCTTGTGAATGATAGGACTAATGTTGATCCTAATAATGTTCCGTTAGCTTCATTGGTTGCCCAAGAAGAACATGTTGTTGTGAACTTCATTAAAAATAATAATTTCAACAACAATGCTTATCGGAACAATTCTAGTAATAACTATAGGCCATATCCTTATAATAATGGTAACGGTTATGGTAATTCTTATGGGAATTCTTACAACAATAATAGGAGTGTACTCCCTGGTCTTGAAGCTATGCTTAAAGAATTTATTAGTACACAAACTGCTTTTAACAAATCTGTTGAGGAAAAGCTCAATAAAATTGATATTCTTGCTTCTAAGGTTGATAGTCTTGCCTCTGATGTTGATCTTTTGAAATTGAAAGTTATGCCTAATAAGGATATTGAAAATAAAATTGTGTTATCACCAAGATTTGACCGAGTCAGCGGTGGGCCGCAGTCAAGATGGGCTTAAGGAAATATACGTGGAGAATTATGTGAATCGGCCTGTTGGGCTTAATTGCCCGTGTATCTGTAACATATTAGATCTATTTTAGTTTAGAGATAGAATCTTAGTCGTGCACGGTTTAGTGCATGCCCACATTAGAAAGTCCCCTGGACTATAAATATGTACCTAGGGTTTATGGAATAAACAACAACTCACGTTCAACCCCAAAAACAAACCAATCTCGGCGCATCGCCAACTCCTTCGTCTCGAGGGTTTCTATCGGGTAGCGACATGCTGCCTAGATCGCATCTTGCGATCTAGGCAGCACAAGCCCCACGTTGTTCATGCGTTGCTCGTATCGAAGCGTTTTTGATGGCGAGCAACGTAGTTATCATTAGATGTGTTAGGGTTAGCATTGTTCTTCGTTTAAGCATGCTTACGTAGTGCAACCCTTGCATATCTAGCCGCCCTCACGCCTATCTCAGGTGTGGGGGCGGCACCCCGCTTGATCATTATTTAGTAGATCTGATCCGTTACGATTGCTCCTTGTTCTACAAGGATTAGTTTAATATCTGCAATAGTTAGGCCTTACAAAGGGGGAGGATCCAAGTGGCACGTAGGGTGGCGTTCGCAAGTCCTAAACGGGATGTTCCTAGGATCAACTTCATGTTGGTTTTCTGGCCTTGTTTAGGATCGGCTTACGAGCACCGTGCGTGGCCGCAAGGCCCAACCTCGGAGTAGGATGATCCGATTATGCGGTGAAAACCCTAAATCGTCGTAGATCTCATTAGCTTCATCTTGATCAAGCAGGACCACCAAGTATTCGTGCACCCCGTACGGATCATGGGTGGATCGGCTCTTTGAGCCGATTCACAGGATAACCTCGAGAGCCGATCGAGGCTCGTATTTAACGTTTACATGTATGCCCCGCAGAAACTAAGCGAGGCATCTTCATCACCTTCCCGACCAGGTATAGGTCAGGTGGCACGCCCTGCACTTCGCAACGCCGCGTGTGACCAGAAGAGCATTGCGGGCCGTTGCTCGGAGGGGTCTCAGCCAGCCGCAGCTCTAGGCTCTTCCCGGCTCTACAGTGTTGACAAGGCCGCTGCCCGCCGGTGGGTTTTGGCAGCCAACACATTCTGGCACGCCCGGTGGGACAATCGTCTACATCAACCACATCGCCATCTACATCCGAGATGGCGGACGGCACGCCGCTCACCTACGGGGATCCGCCCGACGACCTCAAGAAGCAATACAACGAGATCAAGGCTACCCTCGAAGCCGACCTCATCGGCTCTTTTCAGAGAACCCGTTCCGGTGGCATCAGATGGAAGGGGTTCTCACCAGAAGGTGCGCTCGATGGAATAGACCTCTCTACCCCGTCGGAGGAACGCACCAGGGGTCTGCGGCAGGAGATCAACTACCTGGTGGCTCACTCGCTACACCGCCACTCTGAGAACTTGGTCAACGTGTTGGAGCGTGTCGCTCGCGCGTGATCCAGGAGATCATGAGCCACCGCACTCGCCGTCGGGACCAGCTCTCGGGACTCATCAAGGAGAGTTGCCATTCCAGTCCCGTCCACCGCTGCCGTTTGCGTTGGCAGCACCGGCTGAAGTGCCGACTACACCGGCATTCCTCGTCTACATAATTGGTGGCGACCCCAGTGACTACCAGCTCTTAATGGAGGCGCCTAAGGAGATCCCTCATGGATACGCGTGCATGTATGTGCCGGATTGTGGTGACCGGGCACTCACAAACCAGGCCACAACATCGGGGACTCCGGCGAAGACAGGAGGAACGTCGGCGACAGAGCGGACGTGGCTAACTAAATACGCCACACCGACGAAACTCCCGAGCCCAGCTCCCGCAGCCGGCTCGGAGCTGGAAAAGCAAACATGGCAGGCCAAGTACGCCACCCCGGCGAATCTTCGGAGTGCAACTCCTACGGCCAGCACAGCGGATCGGATCAGCACCATACCGAGAGACCAGTTCGGCATGATGCCGAAAAGAAGGGCAGCTCGGCTATTCCAAGCCGTACCCCGACGATTACGAGATGATCCCGCTGCCACCTAAATATCGGCTCCCCGACTTCTCCAAATTCGGTGGATCGATGGCTCCAGCTCCATCGAGCACGTCAGCCGATATTTGGCTCAACTAGGACCGGCTTCAGTGTCGGATCAGCTACGCGTGAGGCTCTTTTCACAGTCCCTCACGGGATCGGCTTTTGGATGGTACACCTCTTTGCCAGCAAACTCCATCCAGCCTTGGAAGCAATTGGAAGAACAGCTCCATATGCAATACCATTCGAAGCTTCCGAGTCTGGCATTGCCGATCTAGCACAACTACGTCAGAAGCGCGGGGAAACGGTGACAGAATACATCCAGCGCTTCAGGAATCTTAGGAACCGATGTTATTCGGTTCGTATAACGGAAAAGGAAGCAGTCGAGTTGGCAGTAGCAGGCCTTGCAACACAGCTCAAGGACATGGCCTCCCAAGCAGATTATCCTCGCCGGCGCACATGGTTCGAAACTATCAGCATATGAACAGCGCCACCCCGACCTGTACCAAGACAAGTTCAAGCGTGCAGTAGTTATGGTCGATACGGAGGAGGATGAAGTGCCCGCGGGAGGCCAAGAGATAGCAGTGGCCGAGTGGACTCGTGGGGAACCCCGTGGCCCGCAAATGGGTAAAGCCACCGTGGCCGCCTGTGGGATTTGATTTTGACATAACCAAGACTCGAACAAATCTTCGACCTCCCGCTCAAGGAGAAACAGCTTGACGATTCCCGAAGGTCTCAAGTTCCCCACGGCGAAAGAGCTAAACGGAAAGCCGTACCGCAAATTCCACAACTCGCTTTCCCATGCCACCAACGACCGCCGGTGTGGCGTCAGCACATCCAAGCGGCGATAGAGAAGGGGCGGCTAATTTTCAACCAAGTACGCCATGAAGGTCGACACCCAACCCTTCCCCGCCGTTAACATGGTGGAAATCACTCTACCCCGAAGGTTGCCGGCCGGGTCCCTCGTTCAGCATCAACATGGTAGGACCTGGAAACCACTCTGGCAAAGATGGAGATGAGGGCAGCTGCTCTCATAGCAAGGACACAGAGGAGGCCGCTCCACGCGATCGGCTCCGTCATGATGGCAAGCGCTATGTCACAGAGGGAGAGGTGAAGAATATAAGATATCAGCGACCCCTCTCTGATCACCTCCTCAACAAATATGTTAGTCAAGTATGACCAACGCCGACGGTCCAATTACGATGATAGAGAAGATCGTTTGGCTAGAGAAGCCGAAGACATCGTCGGCGAATCGCGATGAGGAGGAGCACGAGCGCTATGCCACGGAAGCATCAAGGGAGCAAGACGACAACGTCGTGCATTGGGACTGCCCCTTCTTCGTACACTCGCTGGGATTCAGGAATGAGCCGATTGCCCACAATCGGCAATTGCCCGTAATGCAATCGAAAAAGAAGGAGGCAGCCAACGTGTCCGTGTTCGAGCGCCTAGGGCCTCTCCCGCCACAAAGCAAACGCGCCGAGTCACCTCGTTGGGCAGATCTTGAAGAGTCGAAGACGAGGGAGAAGTGGAAGAAGACAGTACCACCGGCCAAGGTGGTGCCCCGACGGACTCAGCCGTTCCCAAAAGCGCAGGGTTCAGCGATTGCGCGGCCTAGAGGAAGCCGAAAGGTTGTACCCGCATACGCTAAGGAAGGCACGGCCTGATCTCGGCTGCAAAGGTTCAGCGAACCCTCGGATGAAGAGGGTCGTCCACGGAAAATGGAGTGGCGCCCCAAACAGAGGAAAGCCGATGATGAGACATCGGCCGGCACAAACATGGTACTCGTCTTGCCGACGAGCTTAGCCCTCCACGACTCTCCGGAGCACTCAAGGTGGACGACAGCAAGCGCATCAAGTCAGAGGTTGGGTTGGTTTCATCCAGCCTGACCAGATAGCAAGATCAAACCAAGGAGCAAACCAGGAGAGGCTGATCCTTGTGATCGGCCCCAAAAAAGTTTACGAAGGGAACTTACAAAACCTTCAACGAGCAAGCAACGTGGAGGCCGATTCCAGCAATCGGCCAAAATTATCCTCACCTACCTTTCTCGCTCGGGTTCAACATGTTATCCAACGCAGCCGATACCATCAATTTTCTTGACAGAATCGGCTCGGGGGCACCTGGTATATGAAGATACGAGGATATGCAACAGAAGCATCTCATCTTTTGTTGATGGGTATTGGAATATGGGGGCCGATGCACAGGTCGGCCGTAATAAAAGTGAAAATTCGAAAATTTTCGAGCACAGCCGATGCAGCAGACATCGACTTCAGAATCAAGAAACAGCCGATGCGTAGCCATCGACTCTAGTTGTGCGAGGATTATCAAGCCTTCACCAAATCCAGGATTTCCAATCTGTGGGGCTAGTGCAGCTGAAACGAAAGATTATCGGTACTGTCGGAGGAAGAAAGAGGATCGGCTGTGGCACATTCTCTCCGGCATTCTCGCCTCGAGTAAGAGCTCGGGGGGCAGCTCACCTTGAAGGCTTTCCGCTCAGAGAAGCCGATTTGTGTTCAAATCGGCTGACGCTGCATAAGGAACTTCCCCACACACGATCAGGCCCAGGTCTACGCAGCTCATTCGCGTATCCTCGTCTCTGAGTTGCATTGGCTGAGACTCGGGGGGCAACAGGCCTGGTAGATTGCTCTATTGAAGGACCGATTGAAGTACCATCGGCTGATCCTCGTTGCAACCTTCTTCACAATGATGGGTACTGAAAAGGATTATTTGGTTTGGTTGGAAAAGTCCGGCACCTTCCACCAGATTTAGAAAATCATCAGCTGAAGAAGAGAAGGGTGAATTTCAAAGGACCGATGCGGTGCGATCGGCTCATTACGCATTGGCAAAGGGGACGAATCGGCAAGGTCGTAGAAGAGAGAATCGGCTCAATTAAAAGGAATCGGCAAAATCAAGATTGGGGAAAAGTTCTTCATTGATTAAGAGGAGATTTCTTACATAAGGAGCTAATTGCTCTCAAAAGGGGAATACTAGGGGATCCACTGCCCCATCTACTACTACTGGCCCTATTCTAGAGGTCCTATCTATGGGCCATCACTGCCCTCGTCGCCGCCGTCGTCGCCACTATCGGCGCTGCTCCCGGCGGGCTCGTCGTCGCTCCAATGGCCGCCGACCGGGCCCTCGTTGTCTTCATCTTCTTCGTCGCCGTCGTCCTCGTCGCCGTCGAAGTCGCTAAGATTGCCCGGCCAAGGGCAGAACCGCTTGGCCGGCGGCTCGTCGGAGGAGCCCTCGTCGTCGTCCTCCTCCTCCTCTTCCTGCTCCTCCTCCTCCCCGGGAGAGGTGAAGTCGCAGGAGAAGCTGTCGTCGTCACTCCCTTCTTCCGTTTCCCCAACGGCGAGGAAGCGGAGGTCGCTCTCCCCATCCGTCAAGGACTGGTCGTCCTCGGACCAGATGGAGAAGTCGTGGTCTGATTCCTCCCCCGCCGCAATGGCGCGGCGGGTGTTGGCCGCGTGGACCGCCGCCGCGTCGTACTCCGGCGTCGGCTCACGGGACGTGGAGGATTGGCTAGCAGGATCCGATGGAGCAGAGGAGGAGGAAGACATGGTGGCTGGGAGGGTTTTTGGAGTGCTAATGCGGAGGAGATACAAAGGAGAACTGTTCAGAGCGGTTAAATCAAAGGAGGATATAGTGGAAATTCAATGCCACAGCTAGCTTCCGAGGAAGTGGTGCCTAAAAGAAAAAAAAACTGCCAGGTCACGCGGAGAAGTTGAGAAGGCAAGGCATCATCATGAGGGATACTCGCGACGGTTCCGCCACGACATGACCCGACGAAGGAAAGCAGAGTGATTTTGGAATTACCAATTCCAAAACCAGGGGGCATGTGTTATCACCAAGATTTGACCGAGTCAGAGGTGGGCCGCAATCAAGATGGGCTTAAGGAAATATACGTGGAGAATTATGTGAATCGGCCTCGTTGGGCTTAATTGCCCGTGTATCCGTAACATATTAGATCTATTTTAGTTTAGAGATAGAATCTTAGTCGTGCACGGTTTAGTGCATGCCCACATTAGAAAGTCCCCCGGACTATAAATATGTACCTAGGGTTTATGGAATAAACAACAACTCACGTTCAACCCCAAAAACAAACCAATCTCGGCGCATCGCCAACTCCTTCGTCTCGAGGGTTTCTATCAGGGAAGCGACATGCTGCCTAGATCGCATCTTGCGATCTAGGCAGCACAAGCCCCACGTTGTTCATGCGTTGCTCGTACTGAAGCGTTTTTGATGGCGAGCAACGTAGTTATCATTAGATGTGTTAGGGTTAGCATTGTTCTTCATTTAAGCATGCTTACGTAGTGCAACCCTTGCATATATAGCCGCCCTCACGCCTATCTCAGGTGTGGGGCGGCACCCCGCTTGATCATTATTTAGTAGATCTGATCCGTTACGATTGCTCCTTGTTCTACAAGGATTAGTTTAATATCTGCAATAGTTAGGCCTTACAAAGGGGGAGGATCCAAAGGGCACGTAGGGTGGCGTTCGCAAGTCCTAAACGGGATGTTCCTAGGATCAACTTCATGTTGGTTTTCTGGCCTTGTTTAGGATCGGCTTACGAGCACCGTGCGTGGCCGCAAGGCCCAACCTCGGAGTAGGATGATCCGATTATGCGGTGAAAACCCTAAATCGTCGTAGATCTCATTAGCTTCATCTTGATCAAGCAGGACCACCAAGTATTCGTGCACCCCGTACGGATCATGGGTGGATCGGCTCTTTGAGCCGATTCACAGGATAACCTGAGAGCCGATCGAGGCTCCTATTTAACGTTTACATGTATGCCCTGCAGGAAACTAAGCGAGGCATCTTCATCACCTTCCTGACCAGGTATAGGTCAGGTGGCACGCCCTTGCACTTCGCAACGCCGCGTGTGACCAGAAGAGCATTGCGGGCCGTTGCTCGGAGGGGTCTCAGCCAGCCGCAGCTCTAGGCTCTTCCCGGCTCTACAGTGTTGACAAGGCCGCTGCCCGCCGGTGGGTTTTGGCAGTCAACAAATTGTTACTACAGAAAATGCCATCCAAGTTAGAATTAATGAGAATATAAGATTGATGGCTGAATTGCATGCTAGGTGGGAAAGAGAAGAAAATGAAAAACTAGCTAAAGAGAATAATGTAGCTAAAGTTTGGACTATTACCACCACTAGCAATGCTAATGCTCTACATGTTGCTGCACCTCTTACTAATAATGGTGAAATAATTGGTGTTGGCAATGTTTCCACTTCTAATGCAAAGCCTGCAAAACTGCCGGAAACTGCTAAAACTGCTGAAACTGCCTGTGATAAAACTGCTGAATTTTTTTTCCAACATTGGGGATGATGATCCCATTGCTTTAGATTATAATGGTTTAGATTTTGATGATTGCCACATCTCTGAAGTTATAAAGTTCTTACAAAAACTTGCTAAAAGTCCTAACGCTAGTGCTATAAATTTGGCCTTTACAAAACATATTACGAATGCTCTCATAAAAGCTAGAGAGGAGAAACTAAAACTTGAAACCTCTATTCCTAGAAAGTTAGAAGATGGTTGGGAGCCCATCATTAAGATGAAGGTCAATGATTTTGATTGTAATGCTTTATGTGATCTTGGTGCAAGTATTTCTGTTATGCCTAAGAAATTTTTTGATATGCTTGACTTGCCACCATTGAAAAATTGTTATTTGGATGTTAATCTTGTTGATAATGCTACAAAGAAACCTTTGGGGAGAGTTGATAATGTTCGCATTACCGTTAACAATAACCTTGTCCCCGTTGATTTTGTTGTCTTGGATATTGAATGCAATGCATCTTGTCCCATTATATTGGGAAGACCTTTTCTTCGAACTCGTTGGAGCTATCATTGATATGAAGGAAGGTAATATTAAATGACGAA